>NC_057813.1:306305802-306650803 GCF_018294505.1 Triticum aestivum | reverse complement strand
CATGATATAATTGACATAATTGATTCATATACTAAGCAACTGGCACTCGCATGTATGATCTCTAAACTAAGTAGATGGAATTCAATATTGTGCATATGATGTCTAAACTAAGCAATGCAAGACACCATATGCATCATATGAGAAATATAAACGTTGCAACTTAGAGCATACACCTCAGGTGGGATATAGGACTGGTCATCTGTCCCTGAATCCTCCTCTGAGGAGCTCCCTGTAACCATCAAGATATATGCTTCAACAGGTACCATTGCCTGCTCTGAAGACCTTGTTTTCACTCCAGATTTTTCCATAACCGGCTCAAATGGCTGATACACATGAAGAGTAGTTCAATATACATAGATTGTCGATAAATGGAATACGTAATGAAAATAAAGATGGCATAAGATAATTCACATACATGATGCCTGGCTACATGGCAGTGCATAATTCACATATATGATAACTGGCTGAAAAACATGGCATTGCATAATTCACATATCTGATATAGAAAGCAAACAGGAGGCATTCACACAAAGCATGTCTAATCTAAGCAGATGGCATGGCAATGCAAGACACTATATGCATGATATGAGCAATATAACCCTCCCAAGTTAGAGCATGCACCTCGGGGGGGGGGGGGATACGACTGGTCATCTGTCTCTGAATCCTCCTCTCAGGAGCTATCTGTAACCAGCAAGAAATCTGCATCAACAGGTAGCACTGACTACTCAGAAGACCTTGTTTTCACTCCAGATTTTCCCATGATCGACTCAAATGGTTGATGCACAGGAAGAGTAGATGAATGTATAAACATTGTTGACAAATGGAATACATTATGGAAAAAAATATGGCACGATACAATTCACATATATGATGACAAACAAGATGGCATTGCATGATTCACGTATATGATGCTGGCTAAAGAACATGGCATTGCATAATTCCCATATACTCCCTCCGTTCCTAAATATTTTTCTTTTTAGAGATTTCGAATGGACTACCACATACGGATGCATATAGACATATTTTAGAGTTTAGATTCACTCATTTTGTTCTATATGTAGTCACTTGTTAAAATCTCTAAAAAGACAAATATTTAGGAATTGTGGGAGTATGATATAGAAACCAAACAGGTCGCATTCACAAAAAGCAAATCTAAACTAAGCTGATGACATATAAGATGTATAATGTAAGCAATGCGAGGTGCCATATGCATGATATGACCAACATCAGCATGCCAGGTTAGAGCAAACACCTCAGATGGTAAACAGGCATGGTCGTCTCCTTATGAATCCCCATCTGAACATTTATCTTCCTCTAGAATACAATCAGGAAATGCAGGAGGGGGGGCACTTCGCCCACCATGGAGCGGTGTCTGCATGACATTATATTCCCATGCAATGGTCTTCTCTTTTTCTCTACATGTTTAGTACGATTGTGTACAATATCTGACATGCATAATAAAAAAATAGTTATATTTTGTAAGGCCTAAGGGGTGCATGCAAAAATCAAGACTGATGGTAGCAAACGAGTGGATGGATCCAAAACTAATCATAGCAGGTAGATTATAGCTTCAGTTTAAAAAGATAGACAATGGATCATCTATTGTTTGTTGCCCACCCAACATGAACCACACAGAAGACCCTAGATGAACCAGATAGTAGACAGATACTATTTATTGCTGCCTCGATATGAGAGCCACAAGCATGTTAAAACTCAAGTTTGAACGATAAAGTAGCAGGTAATAATAACTGATGTATAATGTAAGCAAACACGAAAGACTGCGACCTCTCTTCCAGAACTGTGTAGTCCTTAGGTTCATCTGCTCAGTCGATGATGGTAATGCAGTTGGCGTGGCTGCTGGCAACGGGGAAGATGATCTGAGGCGGTGAAAAAAAGTCTGCATGGGGGATCTCTGCTGCAGTGAACGCTTCTGTCGATGGTGCACCTCAAGTGGGGTGGATGACGGCACAACAGGAGCAAGACATAACACACATAGTTTTATTTGACGCCTATCTGAAAATGAAGTAAATCTGTAAGGGGCCCTTAGAATTGGAGGATTCTATAAACGCAGGCACAGGAAAGACACAGGAATAGGATAGGAATGCACATGCAAAATAGAGCATTTGGAAACATAGGATTTCAGTCAACCTGGGTGTTTGGTTCACATGAATTGGAAGAACACAGGAATGGAGAAACGTGGTCAAATTAAAGCCAAACCACGTGAAAATGAAAAAAATAAGAATCTTATTATGCCAATAATGCAATTGGTTTTGTTCTTCATGCATATTAATTTGAAAAGGATGTCCAAGTGAATATTAAAATTCCTATGTTTTTTTTCGAAAGAGACACCAAAGGAAAAAAAATCCTCTAGTTTGATTTGCTCCACTCCTTCTAACCAAATGCACAAATAGTAGTACCATAGTAGTTCCATAGCAAAGGATCCCTGAGGGATCGATATGAATGCAGAGTAACAAAGTGATGCGACGAGTGTACAACCTCTTTGGCATAGCCTTATGGACCTCGGCATCATTGGGTTGGACGTGGAGGATGGTGATGCTGGTGTGACTGTCGGAGGCGGGGAAGAAGATCTGAGGCCTTTTGAAATGGCGCTGAGGGTACTGCTTCGCTGTGATGGACGGTTCCATCGTTGGAGCAGCTCCGGTGAGGTGTACGGCGCCGAGGCTGAAGCAGGACAAGACAGACAATGTTAATCTGAAGTGGGACTCTAATATCATTGCAATAGATGATGTAAAATACATCACCAAAAAGTGGTAGATGTAAAACGCATCAGCCGCGCCAAGGCCGCTCCGACAGATGCTGTAAGTACTGTTCACTCTGAACTTAACTAAAAAAACTGAACTTTACAGTCGAAACTGAATTTTACTATCGAAACTTATTGAACTAGTAGCAGAGCATTGCAATAGATGTTTAGGGCGTTCGAGCACTAGTAGCAGAGAAGTAGTGATCTAAATCAGCAGACGCTCGAGCAGGGAATGCACTAGGAGAGAGCAAGGTGTACAGCAGCGCGACCAACAGCAAGAACAGAACCGCGGCGCGAGCAAGAGCCGGAGCAGCTACAGCTAATGCCAGTGTGGAAGTCGCCACCGAGGAAGCAACGACATGGGGGAGAGATGTCGTGGATAATGTGGCCGGTGACGGCGCCGTTGATGGAGACCCGCCATGGCTGCTCGGTATCGAGCACCGGTAGCCCTGTGGGATCGAATAAAAGATAAAATGCAGCGGTGAGTGCAGAACCTCCTTGGTGGCGCCGATTTGGCCTCGACTTCATCGGAGGAATTGGTGAGGATGCTGCAGTTCCGGTTGGGCAGGTCAAGACGACGCTGTGGGGATTGAGGTGGCGTGATAGATGATGTGAACATCGGGGCAGCTCCTTGGAGGTGGAGGACGGGTCGGCTGATCCGGTGGGACGACGAGATCGACGACGGATCCTCATCCAGTGCGGTGGATGAGGGATGGCGAGTTGTTACGGTGGACGACGTAGTCGGGGAAGAGTCCCCGACTGGGCGGCGGTCGGGAGGCCGACGGAGGAGCGTGGTGTTACGCTGGTTTTGGTGGCCTCGGTGTACGAATGGGGGGGCGAAGGGGAAGGGAGGGGGCGGCTTAGGGACGCACTTGTCCGAAATGTAGGGTAAGTTACCAGCGTACCCCCACCGGTTTTGACACCGCGACGTGGAGCTTCATTTCCGCCTGAGGGGTAGAAGGGGGATTTCACGTGTCTGGGCTGCGGGGACGATTTCGGATGAGGGAGTTTTCATGCGCATCGAAATTTCGGGATAACAAGGCGCAGCGCGGGTTGAAGAGGCAGGAGTTTCAAAGCAGGTGAGACAAAAGATACCTGAGCTTGAAAATTTCGGGATAACAAGGTGCGGATTCCTTGTTCGGCAGAACAAACTTAACGTGTAAAAAAACAATTCATACAAGACACAAGAGAGTCGTGTCCCCTTTTACTATATTGCTATAGATGCCATTGAAACTACAAGAAAAATGTAAACAAAATCAGGAGAACAAGATTACCCTGTACAATACCAAATCGATTCACACTTCCCTCAACAACAACAAAAAACTAATCAATTCCTACCAAAAGAAAGAGTAATGTCCATTTTTATATGATTACAAATGCCAGGATCTTGAATTTCAATTTTTGAATCCATGTTATGTTCGAATATATTGTGATGTAGGGAGGAACCCTATGGGGCCGATCTTTCACATTTGGAGAGGATCCCTACGAGGAACACAAAGAACGCGCAGAAGGAAACGAGGGAAATCACGGTGGAACACAAGAGAAACTCTCAACCAACACGAATATGATCACATATGTGCTAGATCATCGAGGCACAAAGTAACACGAGATCCAAACTCAACAAGGGACGATACAAAGGTAGCCGTTCTTCTCTGAGAGGAGGTCTTGATTGTCTTATCCGGATGGAGGTCTTGAATCCGAGTGGATCTTCTCCGAAGAGGTGCGGTCCCTCACGAGGAGTAGATCCGTACGGATGAGCAATGCTCTATCTTAAATGAGCTAAACGAAAGCTACCCTAGATAGGAGGTGGGAGAAGTCTATTTATAGTTATAGTGCAAATGAGGGGCGAAGTGAAGGGGTACAAGGGCATCAGCCCGCAGCTGGACGCAGCCAGGGTCCGGACGTCCATGGCGCGCCGGTCGTCCGGAGGCTTGCGGGGTCCCGGACGTGCGGGGTTCCTCGGATGTTCATAAATTTCGTTTTGTGGTCACTAGCACGGACGTCCGGACTTCCTCGGATTTCCGTGATTTTGGTTTTGTTGGCAGGTGCAAGGTCGTCCGGAAGGGCTCAGTCGTCCGGAGCCTGGGAGTGGCCGGTCGTCCGGGCTGGGCCGGTCGTCCGGGCCCTGTAGCTCTGACCGGCTTCTCTTTCCTTGGATGTAGCGTCCTCCAGGGGTCGGACGTCAGGGCCAGGCCGGTCGTCCGGGGCCTGTAGCTTCCAAAGAAGCTCTTCTTCTTGATATTCACACTTGGTGTCCTCGCCATCTTGGTCATTGAATGTAGCTATCCCGTGACTCCCGTCCAAGCACCTGATCACACATAGAGTCTCCGAATGAGGTAGTAGCCATGTCTCGTGAGTATGGAGAGGGAGTTCGGATAGGAGCGAGTTCACCTTATCTTTGATAGCCTTTGCTCGAGCTCTTGTCATGGGTCCAAGTGGTGTTGAGGGAGATGCAGGTACGCCCATGGGGATGAGCGAGGGATGCTCCGCATCATCTCCCGCCCCCCTTGGGAAAGATCCCACCTCAGATCGAAAGTGTCATCACCATGGTATGGCGAGAGGTCCTTGACGTTGAAGATGTCACTCATGTTGTACTTTTCTTGTGGGAGGTCGATCTTGTAGGCGTTGTTGTTGTAGCGTGCTAGCACCTTGAAGGGTCCATCGGCTCGAGGTAGGAGTTTTGACTAGCGTTCATTGGGGAAGCGGTCCTTGCGAAGGTGCAGCCACACGAGATCGCCAATGTTGAAGATCATGGGTTGCTTGTTGACGTTGAGCTTGGACGCTAGTCGTTGTACTTGGCGCTCGATGGTGTGCCTTGTATCCTCATGCATCTTCTTGATGTAGCTTGCACGTGCACTCGCATCCATGTTGGTGCGCTCTTGTAGTGGTAGAGGTAGAATGTCCAATGGGGACAACAGGTTGAAGCCGTAGACGACCTCGATGGGGGACTTGCCGATAGTCAAATGTCTTGCATGGTTGTAGGCGTACTCGGCGATGGGTAGACACGCCTCCTACTCCTTGATGTTCTTCTTGATCAACACACGAAGTAGAGTGGAGAGCGTACGGTTTATCACCTCCGTTTGGCCGGCTGTTTGAGGATGGTATGCGAATGAGAACAAGAGCTTGATTCCGAGCTTGGCGCATAGCGTCTTCCAAAAGTAACTCAAGAACTTGACGTCGCGGTCGGAGACGATTGTCTTTGGTACTCCATGTAGTCGCAAGATTTCCCTAATAAAGAGATTGGCAACATGTGAAGCATCGTCTATCTTGTTGCAAGGAATGAAATCTGCCATCTTAGAAAATCGGTCCACAATAAGAAACACGGAATTCTTGCCATTTTGAGTTCTAGGCAAACCAAGTACAAAATCAATGCTAATGTCTTCCTAAGGTTGATAAGGAATAGGAAGAGGCATGTAAAGACCATGGGATTGAGCTTTCGACTTAGCTTTGTGACATGTAGAGCATCGGTTGGTGAAGCGTGAGACGCCGCGGAACATCTTGGGCCAAAAGTAGTTCTTGGAGAGCATGGCGAATGTCTTGTCGCGTCCAAAGTGTCCCATGAGTCCGCCTCCATGAGCCTCTTGCAATAGGAGCAAACGAAGAGAAGACTCGGGAATGCAAAGTTTGTTAGCTCTCATAAGATAATCATCCTTGATGTAATATCGTTCCCAAGATGTATGTGTCAAACACTTAGCATAAGGATTAGCAAAGGAAGGATCATTCGCATACAAGTATTTTATGTGCTCAAAGCCAATAACATTCAACTCGAGTGTAGTGACAAGTGCGCATATGCGTGAAAGTGCATCCGCGACTACATTTTCCTTACCCTTAATGTACTTGATCACATAGGGAAAAGATTCAATAAATTCACTCCATTTGGCATGACACTTGTTCAACTTAGTTTGGCCTTTTAAGTACTTAAGTGTTTCATGATTGGTACGGATGACAAACTCATGAGGTCTAAGATAATGTTCCCAAACATGTAGCACACGCATTAAAGCATACAATTCTTTGTCATAAATGGGATAGTTAAGTTGAGTACCAGAGAGTTTTTCACTAAAATATGCAATGGCTCATTTTTCTTGCATCAAAACTCCGCCAATTCCGGTACCACTTGCATCACAATGAACCACAAAAGTTTTGTCAAAGTTGGGCAAAGCAAGAATCGGAGCATGAGTAAACAAAGACTTGAGCTCATCAAAAGCGGTGAATTGCAAAGATCCCCAAACAAAAGGAGCATTCTTCTTACTCAAGGCATACAAAGGAGCGGCAATAGTGCTAAAATCCTTCACAAAGCGACGATAAAAACCCGCAAGGCCAAGAAAACTACGCACTTGTTGCAAATTGGTGGGTTGGGGCCAAGTTTTAATTGCTTCAATTTTAGATTCATCAACATGGACACCCTTGGAAGAGACAACGAAACCCAAGAAAATGAGCTTGTCAACACCAAACGTGCACTTTTTCATGTTGGCATAAAGACGTTCCTTGCGAAGCGTTTGCAAAACAGCCCTAACATGCTTTAGATGCTCTTTCATGGATTTGCTAAAAACAAGAATGTCATCAAAGTAAACCACAACAAACACTCTAATATAAGGTCGAAGCACAAAATGCATAAGACGCATGAAAGTACCAGGAGCTTCCGACAAACCCATAGGCATAACCAACCACTCATACAAGCCAAATTTGGTTTTGAAAGCGGTTTTCCATTCATCACCTTCTTGTATGCGGATTTGGTAATTGCCACTTTTAAGATCAAATTTTGAGAAAATGGTGGCACCACTAAGTTCATCAAGCATATCATCTATGCGAGGAATGGGATGCCTATAACGCATGGTAATATCATTGATGGATCTACAATCCGAGCACATGCGAAAACTACCATCTTGCTTGGGCACAAGTATAACGGGAATGGCACAAGGGCTTAAGCTTTCACGTACATGACCGTTGTCGATTAGGTGTTGTACTTGCCGTTGGATCTCCTTAGTTTCTTCGGGGTTGACGCGGTATTGAGCTTTGTTTGGAAGAGGTGCTCTAGGGATGAGGTCGATTCAGTGCTCAATGCCTCATAGAGGAGGTAGTCCCGGAGGTAGTTCATCAGGGAAAACATCTTGGAATTCCTGTAAAAGAGATTGAAACACTAAAGGTAGATCGTGAGAGGTGTTAGTTTTTGGTTCCCCATCCTTACACACAAGGACAAAGTGCATAACACTCGATGGGTTCTCACACACTTCTCTCATCTCACTTTTGGTGGCAAATAGGATTAAGTTTTTCTTGTCGCTCATCATGGAGGCACTCTGTTTTGGCTTGTGGCACTCACTCTCTTTTGGGTGAATCACTTTCTCACTCTTCTCTCCATGATGGGTGGCTTGCTTGTCGGCTATCACTTGACTAGGAGACATAGGTCGTAGCACATATTCCTTCCCTTTCCTCTTGAAGCTATAGTGATTGGTACGCCCGTTGTGGATGACGCCGCGGTTGAATTGCCATGGTCGACCAAGAAGGAGGTGGCGAACGGACATCAAACTCCAAAGTGTCATCATATGCACCAATCTTGAAGGAGACTTGGACCGTATGCTCAAACTTTATAGTGCCAGAATCGCTTAGCCATTGGACCTTGTATGGGTGCGGGTGCTTCATCTTGACCAATTGTAGCTTGGAGCATAGTTCTTCACTTGCCAAGTTGTGGCAACTACCTCCATCGATGATGACCTTGACGGACCTTCCATTGATGCCGGCCTTAGTGTGGAAGATGTGGCATCGTTGGTCTTCTTCTTGTTGATGTTGAAGAGTCAAGACTTTGGAGACAACGAGAGCGGGGCTCGAATCCTCATCACAAAAGACTTGATCATCTTCGTCCTCGTTCACGCGCCGGTGCATGGACACTTGCTCAAGGGCTTCCATCTCCTCGTCACCCATGGAATCATAGGTTCCGTCGTCATTGAGGATCATGGTGCGCTTGTTGGTGCATTGGAAGGACTTGTGGCCTCGGCCGCCACAAGTGAAACACTTGAAGGAGCTTGTCTTGCGGTCTCATCGGTTGGAGTAGATGATGAAGCGCACGGCTTGTAGTTGCTTGTAGTAGGAGGAAGACGACTTGAGCTTGTCGAAGTTTTCTTGTAACTTGACTTGTCGTCGTTGCTTGTATATGGCTTGGTTGAGGTAGAAGTTGGAGGAGTCGTTGAAGCTTGGTTGTTGGAGAAGCCGTAGGTCTTCGATGAGTATTTGGCGTACTTGAAGTCATCTTGCACTTGACGTTTCGCCTTGGTAGCTTTATGCACGAGCTCAATGAGGCTGGATTAGGGTTGGAAGTTGGCGATCTTCTTGATGTGATGATTGAGGCCATTCAAGAAGCGTGCCATAGTTTGCTCATCATCTTCCGTGACATTGGCTCAAATCATGGCTATCTCCATTTCCTTGTTGTATTCTTCAACACTCTTTGTTCCTTGGTTTTTGAGTTGGAGCTTCTTGAAGAGATCGCGGTTGTAGTAGGTGGGCACAAAACGTGCTCGCATGACATCTTTCATTTGAGCCCAAGTGGTGATTGGTGGATCACCTCTTGCTTCTCGGCGCTCAAGGACTTGTTCCCACTATATGAGCACATAGTCTTGGAACTCAAGTGATACCATAGCGATCTTCTTCTCTTCCTCATAGTTGTGCAAACAAAAGATTTTGTCAACCTTCAATGCCCATGATAGGTACTCTTCGGGATCATTACTTCCATTGAACTTGGGCATTGTGTATTTTAGCTTGCTATAGCGTTGCTCTTCATTGTGTTGTGGTCAAGGATGATGATGACGGCCTTGACGGTGAGGGTAATCATCCTCATATTGCTCTTGGCATGGAGGAAGTCCATGATCAACATGCTCTTGTTGAACTTGAGGTTGTGGAGGAGCTTGTCGAGCTTGTGGAGGAGCTTGTCGGTCTTGAAGGGGAGCTTGAGGAACTTGACGTTGCACTCTTGGTTGGTAGTGCCGCTCTTGGATTTCTTATCGAAGTGCTTACTCTTGGTTGCGCCTATCACGGTTGCGCTTGGCAATGGCTCGACTTGATTCTTGAAGGGCACGTTGCGCCTTCAAGAGCATGTGCTTCACGTTGTTGTTGTTGAAGACGTTGAGCCTCGGCGTCTTGTTCCTCTTGGTGTAGACGCGCTCGTTCTTCCTCTTGGCGCCATTGACGTTGTCGTTCTTGAGCTTGTGCAAAAGCAACTTGGTGTGGTTGAGGACGAAGTACTTTCTCGTCAACTTGCTCTTGTGAATGCTTGTCATGTAGAGGATTGTGAGATGCATGACGATCTTGACGCGCGGCTCGTCGAAGAGTGTTCGATGTCGGTGTACTTGAGCCAGAAAAGGTGTCGTCAGAGTGTTGACTTGAGCAGCTCCGTCTTGAGTACAAAGAAGTGGAAGAAGGGCGGCTCACCAACAAGGCACGGATCTCATCCATTCCTGCATCATTCTCTTGCTTGTGAGCGTCGAGCTTGTTGTCGAAGTAGTCCTTTGTACGTTGCTCGGAGAGTCGCAAGTCAGTGGCAAGATTGTCGATGCGGTCGGTCATTGCTTGTTGCTCTTGATGCAACGCTAGTTGTGCACCAAAGATGTGGATATTCGTGACGAATGATGACATGTCGTTGTCTTGCTCGATGAAGAGTGGGTTGGTAGAAGTACTTGGCCTATCCATCATTCCAAGCAAAAATGTGAGTGGTAGAAGGAGAAGAACTTATACCAAATGTACCTTGACCGATGTTGACGATGAATCAAGATCACTCAAATGCTGACAATGAAATAGCACAATTGGTACCAATTCTTGTCGGTTCTCACACCTACACAAGTAAAAGCTTATGGTGGACCTTGGTTAGGATGGTGGCACAAAATTTGATGCAATTGTAAGTGAGCTTCAACAATGTTGGAAATGATTCACAAATTTGCAAATGCAACAAGTAGACCAAGCAAGTAGTGGTACACGGAAACACACACGCAAATAGATAAGTGGGATTGTGCAAACAAAAAATGAGCCAAAATGTGGAATCCACGAAAATGCTCGTGTTGCACAATGCACGAGAGACGCTAGCACGATTGCACAATAGGCAGATACGTAACTTGTGCACAACCTACTAGGCAAAAATGCAAAAACCTATATCCCAAGTATGTTATATGTATGGTATTGATATGATCCAAGATGATCGTATATGACAATCTTAATGTGTATGATGCTATGGTTCTTGCTTATAAGCTCTTTGCTTATCTTTCCTCTTTGCTTAAAAGCTTGGTTGGCTCTTTCACTTTTGAGCTCTTTTCTCATGCAAAACTTCGCGAACCAAGATAGCAATTATGTATGCATTGACAACCTTGTGACACAAAAGTGGATGCCAAGATATGCACCACTATGGTATGGTATGTATGCTATGGAGTATGAACACTAATGTGCACAAGTCATGTTGCCTGCTATACTCAATGGCTAGTCTTGATGGGTAAGCTACGCAAATGTAAGGCCATGTGGTTATCAACACAATTACAAGGTATGACAAAGATGTCGTCGAGGTTACCGTCCTTGGCGATCTCATAAGCATAGAACAGTTTACGTTGTTCCTAAAATTTCTTATCAATGAACAAGTTCCCTTCTTATTTCAGTAGGCCACTGGTGTGGATAGTTCCTTATCCAACACTGTTTTTCATGCCAAAATAGAAGATGCTGATATCACCATTGAAGCGAGGGATTCGTTCGTGATAAATCTTGATAGGATAGGTTTCGTTCATACCTTCAGAATGCAGCATCCCAATCCTGTGGGTTACACCTTCTCGGGTGAAAATTAGTGGCATAACAACAAAGGTACATCACTTTATTGGTGGCTAAATTAATTACATAAGTGTTGCAGTGTTTGTTTGCTAGCTATTCAATCATACTTGAGTGATATATATTTCTCTGTACATTGAAATACAACTGAACAACAGGGAGTGTATATACTCCAAAACTGTAGTGTCTGCCTTTCTCAAATAATGGAAAAACAAGGTTTTAATCTAGAAAGAATATGTTCATAAGAATTGAGGCCATGTATTTGCGTAAACATGAAACATCATTCTCGTTTCCAAAAAACAAAGGGCAACAAAATGATTGCTTAATTTTATTTTCTATTGGAATGAAAGATGAATGTGTTGTCCATTTAACAGGCTGGCGATTGGAATACTTTATTTTGTTATGATCCATCATTGACAGGGTTTATGATTTGTATTTTCTTCAATGTAATATCCAGCTGGCACAGTTCGATTGGCCTTTTTGCTGACGCTCTAAGCACCTTTGAGATCCTTAGTTTCTAGGGAAACGGGTTGCCAGGTTGAAAGAGTAATTTTCAATGTTCTTCAGAGATCTGGATTTAACGGTAAAAAATGATGATAGTGTTTTTTCTGAAATATTTGGCTACTCGTGCGTTGTAACAGGGTGACATATTTTGGTAGTTCAATATCAATCATACTTAACAGAGATCTGGATGCTGGGCATATGATAAATAAATTAAATAAGTATACGGAGTGGGTGTTCGGCATCCCGAATCAGTGGCGGTCACAGTGATAGAGGAGGCGAGTGAGTGGCACATGTCACCATTGATGTCGTGTCGCTCGCACCTCTCTGCGACTCAGCCACTGTGATGCAGTAACATTGGTCCCTGTATGAACTCTTTTATACAAGGGACTGCCCAAGCCATTTTACTTTGTACATCCGCTCCATACTTGTTCTACTTACGTTCTCCCAATGGTGAAAAATGTGCTACTTATACAAGGGACTAAAGACCTTAATACATCATTGATGGCATTGGATTCATAACATAGCTTTATCACTAGCAAAGTAGCGATTCTAGATGGAAAATGGCTAAATTTTATTGAGTTCCTAACTTTATTTTGTTTTGTTAAAACAATGCATTGAGGTAGAAAAAGAAATATTTTGTAAGATTAGCATAGTTGGTTCAATATATTTTGTCCAAAAAAAGTTAGAACAATGCATTGAGGTAGAAAAAGAAATATTATATCCATAAAAAAACTTCTATTACTTGAGTCAACTAAACAGTTGGTATGCCCCTACCCAGGCCTAATCTCCCAAGCTTTCCATGTACTGAACATGATTCCACAAAATATGACCGCACTAAGATCATGTAAATTGGGAAAATTTTAAAGCATCATTTTTGGACTCCTTATTTTAAATAAAAAACATTTGAAGCATGTGCTACCTTATAGATATGCTTGATGATGTTTTAAACAGATTTCCAAGTAAACATGTAGAAATGTGATGTGAATAGTTTGTGATACTTAGCTGGTGCTTCAACACTCCATAGACTGCTCACCAGGTCGCTTACCCTGGAGGGAGTGTTTGGTAATGGTTGAGGTTAAAGTGTGTGGGCGCATATGTAATTAGGTGTGTTTGACACCTGCTTTGGAATTGATAAAAATTTGGAAGAGCTATCTGCGCCAACTAAATCTACACATAAATCCAGTGAGTGGTTAGAAATTTTTAACCTTTTGAACACAAATAACTGTAGCTTGTCAGGAAAATAAAGATTTTTTATTTCTGTCCCACTGGAACCATGCGATTCTGACGTTAAAAAAAAGAGTCCGTAGATGAATATTTTCATGGTTCATGGGACCAACAACATTTGAAGAGCATTTCAGCTATACGATTAGGCTTCTCTTATTCTCCTGTCATAACCCTCATGTTACATGAACGAACATGCTCTGTTAGTTTTTCCTAGGTTCATTTAAACTTACCACAACAGTAATACTACTTGCTTATTGTACCAATAACTTCTGCATGAGGAGCTTGCAAGTATGGTACAGTTTTACGGGCTGGAACTTTGGTTCATGGAGAAAAGTTGCATGATTAGCCGAGGTATGTCTGAACCAATCCTAACTATCCACCCCCTCTTCTTTTGTGAGTGCTATTAACACGAGCTGTGTATGTAGGATTGTATATTTTCGCTCAATTATTCGCATAGCTAAATATGTTGCTGCAAACTAGAAGGAACATGATCTTTTTTGCCGCATTAGGTCAATTTTGAAACCATGAAGATCATTAAACTTCCCTAAATCCCCCTTTTGGGCCTTGCCTTCTTTTATATATCTATTTCTTTAGTCGACACATCCTTTTGAGCTTGTCACATTTGGATATTTCTCGCAAATGATGATATGGTTACAATTTATGTAGAAAACTACGACTTTCAACATAGTATTTTTGGCGTAAGAGGACACTCAGGGTTGCCACCTGATATTTTAGCATGTTCATCTAACAGGCACTCTTTCATTTATTTATAGTGCCATGCAGTTCATTCTCCTATGGCGATGGAACTCATGGTCAGACATGTGCCTTTGGCAACCACTGGAAGAACATGCCACGATCGGTCTCTCAAATTTCAGTTATCATAATTAACTTCAATGCTACTGGGTGTTGTTTTTAGCTGGTGTACAAATTTGGCAATGACCTATGTTGTAGATCTCAAGTTTGGCATGTAGATTTAAGACTTTAATCCTACAGCTTGTGGTGTTTTCTTAGATAAGATCGGTCCAAGTTGTTTGGTTCAAAAATGGAACTGGATATATAACGCAGTGGATATTCTTTAATGTTTTTGATATAGCTATTTCTGATTTGATAGATTTGTCATCATTCCACCTTAGACGAAAGCATGAGGACATTGTTTATTTGTTGATGATCCTCCCTGCCTCAAATACCTAATACATGGCGCTTACACTTTCCAAAAATGAAGTTTGGCCAACTAAGCGTGAGTTATATTTCCTGGAAATATATCACCAGATTAGTATTTGAACAAAGTTTCCCATGGTATAGCAAAACAAATTAGTGAGTTAAATCACGCAAATCAGGGAATAGACGTAGTACTTCTATATAACAACAGATTCATGACGTGCACTGTGCACGACAAGAAATAGCAATTGAGTTATTCTGTAGGTAAAGGGAATTGCTAAAAATTGGTGCCACTTAAGCCTTGCGTTCCATGTCTAAATTGTTCCCATCTCGATGTAGAAAACCATAAGATGAGTTTGATAATGATAGTGCTTTTCATGTTTAGGGCTTGTTGTTGTGAGTCCTTATTGGTGTACACAACCATACATGTTGGTATTGTGCAGTTCAGAAAATATATGGCAATTCATGCTCTGTGTAGTGAATCAATTCATGGTTAACAAGAAAATCAATCTAAGCACCAACACAAATGCGAAAGTAACTGGATAAATTATTAAAGTGATGGATGGTTTCTGATTAGGAGGAGCGGGATTGTGTTGATGCTAAAATGTCCCTCTTTACTTTGTTAAAATACTTCAAGCTATTATTGTATCCATTCTCACCATAACCATACACTAAATTAGAGCATGTGCGGCGCACGCCTCCACCCCTTGATGGCAGTAGCAGATTGACACGGACATGGAGTGGTGGTGATTAGAGTGGAGAGCAGGGCGAATGGCGTGAGACTCCTAGTTAGCGGTTCGTGGGCAAGTATGATGTGATGAAGAGAGGGTGCCATGGCTAAGGTGAGGTGGGTGTCATCTAGTTTTAAAGGAGAGGTCTCCAGCGAGAAAGTCCCGCTATGGCGAAAACTATTGAAGTGTAATCGAGAGAGACACAGATGATTCAAGTGTTGTTCTTTATTGATTGGGAACACATATTTATACAAGGCCAAAAGACACGATTTAGAGACGCATCTGTTTAGGAGAGATGCGAGGAACCACCGCGTCGGTTGCCAAAATAGCAACCGCACGTGGGGGACTAATAGCAGGGATTAATCTTTAATCAAGTAAATAGATTAAATCCTAACACTCCCCCTAATCACTGCTTGTCCTTGTGTATATCCATCATATTTTTAATGTCTCCTCCAAAAACCCTGTAGGAAAAAATATGAGGAGTATATTGTTTGATATGTTGCCAAAACTCCTTCAAACCGAGTGGGAAAAATAAGGAGAAAATGCCACAACATATAATGGTTATTTTCTATTTTAACTCAATATGAGGAAAACCCATAGAATTAAAAGGACAATAAATATGTCGTATATACTTTCCTAAAAAACCCGGCGGGGAAAAAATGAAAGTATGACATATGATCTCATGTTGATATTACCTCATTAAAAACCTTTATGAGAACATGTATAGTAAACTCATGAAGGGAAAAAGAGTATAATATGATGCATTCAACAGGAACAATTCAGGAAGATACCCCCCTGATTCTTGCAAATTTGGAAGCCATCACAAACCAATTCCAAGAACATATATCTGGAATGTAGAAGTTGGCAGGGACTTCGTGAACAAATCAGTCATATGGTTTGACTTGCAAGATATGCAATATAGCGATATTGCTTATTAAATAACCTATTTGCATCTGGGCAACACAAGAAACATTATCGTTGAGATAATGGTTGGTGGATGTAGCCATGAGTTCTGTTTCGAAGAATCTCCATGAGAGGGCTACCACACCTAGTAGGAACACTAAGCTTGTCTATGATCCGACATAGTGGGGATCTGATCGATTTATCCAATGATATCGGTGTTCACATTCGTGTGAAACTGAAAAACCAGGACAAGATGTTTGATGCCTTGGAGATATCAAAATATATTCTTGAGTATCAACCAATTCTGTTTGGTGGATCCAATGGCACTATGGAATGTTGAGTCCCAATATCTCATTTCCATCATCTCTTGGTCTAAATAGACCTTTCTCTATGGATGGATAAGATTTGTCCACAATGAATTTCTCCAATATATTTTGGATATAGACAACATAGTATACCATAATGTATGAATGAAGGTGCTCAAGTTGTAGTAACAAGCAGTATTTTGGTTTATCCAAATCCTTCATTTTAAACTCCATCATTTAGATGATTACATGTGTCGTCATTGCAGACACACAACACATGGATAATCATTATTGTAGGAGTAATCCTTTTGAATAAGGAACTCACTACATCGGTTGTACCAAATGTATCATCAAAATAATTAGTCATATGGCGACTTATTGATTTTACACAATGTATGTTGTGTTTTGTATTTCATTCAAAATTGAGATTCCATCAGGAATCAATCATATATATATCTGAATCTAGTGATCCACATGGACATGAAATCACTACATCTATCAACTGCAGAGATAGATGATTTTGTACTGCCAATGATATAAGTTATCGGAAAGAGATTCCACCTCTAGAGAATAGTTGGGTATCTCCATGAACCCTTGTGCTACAATACTAGCTCTTTGTTTCACCACCTCGTTGTTCTCAATTATGTTTCCAGAAGAAAACTGGTGTAGGTATTGCTTATGAATACCTTCCCATTATTGAGCAAGATCATTTCTACCTAGATTATACCTTTTGCTTGAGTTCAGTCCGAGTGTTGTTCACACTTTGCCATGGCCATGGTCTTTGGATCTGAATCACTTGAAAGGTTTTTCAATCTAGTTGAGAAATGTATGCCGACAATTGTAGACTTCCGGTTATATGTGTCTCCAGAATCTATATATCAATATATAGTTGATGGAAATATCGTTACCCATGGTGACTGCTCGCGATTTCCAAATGCGATTGAGTCGGGTATTCTGATGTCCCGGTCATTGTGTGCACTATGACCTGGGTTGGTGGAGGTTTTCCGTCCATTAGGTGTCTGTCAACGTGAAGTTGACTTGCATTTACTGATTCACAGACCTTGATATCCTTGCTTGCGAGAAGCTGAATCCTGATGTATTTCTTCCATACATCTCCGCCCTGTTGCATTGAATGGGGGAGTGGAGTGGATTTTGCTGGCACCTCCACTCTCTTAGGCGTACTTTTGCAGGATTGTAGGATTGTGTGACACCTTTATACTTAGCAAATGAATCTGGTAGGTTATTTGCAATGTGTTGCAAATCTTCTGAATGCATGGTTTAGATCTTTGAGTACATGGATTTGAGGCAGAAACGTGTTCAACATTCCACTAATTTCCTGGCATTCTTCAAGGTACTTGAAATCTCCCCCTAATGCCTGGAAATGTTCCTCATTGAATCAACATACTGGCCTTGATAACTCCCCATGTGAGGGGCTTGAGGTATTGACGGTAATACAGTTATTCCTCACATAGATCCCAACTATATGTTGAGGGGCCAATGATGTATGCCGGGTGGTGATATCGGTATGCAACCGACTTACCGCAGATAGGAAATACTTGGTAGATATCCACATATCAAAGACAGAGGTGAAGAACATTATGCAGTTCTGACATGAGCGTGTAAAGAGCATGACTCCAACGTAAAGTTGGTAATTTGCAATTCCAAAGGAAAGATAATGCAATGAGCTTAACTCTTTGGATAGGATTCTACCAAACCATTTTGAATCTAGACATTAGGACAAATTGCTAAACTTCAATCCAAAGTCCATAGAGAAGGCACTCAAGGAGAATTCTGCAACGTTATCCATTCGATTTGCTTGAAATCAATGTCAGGATAATGAGCCAATGGTTTCATGTGAATAAATCACACACTTAAGACCATCATGTAGATATGTCTTTTAGAGCCATGGAGTACCTGAATAGTCTAGTCAATGGATGGGAAGAGCCACTTACCTCAACATGATGCATTCAAGGAGTCTGAGTGGTTCAGCATGACTTTAGGGGTGTGTGAGCCTTAAAATTAGCTTCCCTGTGTCACTTGTAGTGCACATAAATTCCAAATGTTATTAGATTTAGCGTCATAATAATCATAAACTATTGAAATTGCTGATAGTTTCGGTTTCAACCCAATGTCTCGATGACCAAGGCGTGTATGCCAAGTTTGTCATGTACAAGACACTCTGGAAAACTATCTTGTACGCAACATGTGCTACGGGTTGAGTCGTATGTGTAGTACAATCCAAATGATACACAGAGAGTGTGCGTGCCATATCCATTGCATATGGTAAAGAGAAGATATTCCTCTTTGTTGTCATCATAAGTTTTGCTATGGAAACTATTTTGACAGATACCTCCATAGTTTAGTAGGGTACGAGTTAAACCTGGGAAGCAATAAAGCATCTTGATATTACTCGAGTACCCACATGGATAGTAAATATGACTCGAGTTGAGCGAAAAAATACCTCATCGCGTCAAGCGATTTTAAAATATCTCCTTTCTATCAATGAGAGTGGAAACATTTCACTTCCCTGAGTATAGAGTTCGTGGTGCAGATGTCCACATGGCACAAATCAGCTTTCATCAGATTGACCCCTGTAAAAATCTATATATAGACATGAACATTCTCAAGAAAAATCATTGTCAGATATATAGAATACATACAAATGAATTTGTACAAAAGTGTTGATACAATATATTGTGATATACAATATATGATGACAACAATATTTATATTGTTATTACCACAACATAAATGGACACCACTCAAGAGACAAAGGGACTATTCATACTCTCCAAACATGTCAGTTGAGGCATATTCAACCTTCACGTTCTCCATGCCCATAGGGTCCTGTCACCGCTCGTGATGGTGGGTTAAAGGGTGAAGTAAGATTCAAACCTTTGCCCTTGAGTTTCATTGTGTCCCATGAATTGCTGTACGGAATAACCAGATTCTGAGATCTGAATCTAATGCCTTTTGATGTATAGGACAACATTTTTCTGTTAGCGGTGTGATCCTGACCAGAGGTGAATCCAGGATTGCACACATTGTCCCACGAGACACAAGAGCGATCATGATGTCCATGGCCCCGATAGGGTAGTGCTGGCCATTGAGGGTGAATGCCTTCAATTTTATAGCCATATGTTACCTCTATGGGTAAACCAGAGATAATTAATTTACAACCAGTAAATTAAAGACCATCATGGATGATGTTGTAATGAACTTATCAAAATCAATGGGTTTTTCAAGAAGTTATCTTGAAACCATTAGTGTGAATCTCAAATTGCTAAATATGACACCTTGAAGATAATCTCTAAAATGGAGATCTCGCGACACTAGGGAGTATAATCTGATAAAATCAGTAGATACTCACTCGTAATGCCTTATATCATGACTTAGTAAAATGTGTGGGAGAGCACTTTGTAAAGCAATCATAATGTCGAAACGACAAAATGTAGCCTTTACCAGTACTCATGGATAATCTGCATAGGCAGTAGATCCATATGACTATCTTGTGATCCCAAGCATTGATTTGAAGAAACCACTTTGAATTTTGCATCTGTATTTGCAAGAAATTAAAATTTTCAATTGCAAATAGATGTATTAATCTCGACATGTGTTTAACATGGAAATAAATACATCATAGACAATATTCGAAATACCTAGTACTCAACAGAGAAGCAATACTGCATAGATACCGAATTTATCTTTGCAAGAGATTAAAAAAATCTCAATTGCAAATGGATGTAATTAATCTCGACACATGATAAACGTGGAAATGTATTACATCAACTTAAGATCTGGAATATATCTCGGTACTCAACATATATACACTACTCTTGTAATGAATAGTAATGATGTTGCAAACTTGATGCTCAAGTGAAAAACTTGAATTGTATAGACCTGAAATTAAATGAGATGATCTTGTATTGAGTTGCAAGATAATTCAGCAAGGTGAGTTAATAATTTGCGAGAGAACATTGATCTCAATCGCAATGAGATTGTTTTGCAAGAAAATAATAATTCTCAATCGCAAATCTATATTGTTGTGTGAGAAAACTTAATCTCAATCACAGAACAATGTCATTGTACCGGTGAAGAGCATGTTATAGGTCAAGCAAATAACAACCACATATTTCTGGAATTTCAAAACTCTATAGAAAATAGGCTAATGGCAGATCTATACATGTCCTAAACATCACGAATGCTAATAAATAGCAAATGATGTACTAAGACACAAGTTTTGGCCTATTCCGAAAATAGGTAAAGCCGCTAGGGCTATATTGCAAAACTCACGAAGAGATAAGGCTTCCTTATATTTTTCTCATGTCTGAACGTGTGGTGCTAGTGAGCGAGTACATCAGAGATTGCCACCGGGACGCAGCCCACGCAGGAGCTTCTCCATGCCGTGCACAGGTCATGGGCTGTCATCGCCGCATAGGGAGGCGGCTGCACCGTGCACTGGCAGAGGGAGAAGCCCCGCATTTCCAGTTGGTCCATGGCCGCACCACCACATGCCGGGAGATAGTGGTCGAGGGCATCGCCTCACCGTTGTCATGGTCTGTGGCTTCGTCGAGGTTGCCGCCTACGCGTGCAGGTTGTGGTCCTCGGGCGCTCTGCTCTTGGATCCGCCTCTTCTTCGGAGGACGTCGACATGCCGCGCATCAGAAGTCGAGGCCGAGCCAAGCGACAAGGGGACACCAATGCACCGCATGCTGTGGAGCGCTAGGCGGTTGACGGCTACTTTCGGGAGCGTCATTGCGCCACATCTAGGGGCCGCCGTTATCCTGCGCATATTCGTGTGATGGAGGCAGAGAGTCAGGGGCGAGCGCCTGAGAGCCAGCCATCATTTACGACGCCAGTGGTCAAGCCGGTGTTCCAGTCCACCGCAGGGCCAAGGCCAGACGAAGCTGATGCGTTCTTGATGGCGACAAGCGCCACCACCAAATCCAGCGATGATGGTAATTAAGTCAGGAATTTACCTTTCCTTGATTCACTTTCTCGATTTCTTTTCGGATCGATGGACGCCAATGCCCCTATTCATCATTCATTCCCTGTAGGGTATCGCTCACGAAGAGGCAGTTAGTATTCGAGAAAGAATAGGCAATTAGAGATCGAGAGATTTCTGTCTTGTCCGTGCACGGGAGAGTCTTCCGCTTGGAAGCTTTTCTGCCGGGGTGAGGGCCGCCGCGGTAGCGGGTGCCAATAGGACGAACCAAGGGTTGCGATCGTCGAACTCATGAGCGAGCGATGTCGTAGCCAGTCCCAATGGGATCGCTCCGCTGGGAGCGTGCTGATAACGTATTGAAGAGTAATCGAGAGAGACACAGATGATTCAAGTGTTGTTCTTTATTGATGAGGAACACATATTTATACAAGGCCAAAAGACACGATTTAGAGACGCGTCTGTTCAGGAGAGATGCGAGGAACCACCGTGTCGGTTGCGAAAATAGCAACCGCATGTGGGGGACTAATAGCAAGGATTAATCTTTAATCAAGTAAATTGATTAAATCCTAACAAAAACCAAGCGGGAAAGGGAGGGTACGGTAGGAAAAGGGAAGGGTATGCCATGGGGCGGGTTTTTGTGTTGGGCCCGCGTATTGGAGATAACATGACGAAGAGCCCGAACAACCAAATTTATTCCTCACATATGGTTTGGATTTGGGAGAGCCCGGAGTGTCCAGACGATTGCATTTTGGGGAGCCTACTCGGCGCCCATTTGATGTCAGAACACGCTCGAACGCATGAGGGAGAAATAAGCTTCGACCTTGAAGCCAGCCTTAATCATTTGTAGCAACACACGGGCGTTCTACTAGTCTTAATAGTAGGTTCCCACTCATCATAAAGTTTTCTAGGGATAGAAACTTCCAATTCAAGCTTTTCTTCAAAAGATTTCATCATAGCAACAACAATATGTTTAGTAAAAGCTTTATTTTGATTATAAGCACGAGGAGAATTCAACATGGATTGCAACATGGAAATACAATCTATTAAAGAACAATTATCATAATTAAATTCCTTGAAATCCAAAAGAGTGGGTGTAGGATTTCGGGTTCCGCAAACCCTTGATAGATTCGAACTCTGGGGTGCGTGTGGAGATCTGAACCTACCCAGCCTGCCTACTTGTGATCTTCTAGGCCTAGCGCGTCGAGCTCAAAGGGACAGAGAGACAAAACAGTTTATCCTGGTTCGGGCCACCTTGCGGTGTAATACCCTACTCCAGCGTTTTGGTGGATTGCCGTGAAGGGCTGGGGATGAACTGGCCTTAGGAGGTGAGGTGTTCTTGAGCTCAAGAGAGCTAATGAGGTGGTCGGGTGAGAGTGCATCCGATCTTCCCGTCCTCCCCTCTATTGTGGTGGCTAAGTCCTATTTATAGTGGCCTTGGTCCTCTTCCCAAATGTTGGCAGGAAGGGATCCCACAACGGACATATTTGAAGGGGGGCAGGAAGTACATCCTATCCTGCCTAAAGTGGTCTTTGCCTGCGAAAAGCCTCTGGTCATGACGCTGCGGTGGGCTCGGCGATGACCTCAGTCCTGCCGGTCTTGGTCTTGTTGCACCAGAATGGAAACCTTTGGCTGATTCCTCGGGACTGCGAGCCTGCGGCTTGCCTCCTTTGCACCAAAGAGGAAACTGGTACTCTGCGCCTGCTGGCACTTGCCTGGTGCTCGCCTGGCCTTGGTCGTCATGGCTCACGTCAGCTGAGCCTCATGAGGTGCACCTTGCATAGAACTCTCCGCCCCTTGGGAGCCAGCTTGAGGAGGCCGATCCCCTTGGGGGTCTTGGCCTCGTCTGCCTCGCGGGGCGTGGCCCCTCGCAAGGGTCTTGAGTTGTTGATGCTGAAGCTGGGTCGTACCAGGCCATCGATGGAGCCACGCAGTGGGCCGCAGGCAGGCAAGTCTTGGTACCCCCGTATCCAGAACACTGACAGTAGCCCCGGGGCCCAAGGCACGTTCGAACTTGGCTTCTAGGCGAAGCCAAAGGGCAAGTGCAGAGTGCCGCAGGCCCTAGCCGCCTGCGGCCTTGAACGGCGCATGGCGATTGATGGGACATGGGCGTCTCCACTTCCCCATGCTGCCTCGGCAACCGTTTGACTTGACGGGTCGCGGCTGCATGCAGAAGATCATCATTACGCGAGGTCGTGGAGGCCGGTGGTTGGCCTCCCTCCGGCTATAAATGTGGGGAGGGGTAGATCCCCCCTCTCTCATCTCTTCCTCCGTCTTCTTGCTGCTCACTTCCCCTCATTCTCCATCTTGCTTCTGCTTCCATGGCGCCGATCAGAAGGTTTTCCGCAGCTGAGAAAGGAAAGGCCCCCTTAGGAGGGGCCTGATCCTCTCCCGCCGAAGAAATGGTTCCGCCTTCCTTGCGAAGCCGGTGTGAGGTAGGAGGTGACCAGGCCTTGGCAATCGAGGCCTCCGCCCGGCTTTCCCCTTCCTCTGTACGCCTGCACACAAGATGATGATGTGCGCCTTCGAGTAGTTCCATGCAGTGAATGACGAGCCGCCATTGTCCTCCCTGCCGAGCCACGGACCCATGCTGAGGGCAGCTCGCGCGAGTTCGTGGTGTGGGCCGGGATGCTGCCTGACTCGTGGATCCGGCTCCCGAGGTTCTTCACCGACGAGCTGCCTCCGAGGGGGTCACTTGAGCTGTGGCTGCAGCACACCAGGTGCTACAGCCTGGCCACCGGAGCTGATGTTGAGGTGGTTCCCCCTGGAGAAGTCTTCATGACCTGCGGATGGGGCAAGGTCGCCCGGGCCTGCCGTGCAGAGTGGGCCCTCGTGATCCACTTCAAATACGACGACAACTGCACCCTGTTCTTTGAGGCCTTCGACGTGGAGGGCCGACAGCTGGAGTGCTACCCCGGAGGAAGCAGTCCGCGAGACGCGGCCGAGGGCGCTAGATCTGCTTCTGTCTCGGTCAGCACCTCCTCCGGCAGCAGCGACGACTCTTTGGAATCCAGCAATTCTCCTGAGCCCAACGAATCTCCGGAGTCAAGCGATGACAGCTACGTGCCGCCCACGGCCACCGCCCGGTGTCGCCGGTGATGCGCGCTGGCCTAGTCGGAGCCTTTCTTCTTTTGCTTTCCTGCATGGAAAATAGGACTAGCCCCGCGGGGCATGTAAGGATCAAAATGTCTTAATTCCAATGTCATTCCTTTGGTTTTATGATGAGATCGCGTATCCCAATCTGGCATGCTTCCCCTTTCTTCCCCTTAGGTAGCATAGCGCTCTACACCAGCGGGACCTAGTACCCAGGCAGGCTTCAGCCGTCGCTAGTATGCCAGGTCGTGAAGCCGTGGTCAAGGCCAGGAGGTGAGCGGCCCGAGGTCCGATGAGAGCTCATGAGGCGTGATGCTCACGACGTCCCCCTTAGTGTGCAAGCAGCTGCCCAAGAAACAAAAAGGCTAGTGAAAGTGCCGGACTGGGACTGTGAGACTTGGGTGAGCGGGTCGCGAGGCTTATATCATGGCGCACGCGACTTATCTTTTAGCGGACTCGTTGCAATTTCCCCGGGTAATGCCCATTCATGCATCCATGGTAGCGTCACTGGGCGGGGCCCATGACGATCACCCTCTTCCCTCGCTTGCCTAGGTGCTCTAGTCCTCGGGTCCTGACCCTTGAGTAGGCTCAGCCACCGCTGGTATGCCAGGTCGCGATGCCGTGGTCAAGGCCAGGGGGTGAGGGCTGGAGAGCCAGTAAGGGCTCCTGAGGCACGATGCTCAAGATCCCCCCTTTAACACGCAAGCGACTCGTGGGGTAAGGTGGTGACCCCCGGGGCCTGCCCGTAGATTGGCCGCACGAGAACCTGCATGTTAGATGGAAGGAGAGATTGCAATTCCCTATGGAGCAGACTGCTTGTCCCTGGACTCTTCGCAGGAAGACAAAGGCACCGAGGACCTGGTGAGGTGGCATGCGCGAGGCGGGCTGTGAGCCAGAGCTCGGTCCTTGGGTTTGTCAGCGTTGCAGGGATGTACCCGAGCACAAGCGTCGTGCCAATGTGAGCAGCCCCCATTACGGGATGGGCAAAGGACAAGCCAGCAAATGTAGGGACACCGCGAGGCGGTTAAGTTTCGAAGCAAGTAGGCGATGATCATGGCTAAGCTCATGAGAGATGGTTAGGCAATTCCGATGAATGCAAAAGGATACATGCCGCAGGGACGGACCCACGCGACTTAGGGATAATGCAGCCCGGGGGGCGCGCCGAAACTGAACAAACTAAAAAGATGTCACCTGGCACAGTTGCTGAAGAGATGTCGAGGTAGCAGAAGATGCGCGCTGCTGGAGTCATCCCTCATGAGCCGCCTTGGCGTTGAGCCTCAGGAGGCTCCGGGGGCCTGGGGGCCTGTTGAAGATGCATCTCCATCTCCACTAGGATCGCCTGGTGCATAGCCTCTCGAGCCGCCAGGGCGTCTCGCATGTCGTGCTGGAACACCACAGCCGCGCTCAGCAGGCCGAAGGTGATGTAGGGTAGAACCCTAGCGGCCCAATCTTTCACGATTGGAGTGGGATCCCTCGAAGAACACGAAGAACACGGGGAAGAACAGAGAGAGATCACAAGGGGAAACACTCAAGAACAAGTCCAATAACACATCCACTAGACAATCAAACACACAAGATCAAAAGGTACATGAACAACAAAAGGAAAGATACAAGGTAGAGTTCATCTCCAAGAGGAGGTCTTGATGGTATCCTAGACGGATCTTCCAGTGAGGGGGTCTTGATGATATCCCGCAGGATCTTCTCACATGGAGGTCTTGAACTCCATGGGAGTGGTCTCTCTCTCAAGAGGAGGAGGTAGGAGCAAAGCTCACCTAAGAATGAGCTATCATATTTGCTTACCCTCAAAATGGGGAGGAGGAGGTCTATTTATAGTCTAGGACACGAAGGGGTAAGTAAGGGGCGGGATGGGTACATGGGCCTCGGCCCGGAGGCATGCACGCAGGCAAAGCCCGGATGATCCGGATGAGGGTCCGGATGATCCGGCCGTTGTTCGGATGATCCGGGAGGGGACCCGGATGATCCGGCTTCACACGAGGCCATCGGGTGTCTTCGGATGCAGTTATCCGGATGATCCGGAGGGGCCCCGGATGATCCGGCTGAGCCTAGATGATCCGGACGGCGGTCCGGATGTCCGGCCTAGCTCCTGAAGCCACTCCGTCTTCTTCTCCTTTCTTCCATCTTCTCTTCCACGCTTCCCTCGCGGACGGTGTAGTCGTTCCTTGGTGCTTGCACTCCTCATTGACATCCGTGAAGTTCCGACAATGCCTATGCATGCACATGGGAGAAGTGTCAAGTAGTATACCATCCTCGAAGGGGTCAAGTGAGCACGTGTAAAGGAGATGATTCACCTTTGTGTATGCGAAGTAGATGTCGCACGTGTCACTTGCCAAACGTGTCAGGGTTAACCGGACATCCGGGAGGAGGTCCCGCTCATCCGGGCTATGTCCGGATGATTCGGGAGTACATCCGGATGATCCGGGTTCGTCAGCTCCGGTTCTGTTGTTCGGGTGCGTGGGTTATCCGGACGTCCGGGGTGGGGGCGTCCAGCTGATCCGAGAGGTGTCCGGTTGATCCTGGAGCACGTCCAGATGATCTGGGCAGGTCAACTTTGCTCGGGATTTCCTCTCGGGGGCTAATTTTTGGGCGGAAATGGATGATTTTCGGGGCAAAATTGAGGAGATTTTGTGGATGAAAGGTGGGGAAACTTGGGGAGATGCTAGATCCACTCGAAACCAAGAAAATCCATTGACCAAAATCAACAAAACATCATCAAAACCAACAAATCACAAGAAAAATTGGGGGCTATATTTGGTGGGGATTTTCGGATTTAGGACGAAATCAACAAAATCAAGCTAGAAAATAAAGGGTAGGGGTCCAAAAATGTGATCAACGTGGCTCATGATACCAAGATGATGTAGGGTAGAACCCTAGCGGCCTGATCTTTCATGATTGGAGTGGGATCCCTCAAAGAACACAAAGAACACGGGGAAGAACAGAGAGAATCACAAGGGGAAATGCTCGAGAACAAGTCCAATCACACATCCACTAGACAATCAAACACACAAGATCACAAGGTACATGAACAACAAAAGGAAAGATACAAGGTAGAGTTCACCTCCAAGAGGAGGTCTTGATGGTATCCTAGACGGATCTTCCCGCGAGGGGGTCTTGATGATATCCCGCAGGATCTTCTCACATGGAGGTCTTGAACTCCATGGGAGTGGTCTCTCTCTCTCTCTCAAGAGGAGGAGGTAGGAGCAAAGCTCACCTAAGAATGAGCTATCATATTTGCTTACCCTCAAAATGGGGAGGAGGAGGTCTATTTATAGTCTAGGCCACGAAGGGGTAAGTAAGGGGGCGGGATGGGTACATGGGCCTCGGCCCGGAGGTATGCACGCAGGCGAAGCCCGGATGATCCGGCTATCGTCTAGATGACCCGGGAGGGGGCCCGGATGATCCGGCTTCACACGAGGCCATCGGGTGTCTTCGGACGCAGTTATCCGGATGATCCAGAGGGGCCCCGGATGATCCGGCTGAACCCGGATGTTCCGGACGGCGGTCCGGATGTCCGGCCTAGCTCCTGCAGCCGCTCCGTCTTCTTCTCCTTTTTTCTGTCTTCTATTCCACGCTTCCCTCGCGGATGGTGTAGTCGTTCCTTAGTGCTTGCACTCCTCCTTGACATCCGTGAAGTTCCGACAATGCCTATGCATGCACACGGGAGAAGTGTCAAGTAGTATACCATCCTCGAAGGGGTCAAGTGAGCACGTATAAAGGAGATGATTCACCGTTGTGTATGTGAAGTAGATGTCGCACATGTCACTTGCCAAACAGACTCTTGACATGGTGATCTCCGTAGGATTCTCCGCATCAGAAGGGCATGCGAACGTAGCTGTATGGGGGACCCTCGCATCGGCCGACACGGGACGGCCAGAAGAGATGCCGAGATGCGGCCCTATTGGGCCCTGGGATGTCGATGTAGACGTGGAACTCCTTACCCTCTCCAGGGCAATGAGCCACGCCCGGCGGTGGGCGGCGATTGCCCTGCAGAACCCCAGCCTCTTGAATCTCCTCTGCCTTGCTGATGAACTCCAGAACGCCTGGCGCCTCACACCCTGCGCCTTCTCCTGGGAAGCATGCACTGAAGCATGCCTCCACATGGTGCCCGAGTGCCTCCCTCATGACATGATAGACGCAAACGAGTCCTGTCTTTCGATGAGATGGTGATTATCATTTCGGAGGAGTAGAGTTTGACGATCCGACTACGTACGTGTGAGGACATCACGCCTTAGCAATCTCTAAACCAACTCCGAGAGGTTATTAACCACGCTGGAGCACGATCAACCTAACCATGAGGGTCTATTTCCTACGAGCAAGAGAAGAACAAGCAAGAAACTAAGATTGCAATCTCGATATTGCGAATGTATGAGGAAGGCTTTATTAATGAAGGTGCGGTTCTGTGACGTCTTGGTCTTGTCGTTGAACACAAACGAAGTACCCAAAGTTGCATCTATGGTGAACTTTAATCTAAACAAAACCCAAAGTCTAAACGGTGCCCTAAGGGTTGTATATATGGTGGAAGAGGGGGGGGGGGGATTTCGTGGCCCTTGGTGGAGGGGTCCGAAACCAACCCTATCTCTTGTTTCCCCACACATACGGATTCTAAAAAATAGCCTATACTTATGTATTTCGAAATTACATGGGCCTGGCCCAATAATAAGGTGACGCAACACCTAGAATAGCCTCTGGACGAAAGTTATGAAGTAGCATCTTGTATATTTCGTCCAAGGCTTCATGCACTCATCATGGTGGCTTTAACGTCCTGAAATAATCACTTGTAACTCCGTTCTTGTTCCCCTTGCGCATGCCATAATCTCCATGCTTGTTCTTGCTCCAATGTCCATCCTTCTCCAAGCTAGGCCCTTCATTTGTAAGCAAAACTAATGTATCCAATTTAGGCAGCATCACATTCTCATGAACATTAGAATCATTACCAAGAAACGAAAGTACCTGGTGATTTAATTGGCGTGTGCTGCTCTAGTAATTGGTCCAGTATGTATAGCGGCATGGGATGTGGGTGTGACAATGGTATTGATGTCCTCATCATCCTCCCCTTCTTGAAATGAAGTCGTCCTTGACGGAAGCTCATCTTCCTCACCCAAATAAGGCTTCAAATCTGCAATGTTAAAAGTGGGACTAACCCCAAAATCTACAGGCAGCTCAAGTTTATATGCATTATCATTTATTTTCTCTAACACCTTAAAAGGACCTTCAGCACATGGCATTAGCTTTTATTTGCGCAAATCAGGAAATCTATCCTTACGCAAATGTAACCAAACAAGATCTCCAGGTGCAAACACAACATGTTTTCTACCCTTATCTCCAGCAAGTGTATATTTAGCATTCATACGCTCAATGTTTTCCTTAGTTAACTCATGCATTTTTAAAATCAATTCAGCACGTTGTTTAGCATCAAAACTAACCTTCTCCGAAGATGGAAGAGACAACAAATCAATAGGTGTACGAGGTAGGAAACCATACACAATTTCAAAAGGGCAGATCTTAGTAGTAGAATGCAATGAACGATTATAAGCAAATTCAATATGAAGCAAACATTCCTCTCACATTTTCTTATTATTCTTCAAAACAGCCCTAAGCATAGTAGACAATGTTCTATTAACTTCTTCAGTTTGTCCATCAGTTTGGGGGTGACAAGTAGTACTAAAAAGGAGCTTACTCCCCAACTTAGCCCATAAACATCTCCAAAAGTGGCTAAGAAATTTAGTATCACGATCTGAAACGATAGTATTTGGCACACCATGCAAGGGAATAATTTCACGAAAGAACGAATCAGCAACATTAACAACATCATCGCTTTTATGACATGGTATAAAGTGTGCCATTTTCGAGAACCTATCCACACAAAAACATATGCTATCCCTCCCCTTCTTTGTTCGAGGTAAACCTAAAACAAAGTCCATAGATATATCCTCCCAAGGAACACTAGGTACAGGCAAAGGCATATATAAACCATGAGGATTGAGTCGTGACTTAGCTTTTTGACATGTAGTGCAGCGAGCAACAAAACGCTCAACATCCCGTCTCATCTTTGGCCAAAAGAAATGTGTAGCAAGTACATCCTCCGTCTTCTTCATGCCAAAGTGTCCCATTAATCCTCCTCCATGCTCCTCCTGCAACAACAAAAGACGAATAGAGCTAGCTGGAATGCATAGCTTGTTAGCACGAAACACAAATCCATCATTAACGACGAACTTGTTCCATGGTCTCCCTTCTTTACAATTCTGCAATACATCTTTAAAATCAGCATCATGCACATATTGATCTTTAATGGTCTCCAAACCAAATATCTTGAAGTCAAGTTGTGAAAGCATAGTATAGAGACGAGACAAAGCATCAGCAATAACATTTTCTTTACCCTTCTTGTGTTTAATGACATAAGGGAAAGTCTCAATGAATTCAACCCATTTAGCATGTCTACAATTCAGTTTGGCTTGACTTTTAATATGTTTCAAAGATTCATGATCAGAACGTATAACAAATTCTTTGGGCCATAAATAATGTTGCCATGTTTCTAAAGTCCGAACAAGAGCATATAATTCTTTATCATAAGTAGAATAATTCAGACTAGGCCCACTCAATTTTTAGAAAAGTATGCAACAGGTTTGCCATCTTCTAATAACACACCTCCCAATCCAATTCCACTAGCATCACATTCGAGCTCAAAAGTCTTATTAAAATCAGGAAGTTGGAGTAAAGGAGCATGTGTCAACTTATCTTTCAAGACTGTGAAGGCTTCTTCCTGCGTGGTACCCCAAACAAAAGGCACATCTTTCTTTGTAAGCTCATTGAGAGGTGCAGCAATGGTGCTGAAATCTCTCACAAAATGCCTATAGAATCCAGCGAGGCCAAGAAAACTCCTCACTTGTGTGACCGTTTTGGGCTGCGGTCAACTCTCAATAGCTTCAATCTTGGCTTTACCAACTTCAATTCCCTGTGGAGTAACAACATAACCAAGAAAAGATACTCGATCGGTGCAAAAGGTGCACTTCCCAAGGTTACCAAACAAACGTGCATCACGTAGAGCAATAAAAACATCATGTAAATGTTCCAAATGTTCCTCCAAAGATCTGCTATAAATCAGTATATCATCAAAATAGACTACCACAATCGTCCAATGAAAGCACATAAAACTTCGTTCATTAATCTCATGAAAGTACTAGGTGCATTAGTTAACCCAAAAGGCATGACTAACCACTCATATAATCCAAACTCAGTTTTAAATGTTGTTTTCCATTCATCCCCCAATTTCATACGAATTTATGGTATCCACTATGCAAATCAACTTTGGAGAATATTGTAGAGCCACTCAATTCATCAAGCATATTATCTAGCCTAGGAATAGGATGACGATAACGAATAGTAATATTATTAATGCCTCAACAATCAATACACATACGTGATGTACCATCCTTTTTCGGCACTAGAATAATAGGAACATCACAAGGACTAAGGGATTCACGTATATAACCTTTGTCAAGCAGCTCCTGTACTTGACGCATAATCTCCTTCTCTCCTCTGGATTGGTACGGTATGGTGCACGGTTGGGTAATGATGCACCAGGAATTAAGTCAATCTGATGCTCAATCCCTCGAATGGGAGGTAATCCCGGTGGCACGTCTTGTGGAAAGATGTCAGCGAACTCCTGCAAAATGTTAGTGACAGCAGGAGGCAAAGCGGAAGGCACATCCTCGAATGAAAATAATGCCTCTTTGCACACAAAAGCATAGCAAATAGATTTGCTGAAATCTAGCTCATCAATATCAGATTTGGTGACAAGTAAACATGCACTTTTCAATTAATTTCAGAAGCAACACTAGATGGTTTATTATTAGGCTTCATTTTTTGCTCAAATTCTTTTGCCACAATCTGATTTTCACTCTTATTTTTCTCCTATTTTGCTTTAATAGCTCTATTAATATCATCTTTCAAAATGGAATCAGGAGTCATAGGAAGCAAAGTAATATTTTTATCCTTAAGAACAAGAGTATACTGATTGTCTCTACCATGGTGTACAGAATTTTTATCAAATTGTCATGGTCTACCAAGTAATAATGAACATGCTTGCATGGGTACCACATCACAATCAACATAATCATCATATGTTGAGATACTAAAATGCACATGAACAATACGTGTTACCTTAACCTTGCCGCTGTTGTTGAACCATTGGATGTAGTAAGGATATGGATGTGGTCTTGTGGTGAGAGATAGCTTATCCACCATCTCCATGCTAGCCAAGTTGTTGCAGCTCCCTCCATCTATGATGACACGAACAAAACGTTCCTTCACAACTCCCTTTGTATGGAACAAATTATGCCTCTGATTTTTCTCAGCTTGTGTAACCTGCACACTCAAAACATGTTGAGCAACTAAACATTCATACCTGTCAGCATCTTCAGGAGCCATGTATTGCGTCTCATGATCAGAATCATCTCCACCGTGTTCTTCACTTGTAATAAGAGCCAAAGTCTCCTCATCATAGTCACTAGCGGACTCATACCCACCATCCTCAGTAGCAATCATCACACGCTGAGATTTGCATTCTCACGCATAATGTCCTCTTCCCTTATAACGACGACAAATAATATGACTTGTGTGCCCTATTGATGCCATGGAAGAAGAAGAGCTATGTGCAGGCACGACAGGTGTGCTCTTGACAGATAGTGGTGGTTGTGCCTGCTTTCTTGTATCACGGCTGGAGGTGTCACCTGATGGAGGTGCTGGTGCAGTGGAAGTAGAAGATGCACGCGGTGTCCATGATGAAGGTCGACCTGCAGAAAAGTTAGTTCGCGCCAATGCTTGTCGATCCTGCACTTCACGTTCAGCTTTACAAGCAAGATGGAATAAACGAGTGATATTAGTATACTCCTTATACTCCAGAATGGTCTGAATCTCTCTATTTAAACCACCCATAAAACATGCAAGCATAGCTTCATTCTCCTCAACAATACCACATCTAATCATGCCAGTTTGTAATTCCTGATAATATTCTTCTACATAATTTTTCCCTTGTCTCAAACACTACAGTTTTTGAAGTAATTCACATTGATAATATGGTGGTACCCTACGAGTACGCATAGCAGTTTTCAAAGCAGCCCAAGTAGTTGGAATAGGATATAATCTACAATGTTCACACGTGCAAAACTAGTGAAAGCACAAACAGCAGCAACAACCCGTCTCTCCTCGGGATATTGTAAACATGTAAAACGTTGCTCAGTTTCTAACTCCCAAGTAATATATACATCAGGAATGTATCTACCCTCAAACGGTGGAATATTCATTTTTAGTTTAGGAATATGGTCATAATCCCGTACTTGAGGAGGTGGTGTAGGCCTACCATTGCGAATATATACCTAAGGTCGACCTGCTGGTGGTGGTGCTGGTGGCTGCACGTAGTTCTGATTTTGATCAATATCATCCTCGTAATAGTCCTCCACCTCTACAGTAGCAACAGGAGCTACAGAAGCACCAACAGCAGTAGCAGCGGCACCAGAATTTTGTTCTGGCTCAATAGGAGCACGCTGTACTTGCCCTACTGTATCGCGGCGTAGAGCTGGTTGTGGGAGACATTTGAGTAATTCATCGAACTTGGCATCCAACTTGGTGTCAATTGTCTTCTCAAAGTCATCCATCTTCTCCATTGCCTTTCCAAAGTTGGCCATCACGTCTTCCATCTGTTGACCCAACATTTGATGAAACTTATCATGAAGCTCCTTGTTCGTCATGTTCTCCCAATCAATCTCGTCGGCTTGTGGTCCTGCCATAGTTAGCAGCAATAGAAACAAACAAGAATATGATCCTACAGACTACTGGAAAATGGTGGTGGTGGGGTGTCACAAATCCCTCAAGCGAATCTAAAAATCTTACCAGTTCTTACCCAGCAGCAGGTGGTGATCGGCAACCGTTGTAGTCAAAACTCTCAAAGCTTGGCTAAAGTGATTACCAGGGAGAGTCAAACGCACGACGTAGATGTATGTGGAGCTGAGAAATCTTATAATATGGTAGCAAAAAGGGTCAGCAATAATCAATTCAAAGATGCAAAATTGAATAAACGCCCAATGACGGTACTGTGCTGGTCCTAGGCTAGACCGTGCTAGAGACGCGAGCCTAGAACACTAACAAAATCACGGCGCTGCATGTAAACAAGGGAGGAGCAGGCTCTTAATTTTTTTTTCCTTTTTTTCACTTTTTTGCACTTTTTTTCCTCTCTTTTTTGCTCCGCAACAAAAAAATTTCGGAAAAGTCTACAAATGGTCTAAAAACTGCGTAGACAGAATTTTCCAGACTTAAATTTTTTTTTGAAACTGGAACTATTTTTTTTACTGCGGGTAGCACGAAAGTTCGGGAGTCCTACTCTGTCACGACTCAGAGTATGGCGTGATCTTGAAATCCAAATAGAGTAATGAAATACTGGACTCAAACAAGGACTGGTGGCGGAGATGAATCTGGTGGAACTCGGACTGGTGGCGGAGATGAATCTGGTGGAACTCAGACTGGTGGCGGATATATGTTGCAGGTGGACTTGGATTGGCGTGATGGCGGCGGATATGTGGTGGCGTATATGGAGTCGGATTGGCGGTGAATATGTGATGGTGGTATATGGCAGCGGCGATGAAGTTGGTGCGGTGGTGGTATATGGCAGCAGCAATGATGATGATGCGGTGGTGATATATGGCAGCGGCGATGTGACAACCTGTGAACAGAACTCGAAACTCTAAAGGACTAGACGCTAAGACCAGCAACTTGACACGACGATGCAACCGCAAATTCAACAAAGCAAATACAGAAAAGATTATGCAAAGGCTCAGATTGGTTCAAATAGATGAACTAACCCTAATAAAAAAATTGGCTTTTTCGTGGACAATAGGTATGAAGAAACAGACTCGATCTAAACTACGAAAAATTTTAAAATCTCACCGAGCAACCTGAAAATCTGATACCACTTAATAGAGGCAAAAGGTGTCCCGTCTTTCGATGAGATGTTGATTATCGTTTCGGAGGAGTAGACTTTGACGATCCGACTACGTACGTGCGAGGACGTCGCCTTAGCAATCGCTAAACCAACTCCGAGAGTTTATTGACCACGCCGGAACACGATCAACCTAACCACGAGGGTCTATTTCCTGCGAGCAAACAAAGAACAAGCAAGAAACTGAGATTGCAATCTGGATATTGTGAATGTAAGAGGAAGGCTTTATTAATGAAGGTGGGGTTCTGTGACGTCTTGGTCTGGTCGTTGAACACAAAGGAAGTATGATAAGTTGCAGCTATGGCAAACTTTAATCTAAACAAAACCCAAAGTCTAAATAGTGCCCTAAGGGCTGTATATATGGAGGAAGAGGGGAAAAATTCGTGGCCCTTGGTGGAGGGGTCCGAAACCAACCCTATCTCTTGTTTCCCCACACATACGGACTCTAAAAATAGCCTATACTTATGTATTTTGAAATTTGATGGGCCTGGCCCAATAATAAGGTGACACAACACCTAGAATTGCCTCTGGACGAAAGTTATGAAGTAGCATCTTGTATATTTCGTCCAAGGCTTCATGCACTCATTATGGCGGCTTCAACATCCTAAAATAATCACTTGTAACTCTGTTCTTGTTCCCCTTGCGCATGCCATCATCTCCATGCTTGTTCTTGCTCTAATGTCCATCCTTCTCCAAGCTAGGCCCTTCATTTGTAAGCAAAACAAATGTATCCAATTTAGGCAGCATCATATTCTCATGAACATTAGAGTCATTACAAAGAAACGAAAGTACCTAGAAATTTAATTGGCGTGCGCGAGCTCTAGTAATTGGTCTAGTATGTATAGCAGCAGTGGCTGTGGGTGTGATAATGGTATTGATGTCCTCATCATGACGTTGGCTAGGTCTGAGGCCCTCCAGAGGAGAGCCCCCGAGCCCAGCCTGAGAGGGGCGCTGGGCGTGCCTTCCTATGCGATAGGTGAAGGCGCCCCATCCAGGGACGCGAGGCTCAATGCGGCACTGTCGGGCGATGCCTCCTCACGAGACCCCTGGCCCAGTTGCAGCTTCTTCGTCTTGGGGGCGACCTCAGGAGGGAGGGCACCACCCTCGTCTTCAAGGTACTAGACTGATGCAGCCTGGTAGGCGCGCTCAAGAGAGCACACCGCGTCCTTCTCCTTGTCGGCGAAAGTGATGATGCCGCCGCTCCCTGGCATCTTGTGGATGTTGTAGCTGTGGTGCATTGCCGCCATGAACTTGGCCAGCGCTGGGTACCCGAGGATGGCGTTGTATGGCAGACAAATGTCGGCGATGTCGAAGTCGATGAGCTCGGTGTGGTAGTTGTCGCGCTCGCCGAAGGTGACAGGGAGGCGGATCTGCCCTATCGGATGCGTGGAGCCATCGGTCACTCCTGAGAATGGCTTGGTAGGTTGAAGCTGCTGATACTGGACTTGGAGCCTGTTGAATGTTTGGATAGAGAGAACATTGAGTCCTTCTCTACCGTCGATGAGGGTCTTGGTGACAACCACGTTGCTGATGACGGGCGAGCAGAGCATTGGGAGCGCGCCAGCAGTGGCCGCGCACTTGAGCTAATCGGAGGAGTTGAAGGTGATGGCGTATTTGGACCACCTAAGCGGGTGAGTTGCCTCGGGCTTGGGTAGCACTGCGTTCACCTCGCGCGTGAACTGCTTGAAGATGCGGTGAGAGGCTGGGGCCTGAGACCTGCCCAAGATGCAGGAGATGGCTCGAGGCTCCTGGAAGCCCCCAACCCCCTCGTCCCGGTGATGATCTTCGTTCCTTCTTGGTGGTGGAGGCAGTGGAGGAAGACCGGCGTTGTCCTGAGGCCGATCCTCGCGAGGCTGGTCCCTCCAGGCACCCTCGCGAGGTTGGCCCTGCCAGCGGTCCTCCCGAGGTTAGCCGTGCCACTCCTGGCGATGGTCGCGGCTGTCCCAGCGTCCTCCACCTCGTCCACCTCCACGACCGTAGCCTCGATCGCTGCACTCGGGGCATCGACGAGGCGTCTGTCACGGAGGGCCCTGAGCTCCTGGCAGTCGTTGGTGTTGTGGTTGTGGACTTTGTGGAAGACGCATAACGGTCGGTTGCTCTTGGATGACTCAGAGTGGTCGCAGCCACGCTTCATCTCTGGCTCGGCCGCAAGCACAGCTGGCCCCTTGCGCTTCACGTCCTTGTTCTTGGCCTTCTTGTCTTCTGGGTCAGCATCAGGGAGCTCGAGGACGGAGAGGCATCCCTCCTCAGCCCTCGCACACTTGTTCGCCATGTTGAACATTTCCAGGTCTGTGCAGAGGTCCTCATGGATGGCGAGCTCCTCCTTCATCTTGACGTCATAGATGCCATTAGTGAACGCTGAGATGATGGCCTCGTCCGACACCTTGGCGATCTTGAGGCAAACGTTGTTGAAGCACTGGATGTACTTCTGCAGGGTCTCCCCTGGTTGCTGCTTGATGCGTCGTAGGTCACCCGCGGCCGGCGGGCGGTCGCGAGTGCCCTGGAAGTTGGCAATGAAGCGGTCGCACATCTCATCCCAGGAGGAGACGGATCCCACGGGGAGATTCAGGAGCCAGGAGCGTGCGTCATCCTTCAGGGCCATGGGAAACCAGTTCGCCATGATCTTCTCATCGCTGCTAGCTGCCTCGATGCTCAGCTCGTAGAGCTGCAGGAACTCGGCGGGGTCGGCGATGCCGTCGTAGCGTGGAGGCAGGTCAGGCTTGAACTTGCCGGGCCAGATGACATTGCGGAGCTCCCGGGTGAATGCGCGGCACCCTGCTGTGGTCACGGGAGCCCGTCGAGGAGGTGGAGCTTGGTCTTGGTGCTCGCATGCCACCATCATTACAGGCAGCACACGGTCTTGACATGGGGGTGCTGGAAACACGCATGCATCTTCTTGGGACGCTGCATCACTTGGCAGCTTGCCTCTTCGCGCGCAGGCGTCTGGCGCGGCGGGTTTCGGTTTTAAAACCGACGGATCTCGGGTAGGGGGTCCCGAACTGTGCGTCTAAGGCTAATGGTAACAAGAGGCGAGGGACACAATGTTTACCCAGGTTCGGGCCCTCTCTATGGAGGTAATACCCTACTTCCTGCTTGATTGATCTTGATGAATATGAGTATTACAAAACTTGATCTACCACGAGATCGTAACGGTTAAACCCTAGAAGTCTAGCCTACAATATTATGATTGTTATGACTAAACCCTAGAAGTCTAAACCCTCCGGTTTATATAGACACCGGGGGAGCTAGGGTTATACAAAGTTGGTTACAGTGAAAGGAATCTACATATCCGAATCGCCAAGCTTGCCTTCCACGCCAAGGAGAGTCCCATCCGGACACAGGACGGAGTCTTCTATCTTGTATCTTCATAGTCCAACAGTCCAGCCAAAGATATAGTCCGGCTATCCGAGGACCCCTTAGTCCAGGACTCCCTCAGTAGCCCCTGAACCAGGCTTCAATGACGATGAGTCCAGCACGCAGATTGTCTTCGACATTGCAAGGCGGGTTCCTTCTCCGAACACTTCAAAGTAAATTCCGAACACAAGAATCGTGTTCGGCTCTTAAAAAAAAAGTACCACACACAACCGTAGAGAGTATAATATTTCACGAGTCCAATCCGTTGACAACTTTTTGTAGCATGACATCATGTCACTACCCGTTCATTATTTGAACCGGTTTTGAACCTACCGTTCTGTGTTTCGAGGTGCGGTTTCACTGGCACGTCTTGTTGAAGCAGAGATTGTGTCCCCTTATCACGGGATTCTCATCAATACGGGCATGGGTAACCAAACCGTGCCATCTGCATGGCGCTTGGGGAATAGGCGGATTTTAAGGGGAGAAGGGAGGCGCATAACATTTCCCGTCTTTATAAGGGGATAAGGGTTCATCCTCATTCACCCACGCCTTCTCCTTCCTCTGCCCATCCATTCTCGAGCTCCAGCGCCCAAGCCCTAGCTTTCTCCGCCCAAAAAAGCACTCCAACCATGTCCAGATTCGGAGCTGGAGGCAAGTGGATGGCCTCCTCCGTCAAGAAGGAGGACATCAAGAAGCTCCAGGAGGCCGGGTACCTGGCCAAGGACATCGCTCATCGACTTCCAGCCAAGGGATAGATCGTACCCACCCCAGAGCCCCAGGAGAGGGTGGTATTTCTCACCCATTTCATCCGCGGGCTGGGATTCCCTCTCCACCCGTTTGTCCGTGGACTGATGTTTTACTATGGATTGGACTTCCATGATTTCGCCCCCAACTCCATCCTCAACATCTCGGCATTCATTGTCATGTGCGAGGCCTTTCTCCGCATCCTACCTTATTTCGGTATATGGCTGAAGACCTTCAATGCGAAGCCGAAGGTGGTGAGCGGCCAACAAGCTGAGTGTGGGGGCGCCATGGTGGGCAAGATGCCAAATGTCACCTGGCCTGAAGGCTCCTTTGTGGGGACCGTAAAGGGGTGGCAATCAGGGTGGTTCTATATCACCGAGCCGCGCGGCACCAACTGGGCGGTGGCCCCGAATTCCGATCCGGAGTCCCAATGCGGCTCACCTCCTAGCAAGAGAAGGGCCTGGCCTGGGGCTCTTCAGAAGAGCTGATAGGGCTCCAGACGTGCGTCCAGAACATGATAAGCAAGAGAATCAAGCTTGTCAACATGGTCCAGGTCATGCTCTTCCACTGGATCCTTCCGTGCCAACGCCAAATTTGCAATTTGTGGGAGTTCGACCCAGCCAAGCACCAGACGTTGCTAGAGCTCTTCGGCACGACGCACAAAGACGTCTGAAAGGTGCTCTTCAAGGCCGGTGAAGTACCACCACCCACAACCGAGGATCGTGGGCTTAGCTCAAAATGCCCGGCTAATCCGGTGAGTTCTTTTATGTTTTCAAGGTATATCCTTTACTGGCATATCTAAGGGAGGAATCTAAGCCTCCCTACCAATTTTTCAAACATGGATAGAGGTAGCGGAGCAGATTAATTGTCCGGCTCCGCTGCCCGAAATCCAGAAACGCCTCTTCTGACGAAGATGTTGATTCCGGCACCTTATGATGTGCCAGAGAAGAAGGCCAAACAGAAGGCCCCGGGGACCAGAAGTGGTCTTTGTCACAAGGGCACTTCGGACGTGACGTCCGAAGACTCCAAGACACACTCCTCTACCAAAGACAACAAGGAAGAGGAGGAGGAAGAAGAAATCCACCCCCCCTACCGGGGGCAGAAAGAAGAGGAAGGCCTCCACACATGGGGAGGCCGAGGCGTCCAAGAAGGGGAAAACTTCCCTTCCGGACAACTCCGCAGCGGCCATCAACAACGGCGGGGAGTGGGAGCCCAGGGCCAAGCCCCTAGCCAACTCGTAAGTGTCCAGACACAGTAATATATCCGACATTTTTACTTTATTATTTTTAATGTCCTGGAGCACGCACTAGCAGCCCGGCCCAACCCAACATCGCGCTGTCCTCCACTTCGGAGGGGTCGCTAGACCCGTCGCTGATGAACAGCACATCCCTTCCGACGACCTCCTCCCCCAAGGACGTGGACAACACCGAGGTGTTGTCTTGAAGGATCCCAAGCCCGGGAGAAGCTCAGGAGGCCGTCCCGGTGGTGCCAGAGGGTGAAGCCCAGGCTGCCGGACACGTGGGGGAGCAAACCCCCATGGGCACCAACGATGGGGGCCGTATCCAATTCGGCTCCCAGCCGCATACAACTCAGGAGACCCAAGCGGCTCCAGATTCAGGCAGGCCGCCTCTTTCGAATGAGGGAGTCGAGCCAACTCCACCGGTGACCTCTATCTATCCAGAGGCACCGGATAGATTACTGGAAGTGCTACAAGGCGCTTGCACTGTGGAAGAACACCGTACTCTTATGAGTACGGTGATTGAGAAGGTCCAGTCCGCCAAAAGCGGACTGGCCGAAGCCTACACCAGCCTTCTAACAGGTTTTGAGGTAAGTAATTGTAAAAGAATGTCACAATATAGACAGTAGCCCCTGATGCTCTGTTTGGTGTTCGAAAAGAAAAGCCGAATAGAGGATCAAAATAATTTTCGCAGGAGTCTAACATAAAGTGTCTATGTGAATGAGCAGGCATCACTGTTGGCTGCGACTGCTCACACTGCAGAGGTCTCCGGACTAAAGCAGAACCTGGAGCAGGCCGAGGAGGAGCTCGGCCTCGTGAAGAAGCAGCTAGAGGACAACCAAGGTACGCAGTAACCTGCGTGTATATACGGGAAGGATGAATGGTTCGGGATGACTAAAGTGTCATGAACTTTGTTAGGGGCCATGACCGAAGTAGCGGCCCTCAAGAAAGCATTGGCCCAGGCCGAGGACAAAGCGGCTAAGGAACATGCCGCGCGTGAGAAGCAGGAGGCCCGGGTCAGCGAGGTCCAGCAAGAGCTCTAGGACATCGTCAAGAAGTATGAGTCCTTGGAGCGCAATTTTAAGACTCAAGAGTCTGAACTTGCCAAGGCCCGCCAGAGCACACTAGACGCCCGAGCCGAAGCACAAGGCGCCCTCCAGGAGATCTAGGCGGCCAAGAAAATTACGGCAGGTAAGGCTTTCATTATGCAAATCAGATATGTGAAGGAAACATTACTGTTACTTACCTGGGTTTGGAGCTCTCCAGGGGTGTTTATGGATCTGCTGCGCAACATATCAGATGCTGCACAATTTTACCGAGCAGACGAAGGGAGCTCTACGGAGAAGCTATTCTGGTCTTAATACCTTGGACCAGAACTTCCGGTGCCCTTTAGCGACCAGCTGAAACAGCTGGTCGAGCTGCATAAGGCGGCCGAACTAGCCATGAAGGACTTAATAGTCCGGCTATGGCCTGCCGAGCCCATGCCCAGCAGCTACTTCAGACTCGTGAAGCGGCTTGTTAGTGCCTGTCCGTGGCTCAAAGTTATCAAGCGATCGGTCTGCATTGAAGGTGCGCGGATGGCCTTTGCCCGCATCAAGATGGACTGGGCGAAGATGGACGCCACGAAGCTGATGACCGAGGGGCCGCCTAAGGGCAAGGAGCATCACCGACCCGAGTTGTATTTCGATAGCATCCTGGAGGGGTCCCACCTTGCGGTGGAGCAATGTGCAAGGGATGTTATATTCCCATGAAAACATTCATGTTATCATGTCCTATGATATGAAACAAGTTTGTTATGTGATATAATGCTTGTTACTTTAAAAAATTTACCTTCTGTGCGGCCGTTTATAAAAATCTGAGACTTGCCAGTCATCGGCTTTTGCCCCCACGTATATAGTACAGGGGTGATCGGGATAAATATAAACACTCTTTACTATAGATTTTGGTCCTTAAAGGAGGTGTTTAACGCAACGAACAAGGCAATCAGACTATACGGCTTTATCACCCTCACTTAGCCATAGGAGTTTGACAGTGAAAATTTTGGTGAAGCCCCTGGTATTCGGAAGACCGAAGTTGGGGCACTATACACGCCTAATCGGATGAAAACTGATTCCTCGCATAAAGCGGAAAAAATCTATAAGGATTTGTAAACCTTTCGAATAGTTGACCAGCTCTCACCGCATCATGACAGTCAGTTTTCGGCTTTCTCTACTGAGGTGCTCGTCTGGAAGAACCGGGACACAATCGCAGTAGTTCTCCCTTTACTACCCTAGCCGATATAGTGGAACGTAAGGTAGTAAGCACAGGAGCCGGGCAACCCAACTATTGACCAAACACATGATTCAGAGCCGATGCATATAATGCTATAAGTTCGGGGTGCCGAACTGTACTATAAAAGTGTTCGGACTTGATTGCCATATTGCGAGGTGTAATGAAGCCCCTGGCGAAGTAATGCGTACCAGAGTGTACGGATGCAATAGATAATGAATACAAAGACAAGGAAAATATCAAGTAATAAGCTGACGCTGCGAATTATTTTCCATTGTAATTTGATTAATACGTTGAGGCGTACTTGTACAAGTAATGCGATAAGCAAGTATGGCTATTTAACATGTCGTGACCAAGAGCGAGCTGCGTGCGGGTATATAAAATAGGCATAGCGATCGTTAGCAGAGACCACCTGGGTATTCCCTTGTACGTCAAAGCCCCTTGCCTCCTTGGTGTATCCGTCCCGTGATGGGACCGATAATCAGGTTATCAGAAAAGCCTCAAGGAGAGAAAAACCTAAAAGAAAGAGAAAAATTAAAGGTATGCGGATCCAGGGCGGTTGAGCCGCATTGTGGACCGCGGTCTAGCTATGCCTCCGTCCGTTCCCATGGTATTTTAAGTGTGTAGTTATGTACGTGCGACACAAATGTCGCTGCTTGATCGGGACTAGGACGGAGACTGGATTGCTAGTCAAGCTCTGGACGAGCTGGACCGTCCTGCCGCAAAGTAGTTTAGACTCGCTTCACAGTGTTCGGGGGCTTTACTGCCGAATTGAGGTTCTGCCTAAAAAGGCTATTCTGTACTTCTGCTGCAAGAGTCGCGGTGTGCTCCTTAGTACGGAGGGAGCGCTCCGTATTTCCATTGACCGTTATTGCACCACGTGGTTCGGGCATCTTGACCTTGAGGTAGGCGTAGTGCAGCACCACACTGAATTTAGCGAATGCGGTTCGGCCGAGCAGTGCATGATAGCCACTGTGGAGAGGGATGATATCGAAGATTAACTCTTCGCTTCGGAAATTATCCAGGGATCCGAAGACCACTTCCAGTGTGATTGAGCCCGTACAACATGCCTCTACACCTGGTATGATACCTTTAAAGGTGGTTTTTGTGGGCTTGATCCTTGAGGGGTCGATACCCATTTCGCGCATTGTATCCTGATAGAGCAAGTTTAGGCTACTGCCACCATCCATGAGGACTCGCGTGAGGTGGAATCCGTCGATAATTGGGTCAAGGACCAGTGCGGCTGAACCGCCATGACAGATACTGGTCGGATGGTCCCTTCGATCGAAGGTGATCGAACAGGAGGACCATGGGTTGAACTTTGGGGAGACTGGCTCCATCGCGTAGACATCCATGAGTGCATGCTTGCGCTCCTTCTTGGGGATATATGTGGTGTATATCATGTTCACCGTTTTGACTTGGGGGGGGGGGATTTCTTCTGTCCCCCTGTGTTCGGTGGTCGGGGCTCCTCGTCATCGTCATCGCTTTGCGACCCTTTCTCCTTATTCTCGGCATTTAACTTGCTGACCTGTTTGAAAACCCAACATTCTCTGTTGGTATGATTGGCTGGTTTGTCAGGAGTGCCATGGATTTGGCATGGCCGATCGAGTATGCGGTCCGGACTGGACGGGCCTGGATTGTTTCTCTTAAATGGCTTCTTCTGCTGAATGGACTTGGAGCCACTGAATCCGGCGTTGACTGCCGTGTCTTCGGTGCTATCACCGTTGTTTCGACGCTTATTTATATTGCGTCGGGGCTTGCCATTGTTGTTTCTGGCTTCAGAAGTGCCAAGTTCGCTTGTATTGTTGTTGCTACGGGCTAGCTAGCTGTCTTTGCCCGAACAGAAGCAGGTCATGAGTGCCGTGAGGGTTGACATGGACTTTGGTTTTTCCTGGCCAAGGTGTCTGGCCAGCCATTCATCGCGGATGCTATGCTTAAAGGCCTCTAGGGCTTCGGCGTCCGGACAGTCGACGATCTGGTTCTTTTTAGTTAGGAACCAAGTCCAGAATTTCCTGGCTGACTCTCCGGGCTGTTGGATTATATGACTTAGGACATCGGCATCCGGAGGTCGGACATATGTGCCTTGGAAGTTGTCAAGGAAGGTGCCCTCCAATTCCTCCCATCTACCAATGGAGTTTTCGGGCAGACTGTTTAACCAGTATCTAGCTGGTCCCTTGAGTTTGAGCGAGAGGTATTTGATGGCGTGCAGATCATCGTCGCGGGCCATATGAATGTGGAGAAGAAGATCCTCAATCCACACCGCGGGGTGTGTTGTGCCGTCATATGATTCGATGTTTACGGGTTTAAACCCTTCTGGGAAATCATGTCCCATTAGTTTGTCAGTGAAGCAAAGGGGGTGTGCGGCGCCTCTATATCGGGCCAACTCGTGACATAGCTCGGATGGGGCTCGTCTGCGGTTTTTGGCCCGGACGTGGTTGAGTTTTCCATGTTCAGCCAGATGGCCATAGCCGCGCGTCGAGGCACGCCCCCGTGATCCGTATATTGATCTTGTCTGACCTGCTCTCTTTTCCAAATCGCATCGCAGGTCATGAGTATATCCCCGAGCTGTTGTATTTCTGTTTGTTCGGTGAGGTAGTGCGGGCTGGTATTCGGCTTGAGGTGTCACTTTGTCCCGACCATGTGGTGGTTGCTCCAGCGCCTCGTCATCAAACGGTCGTAATAGTTCGCACTTCGGGTAGCTTTTGGTTGACGCTCGAGGCCATATTCCTTGGCTGCCAAGACATCAGTCCATCTTTCATTGAGAAGATCTTGATCAGCTTGAAGCTGCTGTTGTTTCTTTTTCAGGCTTCTTGCAATGGCAATTAGCTGACGCTTAAAGCATTCCTGTTCTGCGGGCTCTTCAGGCACGACAAAATCTTCATCACCGAGGCTAACCTCGTCCTCGGAGAGCGGAAGGTAGTTGCTATCCTTCGAGTCTTCATTCGCGGCCTGTTCGCGAGGGCTGGCTTGCCCATCCTCCTGTTCCTCCTTTTCGGAGGTCGGCTCAACGGGGTCTTCATTGTTTTCAGCACCGTCCGGAGTGTTATCCTCTTCTGCGACGGTATTGCTGGTTTTGGTACGACGTGGTTTAGAGCGGCGCCGCTGACGTCGGTGCTTTGGCTGTATCTCAGGAGGTTTATCCTTGACTGGATTTTCATCGTCACTGATATTTTCTTTGGGTGTATCCACCATGTATATGTCGTATGAGGAGGTGGCTGTCCAACGCCCTATAGGCAGTGGTTCTTGCTCCTCTCCGCATCGTCGTCCATACTGTCGATGTCTTCGGAGTCATAATCAAGCATGTCGGTTAAGTCATCGACAGTGCCTACAAAGTGGGTGGTGGGTGGGTAACAAAATTTTTCATCACCCGCTTCCCATTCGAGCCAGACATAGTTCAGCCAAGAGTCCCCTGACAAGGAGAGGGATCTTAATGAGCTTAACACGTCACCAAACAGCGAGTACTGGAAAATGTCCGCGAAGCTGAACTCTGAGACCGGTGCCCAATCAGGTTCGATGGACATGGATGCACGCGGTCCGGAGTCCATGGCCGGAGACGAGTCCAAGGTTCCGGAGACACAAGCCCAACCCGATGTTGGTTCTGTGTGCGGCTCGAGGGCCGCTGAGTCTGCGGCCTCTGCAGCGGGGCTAAGCTTCCCGTCTTCGGACGAGGCAGTCCGCTCAGGCTCTAGGGAAAGGGCGGTCACAGGCGCTAGCTCCTGTGCGTGGCTAGATGACAGATCTAGGTCATGTTCATCGTGGTGGCCGAGGACTGCCGTCATGGGCTCGAATCCGTTGAAGATCAAGTCTCCGCGGATATCGGCCACAAAATTCAGGCTTCCAAATCTGACCTGATGGCTAGGGGCGTAGCTATCGATCTGCTATAGATGGCCAAGCGAGTTGGCCTGCAGAGCGAAGCCGCCGAATACGAAGATCTGTCCGGGAGGAAGGTCTCCCCTGGACTGCATTGTTGTAGATGGTTGATGGAGCCATCAAACCTATCTTCGACGACACAGAGGAACTCTCAGTGGAAGCACCAATGTCGGTGTCAAAACCGGCGGATCTCGGGTAGGGGGTCCCAAACTGTGCGTCTAAGGCTAATGGTAACAGGAGGCGGGGGACACGATGTTTACCCAGGTTCGGGCCCTCTCTATGGAGGTAATACCCAACTTCCTGCTTGATTGATCTTGATGAATATCAGTATTACAAGAGTTGATCTACCACGAGGTTGTAATGGCTAAACCCTAGAAGTCTAGCATATGCGATTATGATTGTTATGACTAAACCCTAGAATTCTAAACCCTCCGATTTATATAGACACCAGGGGAGCTAGGGTTATACAAAGTTGGTTACAGAGAAAGGAATCTACATATATGAATCGCCAAGCTTGCCTTCCACGCCAAGGAGAGTCCCATCTAGACACGGGACGAAGTCTTCTATCTTGTATCTTCATAGTCCAACAGTCCGGCCAAAGATATAGTCTGGCTATCCGAGGACCCCCTTAGTGTAGGACTCCCTCAGCGGGTCGCGCCGCTGTACTGCCCGCCTTGGCTCGACGATGGCACCCTGGGCTGGAGGTGGTGGAGGTGGTGGAGGTGCCCCGTGAGCCATGTTGCCCGCGTTAGGCGACTACTGAGGTAGTGAGCGGGCCGGCGCAGTGGAGTCTCCAGTGGCACTGACGAGCTCGGTGATGCGTTCGAGCCACTCCTCATAGAAGTCGTCGACTGGGCGGTAGCAAAGGAGCTCCCACGCCATGAGCGGAGCAGCTTGCGCGTTCGCTGGGCTGCAACGCGCGTGGGAGGATGAAGCAGCTGGGGTCAGCGACGGAGTGGCGATGCGACCGTCGCGGCGCACCGAGGGGTGCAGCGATGAAGCTTGCTGCTCGTGGCTAGAAGGGTCCATGGCGGTGTTGGCCGCTAGTGATGGAGGACGAGGAGGACAGCCATTGCCCGCCGGACGTCTGAGCAACGTGGGCAGCAATCACGGCCCGATGCTCAGCGCGAGCCCGAAGCCCGTCAGCCATGGAAGTGTCGGAGTAGCGGTGGATCGATCGACAGAAGAGAGGATCTGACGCACCCCTACCTGGCGCGCCAAATGTCAGATTTTGGGTTCCGCAAACCCTTGATAGGTTTGAACTCTGGGGTGCGTGCAGAGATCTCAACCTACCCAGCCTGCCTACTCACGATCTTCTAGGCCTAGCGCATCAAGCTCAAAGGGACAGAGAGACACAACAGTTTATCTTGGTTCGGGCCACCTTGCGTTGTAATACCCTACTCCAGCGTTTCGGTGGATTGCCTCAAAGGGCTGGGGATGAACTAGTATAGTGGATGAACTGGCCTCAGGAGGTGAGGTGTTCTCGAGCTCAAGAGAGCTGATGAGCTGGTCGGTGAGAGTGGATCCGATCTCCTCGTCCTCCCCTCTATGGTGGTGGCTAAGTCCTATTTATAGTGGCCTTGGTCCTCTTCCCAAATGTTGGCGGGAAGGGATCCCACAACGGCCAGATTTGAAGGGGGACATGAAGTACATCCTATCCTGACTAAAGTGGTCTTCGCCTGTGGAAAGCCTCTGGTCGTGACGCTGCGGTGGGCTCGGCGATGGCCTCCGTCCTGCCATCCTCGCGGTCTTGGTCTTGTTGCACCAGAATGGAAACCTTTGGCTGATTCCTCGGGACTCCGCGCCTGCCGCTTGCCTCCTTTGCACCAAAGAGGAAACTGGTACTCTGCGCCTGCTGGCGCCCGCCTAGCCTTGGTCGTCATGGCTCACGTCAACTGAGCCTAGTAAGATGCACCTTGCATAGAACTCTCTGCCCCTAGGGAGCCAGCCTGAGGAGGTTGATCCCCTTGGAGGTCTTGGCATCGTCCGCCTTGCGAGGCTTGGCCCCTCACGACGGTCTTGAGCTGTTGATGCTGAAGCTGGACTGTACTAGGCCGTCAATGGAGCCAAGCAGTGGGCGGGAGGCAGAAAAGTCCGGGTACCCCCGTATCCAGAACGCCGACAGTGGTTTCATTGCTACTTAAATTCTTGACCTCTCTAACCCCATTTTTATTAATTTTTGCATCTAGATCTATAAACTCCGAATCATTGGGACGCCTTTTAACTAAAGTTGACTAATCTCCAGTCCCATCTTTAGCAAGATTTATATTGGAAAACAAAGATTCAATAGGAGTCACATCAATCACTTTAAGATCTTCATCATTATTTTCACAAAACTCCGGTTTAGTGGCCATCTTATTTACCAAAGTGGTTTGTTTATCAGAAATTTGGCCAACTAAAATTTCAAGATGAGCAGATTGAGATTTAAGACCATAATATTCTTTAGAAATATCATCGAGCTCTTTATTCATATATTCCATAAAAGTGTTTTGCTCCTTGAGCTCGTTCCTAAAGAAACTATTATGCTCAAATTATAAGGACATGAAGCTCCTAGTATTATTTTCAATTTCTTCCAGTTTCTTATAGTAAGGATCAAAGTTCTTTGGTTGAGCCATCAAAGCAAGCTATCGTCCAAACGAACAAAAATCACGTGAGAAGACGAACGAAAGAAGGGCGAGAAAAGGCAAATCTTTTCGAAAATCGTTTTAAAAGTGGGGCAGAGGAAAACGAGAAGCAAATGGTGAATAATGTAATGCAAGAGATGAGAGTTTTATAATGGGTACTTGGTAGGCTTGATGTAGATCTTGACTTGGCGTAGATCTCCCCGACAATGGTGCCAGAAATGCTTCCTTCTACTTCTTGAGCTTGTGTTGGTTTTTCCCTTGAAGAGGAAAGGGTGATGCAACACAGTAGAGATAAGTATTTCCCTCAGTTAAGAACCAAGGTACCAATCCAGTTGGAGAAGAACACGCAAATCACCAATACCTACACAAAAAATCAAACACTTGCACCCAACGCGATAAAGGGGTTGTTAATCCCTTCACGGTCACTTGCAAAAGTGAGATCTGATAGAGATAGATAAATACACCTAAACAAAAGATAAAATATTTTTGGGTTTTTTTGGTTTATAGATCTGAAAACAAAAGATTGCAAAATAGTAGATCGGAAACGAATATGATGGAAAATAGACCCGGGGGCCATAGGTTTCACTAGAGGCTTCTCTCATGAAGGCAAATTATACGGTGGGTGAACAAATCACTTTCGAGCAATTGATAGAAAAGCGCAAAGGTATGACGATATCTAAGGCAATGATTATGCAATGTAGGCATCACGTCCATGTGAAGTAGACCAAAACGATTCTACATCTACTACTATTACTCCACACATCGACCGACTCTGCCTACATCTAGAGTACTAAGTTCATAAGAACAGATTAACACATTAAGTAAGATGACATGATGTAGAGGAATTAACTCAAGTAATATGATGAAAACCACATCTTTTTATCCTTGATGGAAACAATGCACTATGTGTCTCGCTACCCCTACTTCGTCACTGGGTGAGATCATGCAAGATTTAACCAAAAGATAAGCACCTCTCCCATTGCAAGAAATACCAATCTAGTTGGCCAAACCAAACTGATAATTCGAAGAGAAATATAAAGGTACCAAATCATGCATATAAGAATTGAGAGAAGATTCAAATAATATTCATAGATAAGCTGATGTTAAATCCACAATTCATCGGATCTCGACAAACATACCCAAAAGAGTATTACATCGGATAGATCTCCAAGAACATCAAGGTGAACATGGTATTGAGAATCAAAGAGAGAAGAAGCCATCTAGCTACTAGCTATGGACACGTAGGTCTGAAGTCGACTACTCATGCTTCATCGGAAGGGAAATAGAGTTGATGGAGATGCCCTCCATGATCGAATACCCCTCCGGCAGGATGCCGGAAAAGGCCCCAAGATGGGATCTCATAGGAACAGAAGGTTGTGGCGCTGAAAAACTGTTTTCGTGGACGCTTCTGAGGGTTTGGGAATATATGTGAATATATAGGAGGAAGATCTGGGTTAGGGAGTCACCGAGGGGCCCACAAGGTAGGGGGCGTGCCCTCCACCCTTGCCGCTGCCTCGTGGCTCTTCTGACTTGAACTCCAGGTCTCCTAGGTGTCTTCTGGTCCAAGAAAAATCTTTGTAAAGTTTTATTCCGTTTGGACTCCGTTTAGCATTCCTTTTCTGCGAAACTCAAAAATAAGGAAAAAACAGAAACTGACACTAGGCTCTAGGTTAATAGGTTAGTCCCAAAAAATAATATAAAATAGCATAATAATGCATATAAAACATCCAAAACAAATAATATAATAGCATGGAACAATAAAAAATTATAGATATGTTGGAGACGTATCAGGAGGCGGCACCTGTTGGGCCGTGGCCACAGCCTCCCGATGTTGGCGCCATGCCAAAGAATGCGCCTCCCGACTAGTTACTGGGGCCATGGACGCCCCGGAGTGCCTCGACGCCATGAGTCAAAGCACACTTGCGGCTTCGAGAAGAACAATCGTCGGGGGTGGTGATGATGTAAGGGTCAGACGCCTTAGTCCCCTACATGGCACGCCAAATGTCAGTTTCTAAGAACCTGCATATGAGTTGTGAGCAACAACACTTTGAGAGTTCGGCCAGGGACTGAACACGTCTAGCGATCCTAAGTCATGGATGAATTATCGATGAACACAAGGGGCTACCCAGGTTCAGGCCACCTTCTTGGTGTAATACCCCAGTCCTGCTTTGTTTTGTATTGCAATGATATGGAGCTACAATATGTGTGTGTGTGTGTGTTTGTGTTACAAGGTGGAAAGATTTCCCCTCGAATGGTCCCTATCCTCATTTATACATCAGGGAGCCAACGAAGAAAGGCGGTGGGGGAGAGAATATTCCCCCCCCCCCACCTCCGTCCACGGATGATACCCCATACCGCTCATAGAGCACCACAGTGTTGTCATGTTGCGTGCTCATGCGAGTGGTTGTGCGACACTGTAGACGACCTCCTGAGGGACAGGACATCATCAATAAGTCACTCAAGTCAAACCTTATCGCTTTCGCTCCATGCTTCATTCGGGGGACAACCTACTTTCCTACCACTAGGCAGTACCTTTTCCTTCACCTCACGTGGAGACCGCATGCCGTCTTCCCGGAGAGCTTGTCCCAGGAGAAAGCTTCTTAGGGACATTGGGCATCTCCCTTCTTCATGTTGTTAGTGCTCCTTGCAAACTGCATTGCCTCTCGGTTGTTCGACCGTGGGCACCCCGTAATCCACCGATAGGAGCCCACACCTTGAGCATTCCCGGGAAGATGTTGAAGTCTTCATATGTGTCTACACCTTCTTGCTGGTGTGGTTCGAGAGTCATGTGATAGTAGTACTTGTCGATGACCTGCCTAGACGTTTCTTAGTCTTCTATCTTCATATCGCCAAGGTGGAGACGTGTGAATTAGCCTTGCAGTATCGATGTATTCATGATTTCCCGGCAAGGAGGCCAATGTTGACCGCGCGTAGAAGGTGTTATAGTGATGAGGACATGACTACCTTGGATATGACCAAAAATATTGCATGCATGCATATTTGTCAGGTGATTTCTAGTGCAAACTATTTAATAATCTATTTATGTTATCCAGAACAAAAATACTTCACACACTTTTCTGTTTTGTCTAATTGCAGGTGTATGGGACATTTGCACAATCCACATATGAAGATAAGGAAGAAAGAGATGTTTATTTGCTGTTCAAAAAGTTCTCTCACGTCACTTTTGGCCCAAGAGAAGATAGAGTCCAAGTCTCTCACGTTCTGGACTCAGATTCGGACTGCACAGACATACCTGACTCAAACGTCAACAACTTTTTCATACGGACTCCGAATTGGGTGATTCTTTTTTTGTTGGAAAGTAGATTTCGTGCTCTTTCCACAACAATTGGATTCACCTTAAAATTCGTCCGAAGCATTGAGTTATGGACGAAACAATCTGACGCTGCAGCAGAATCCGAGTCAAACTACAAGTCCAAAGGTGTTACGTCACCTCCACTTGGGCCCATGAGCCTTATACGACCTAGGGTTGGTTTTAGGCTGCCTTGGGACGTTCTCCCACCTCCTTGGACGCCACCCCTTGCTCCTATATAAGTAGATCCATCTAGTAGCTTTTTCCTTGGGATTTGTTTAGTTAAAAGTTAGCCATTGCAACTTCGTGTGCTTCGTTTGTGTCCAACGACCAGACCAAGACCACTTTTCAGATCCCCACCATTATCAATACTTCTTACATATTCGCAATATTCAGATTGCTTTTATCATATTCTTGCTTGTTCTTCGATCTTGCAGGATTAGACCTTCGTGGTCAGGTTGATCGTGCTCCGGCGTGGTCAATAACCTCTCGGAGTTGGTTTAGCGATTGCTAAGGCGCAACGTCGTTGCACGTTTGTAGTCGGATCGTCAAAGTCGTCTCCACCAAATCGATAGTTATCATCTCATCGAAAGATCGGGACCCTCCGCCTCTATCAAGTGGTATCAGTTTTCAGGTTGCTCGGTGAGAATTTTTAGTTTTCCCTAGATTAGATTTATTTTCTTACCTATTGTCCAAGAAAAAGCCACAAAAAAAGTTAGATCTATTCATCCTTTGTCCAAGCCAGTCTGAGCCTTTGCATTTTTCTTTTCATTGTTTGCATTATTGAATTATCGGTTGCATCGCCGTGTCGAGTTGCTGGTCTTAGTGTCTAGTTCCTTTAGAGTTTTGAGTTCTGTTCACATTAGTCACGCCGCCGCTACATCATTATCCCTTCCGCTGTCCACCATCCCATCCATCAATTTTCACCATGTGTTACCCATCGTTCATTGTCATAATCATAGTTGAGGTCACTCACATCTTCGCCTGATCCAATCTGCATCTTATCTAGTTTGTCTTGGAAAGAGGGAGACAAAGAAGATAGAGAAAAAAAGGAGAGAGAAAAAAGGAAAGAAAAAAAAAGAAACAGAGAAGAAAAAAAGCGTGAGAAAAAAAAAGAGAGACGAAAAAAATCGGATCTATCTAGAATCAATCTCGTACCTGAATTCGGATTGGAATCTGTTTTGCGCACTGTTCAGTAAAACAGGTGTATCTTCCTCATACAAAGTCCGTTTTGGCTCCGTGAGTACTCAAATTGAAGCTAGAGACGAGCCGCATCTAAATAGTTGCAGAATCTATATTGAGTGATTCTTTTTGCATTGGAAAGCTTGAGTTAGTAGCATTCTTTGAAAGAATTTATCAGAAAATTGGCTCAAACTTTTCAATAGGAAAGTTGGAGAGAAAGTTGTTGTATATCCTGCTTGGCAGTTGTTTTTCATCATTATCTTTACTGCCGTTGTGATCTTCACTTATATCTTGCTGTCCAAAGCTACTTAGTATCCTTCATTGATGCTAGTTGTGCTACGTCGTGACCTCATTAGTGTTCTAGGCTCGCGTCTCTAGTCCGGTCTAGCTTAGGACCAGCACAGTACCGTCGTTGAGCGTTTATTCAACATTGCATCTTTGAATTGATTATTGCTAATCTTTTGCTACCATATATAGCCAACCATCTCCACATATTTCTACACCGTGTTTACGCACTTTCCCCTGGCAATCGCTTTACTCAATCTTCAGAGTTATTTGACACCGCTGGTTGCCGATCACCACCTACTACGTGGTAAGAACTTGTAAGATATTGAGATTTGCTATACTGTGAGCGTTTTACCACCACTTCCAAGTAGTTCATAGGAACATTTTTTTGGATTCCGTTTCTTGTTTCTACTAATCATGACAGGATCCAGAGTCAATTCATGGGCTTTGTCGATCGTGGGAGACGTGCCACCACATTTGCAAATACCACAACCGTCACGAGAGGTGCACAAACATCCAAATGCACATGATCAGGTTAATGTATCTATACCACCATTTAATGGCCGTTTTAGACCTGCTTTATATATTGAATGGGAGTTCGACATAAAAACTATATTTGCTTCCCATAATTTCGATGAACATAAAAAGGTTAAGGTTGCGGTTGGTTCTTTCACTGGTTATGCTTTGGTTTGGTGGAGTGAATATTGTCGGTTACACCCTGATTATATACCTACTACTTGGGATGATTTGAAACTTGCCATGCGACATACTTTCGTCCCTGCTTATTATACTCGTGGTATGATTAAGAAGTTGCAACACTTAAAACAAGGTAGTGACACTATAACAAAATATTATGATGATATACAAACTACCTTGTTGCATTCCTCTTTAGAAGAAAGTGAAGATGATTTTATGGATAGATTTTGGGGAGGATTAAACCGTGATATTCAAGAGATACTAATTCATGAAGAGTGTTATCCTATGGACCATTTGTTTCATCTTGCTTGCAAAGCTGAACAGGAAATAAAACGACGTGTTGGCCACGAGGAGAACAAGCGCACGGTGCACATTCCAAGAGTTGATATGATTGTTCCTTCAACTACTAGGCATACTATGACAACCACATCTGTTGTTGTTAGGACTACATCACCTCCACCATGTGACACATCGCCCCCGAGAGTGGCTACATCATCTGAGTTGATCATAAGAGGTAATGACAAAGGTACTGATCTTCCATTTCTACATGAGAATGATGAATGCCTTGTCAATTTGAATGCACCATCTGATGAGCTACCCACTACTTTGATCACACCACCTATTTTAGAGGACTACGTTGATAATTTGACTTTGCCATGTGATCAAACAACTGAAATATCAACAATTTTGAGTGCACCCATTGAATTAACTGTTGATGCAAAAGAATCAATGTTTAATCATTTTGATATGACCTCTAATCTTGGTGATGATTCTGTGTTGAATGACTTATTTCATGTTTGCTTATTTAAGCATGTTGTAGCATGTAAATTTGATGCAAGTAAGGTTTATTCACCAATGTTGGGATGGTTTAATGATGAATATTGTCAATCTTTTGATATGAATAAGAGCTTCACTTATATGTGCAAACTGAGTTGCAATATTTTCATGCCTTCTACTTCTTGTGCTAATTTTTTGGCTTTACATTTTATGAACTATGCAAGTTACTCATCTATTCATGTGTCATATATGCAAAAATCGAGGGAAGTAAAAATGGATGACATATACATATACAACATGTACACCTTGTGTCGGGGATATACCCCGCGGTGTAAACCGGCCGGAAGTTAACCCGGCCGGACTTGGTGGTTTATTTGAGACCCCGCTGATGCTTGGCGGTTCACCAGCGACCCGTTTGGACCTGGCGGTTCACGACTCATTGGTAATCCAGCAGGCGGGTGCGAGGAGCGACAAGACCTGGTGGCCCAACAGGCGGTTCATGAAGGCCAGTTCATACTATGGTGGGCCGGTTTAAGAGGAAAGGCATAAGGAATATTTGTCTTACAAGGAGTTAAGACCTGGACTTGTATTCGGTTTGTATTAGAGATAGACTAGTCCTAATCCTAATAGGACTCCACATGTAACCCGCCCCTTCAACATATATAAGGAGGGGCATGGCTCCCCAAAGAGGGACAAGCTACAAGCAAGAAACAATCTCTAGGGCTAGACACAACTAGAGGAGAGCCGGTTTACGGCGACTCCCTCGTGATCATAATGAGACCTAGCCTCAAACAGCATGTAGGGTTTTTACCAGATGATGTTTCCCGGGGCCCGAAGCTGTCTAAATCCCTGTCTTGTGTTGCGTCTCTCGATTCCGCTCAACCCCTCTCAAGTTACCACATAGATGCGTTGGCCTCGCGACTAAGTCCTGACACTAAGGACATCTGACGTGACAAATCCACGATAGTTGGCGCCCACCATGGGGCCGCGCACGGTGGTGTTGAGTTCTTGGAGGGATCTCAACCAGCGATCAAGAAGCTCGCAGTTTTGATCGATAAAGAAGAGCCGGCGCAAAAAGGTTTGCATCATTTTCGAGTTCGTCAATCATGGGCGAAAGGATGCAATCTGTCCACCACCACAATCTTGTGATCCGGCATATCACAATTGTTTTTTCTGCGGTCATAATCCGCCTAGACCAAAGGAAAGTCAATCTCCATGGTTGCATTATCCTACAAGGGCACGCGAGTCCCGAGAAGATTCATCGCGGCGGCAGCAGGCAGAACCAAAAGAGCAAGTCACATCAATATACAGTAGCAAATACATCCAACCGGCGTCAAGTCAAGATCGATCTGGCAGGAGACCTCATCTGGCGGTACTACTTTTTCATAAAAGGGAAATCTGGCCCATGAAAAAAAAGGGAAGGAAATCCACGGCCCGAAGAGGGACGTGGGACACGGACTCGATTTGGCCTCGCTGGCTTAATGTAGGACATGGAATCGGTTTCGCCTTGCTAGCCACCGCACCGGCCTCGTTTCCACCTCTGCCGCACGTCATCGCAGTCTTGAGTCGCCGCCTCCGTGGCTGGCCTCGCCTCGCCCTCGCGGAGTCCCTAGGCCCAGCTCGCATCCGCCGCGGTTGACCCGGCCCTTCAAGAGCTAGAAGTGGCCCGCGTTAGTACATGTATCCTTGGTGCACGAGGTCAGCGGTCACCGGTGAATCGGCCAGAAGCCAGTAGCACCAGGATTGCGTGTGCATGTCTGTTGTACTACCACTACTACCTCAACCAAGGCACACGTCTCATCCCCCAAGGAAAAAAGAAAAAAAAACGTGAAGAAGCAATCAGTGTACTCAAAGTTACTGCCTACGGACGTAATCAGGTGCACTCGTCTCCGTTAAATTGCTCTGCGTGTTAAATTTTCATTATACAAAATATATGTGGTCTGCTCGTGCTATTTTATACTCGCAGATCTATTCAGCTCAAGAGTTTTTGCTGGCATTTTTTTATTGCGTCATTTCCAACGATCTTCCAAGTCGCCGCTTTGCTGGCCCTACAGCCCTAAAACCACTGGCTGCTATCACCAGATCCGCTCGTTCGTTGGTTCCAGTCCGCTACGCTGGAACCGTCGCGTTTAAACTACCGCTGTCAGGGGAACGCCAACTTCAAGTCCCGAGGGAATCGGTACCGCTGCTACTGTGTCCTACAAGATCTAAGGAATAAACCAACGTGACTAGTGCTGATACTTCGTATTGGGCTGATTTTCTTCGGAGATCAGTTTGCATGAAGTACACATATGTGGAAAGCATCTACGCGCTAATGGCCATGCCCACATGCGTCCAAAAAATAAATCAGGTGTTATTTCTCCTATGCATTTTCTTAGTATATTTTAATTACTCTGAGCACAACTACTCTGCTCTACGGTATTTTTTATATGCAGGAGAATTATTCATTACAAAGTGGTGTTATAACACGGATGCATGTTCGGCTGTACCGCGCGGCTTCACGGATAGGCGTGTCATGGTCCAGTTTACATCAACGCGCCGGCTGACTCGCCCGTCCGCGCCGCAGTACAGCACCATAGACGACTCGCCCGCCCGCCCTCGTGACCGGTTCACGCGTCCGCATTGGCTTAAAACGAGGAGGACAATTTGCTCATCCGCACCGGCTTACAACACCGCGGCCGATTCATCTGTCTGCCCCTGCCGCCGATTCACCAGTGCGTGCTTTCAGTTTCACCTAGTGATCATCAACTCCATGGCGGGTTATTTCCGGTTTAAATGAATCAGGTGCTATCCATCTAAAGTATATTTTATTAGCACATATTATTTTTTGTCAAAAAACAATTACTTTGATTTGTGTATTTTTATATACAGGACAATTATTCATTATAAACGTGGTTTATACCATGGGTACGAAGCACGTGTTGGCAACGTCCTGCCCGGTGTTTGTCCGTGCCACATTACACGGTGAATGGACGCGTGCAAGACGCCGCCCTTACGGCCCGGTTTACAACAGCTTGCCGGGACCGTGCCTGCGTTTGACTCGCCCATCTGAACCGGTTTACAACGCCGCGACCGACACATCTGTCTGTGCCGCCTCTGATGCTGCGGTCGTATTTTCCGCCCGTCTCTCGCGGCTTGGTCTACATCAACATACTGGGCCGCACTTGTCTGCATGAGCTGTTTATTGAGTATGAGCAAGTCACAAATTGGGTAGCCCGGTTTTCTTTCAACAAAAAGGAGGCAAATTATCATATACTATCAACCGCCGTTTGCACTGGATGGCTCAATGGGCAGGCGCACAAGTCGCCGCCACTACAGTTTGGTTAACTTCAAATCGCCAGTTGGAAGGAACCATTGGCCGAGTTGCTGACATGGCTCATACGGGATCATTTATAACTCGTCGCAGTCACCTCAACCTTCTGTGGAGTCACATCGTGCTGTCAACACCAATGATATACAAGTTATGTCGGTTTATATCACGGTCAAATATGGAGAATCTCAAGTCAACTCCTCGAGTCACCTTGAGACTCGGGGGCTACAGTAATATGACTCAGCAAATGTTGCCGGTTTTCAGTCTCAACAAATGTGCCGGTTTTCAGTGAAGTCAAGAACCCCAGGACGTTGGAGGGAAAGATAACCCGATCCCGGAGGCTATTACCATATGGATGAAAATTTAAAGGCCGTCAGACAATTTTCGGCTTAGTAAGTATATGACAGTTACAAAATCCCGGCTCAATGAAGAAGTTCCGGATCATCAGAAAGGATTCAGGTTTAAACCCGGCTCAAGGGAAGTCAGTCTCACTGAAGCTCTCAAGTATCCGGTTTACAATCCGGTTCAAGGGAAATATGTTCTCTCACAAAGCTCGGAAGCTCTCAAATCTGGTTTAAGAATTTCTGGTTCAAAAAGGAATTAACTTCTCGCAAGTTCGAGTTGAAAGGCCATCAGAAAATTTCCGGCTAAAAATGAAGATTCCGGTTTACAATCCGGTTCAAGGGAAAGATGTCTCCCACAAAGCTTTGAAGTTCTCAATATCCGGTTCAAAATCCCGGTTCAAGAAGGATTTATCTCTTGCAAAAAAGTTAAAGGGTGCCAAAGAGGACTTGCTGCCATGATGCGCGGTCCAAAACATGGGTATCATGCCTTATTGGCTTATCATATTATTGGTCACTTGGGGGCTTGGTCGTATCCGAACCGTAGCCACGCCTCTTGATCGGCCTAGTGCCACAATATCACTTGGGAGCTTGGTCGTGTCCGAACCAATGCAACACCTTTTGATAGGCGAAAGCCACCAGATCACTTGGGGACATGGTCAAGTCTGAACCAGTCACGCCTCTTGATCGGCCTAAGGCCATAGAGTCACTTGGGGGCTTGGTCGAACCCGAACCATTGCCACGCCACTTGATCGGCATAATGCCACGGTTTCAGTTGGGGACCTGGCTAACTTGAACCATAGCTACACCTTATTGGGAGCTTGGTCGTGTCCGACCATGGTAACACCATCTGATCGGCTCAGTAAAGCCTCTTTTTGCAAACGGTCTTATCATTGCCTTTGCTTCCATATTTTCTTCATAACTGTTATTTGATTTTTGTTGCATTTTTAAACCGACATTGTTAATCCGTTTCAAACTGTCAATTACAAAATTGGCGGAACACCGTCAAATCCTAAACCGGAGACTATCTGCCCGGTTTGATTTTATGTTACCATCTTATTATGGAGTAAACCGGTGTTCATTAACCCGGCTTGACTTTCAATTACAAATTGTCAGTACATGATCAAATCATAATCCGGAGACTATCCGCCCGGTCTGGTTTGACTACGAGTCGCCAGTATTATATATGGTTAAACCGGTGTTTATCACAACCCGGTACGGTTTATCATAAACCGACACAGTATGAAAGGAGTTATCACCATTACTACAAAAAGTTGGTAAACCAATGATGTGATTCAATGTCACAGGTATGATATATTTCATTGATTATTCTTAAGTGCAGCCTTGGTTATAAACCTGGGTTATATGTTGGGCATTATGACCCGTCTAGCGGTAAACCGCCAGGACACTTTAAACTTGTTGTATGCAGAGACAGGTTGAATAAAGCATGATGATAAATTATCCGGTGTTTGTTAACCCGGCCTGGCTTTGGACTATAAGTCGCCAGTACATATTTGGATTGCGCCATTGGAATCATGCGCTTATAAATCATTGGGTTATATTATTCAAATAGCCAAACTTGGCTGAATTTTCATTATGATATTGAATGAATAAGGTTTTTCATACCAGATTATGTTATCTTTAATAGCCAACACGGCTGGATTTTTTATTATGGTTATCAATGACCAATATTATAATTGAGGTTTTCAAAGTCGTTTTAGCACAATGGTTATCATATTATTAATGGATATGATTTATTCTACAATTGAAGGAATAGTCCCGAGTCGCTGCAGGCTTACGACCCGGCACTTGGGGGCTACATTATTCAAATTGAGATTACATCAAATATGCAAGCCTCATATCGCTGCAAGCATGCACGATGACACTTGGGGGCTAATGCAAAGTCATTTTTATTGGCCTTATTGAAGACCCAACTCATTACATCATAATGAGATGGCCCTTGGGGGCCACCAACTGCTCCTGTCAACAGTTGAAGGTACAAAGCTTTTTATTCATTATATTGAATGGTCCACTGCTCAGTTGGTAAAAGCACAAGGCTCTTAACCTTGTGGACGTGGATTCAAGTCCCATGATGGGGGTTACATCATATGATGTTATTTTCATTGAAGTATATATTAAGTCCCAGCTCAATATTATCTTACTGAGCCGGCCCTTGGGGGCTACACATCATTGCTCAAATCTACATGATTATACCTACAAAGTCCCTGCTCATTATTGCATAATGACCCGGCCCTTGGGGGCTACACTGGTTGAAGTTTTTATGAGTATAAGACAATTACAAGTCCCAAGTTGCTGCAAGCATGACAACCCGGCACTTGGGGGCTACATAGTATGGAGTATTCAGTTTTTACTAGTCACTGGGATGAACAACATGGATTTCTTTAAAAGTGGCAGTATTTATATTGAAGCAAAGTCTTAAGCCACCACTTTGTTCTGCTTAAAGACTTGGGGGCTACAGGTATTATATTATTATCGAAGAAATATTTTCAAATTCTCTGATTGAGCAAACTAGGTTGAACCGGTGTCACCAATCATTATGACCCTGTGGCTGCAACCCGACAGTCTTTGGCAATGATAAAACTGGCAAGTTCTGCATCTTCAAACCGGTTGAATATCAGATGAGTATTTCAAGACCAATATTTCTTAAACCGGCGCTTTGTAAGCCGACTCAAGTGGATTATTCTTCACAATATTTTTTCTATAAGAAGCCAACATCAACAATTTGGGTATGAAGCTGGTTATTGACCCGGATTTTCTAGAAAGAGGAAATGACAAAGGACTTAGGAACGATCAGGTGCCGGTCTACAAGAATTCTTAACCCGGAGCACAATTTGCCAAATTTGTTCTGGTGTTTATTTTGCAGCATAAGTTTACTATGGATAAATCCAAGCTAAACTTGGGGGCTAATGTCGGGGATATACCCCACGGTGTAAACCGGCCGGAAGTTAACCCGGCCGGACTTGGCGGTTTATTTGAGACCCCGCTGACGCTTGGCGGTTCACCGGAGACCCGTTTGGACCTGGCGGTTCATGACTCATTGGTAATCCGGTAGGCGGGTGCGAGGAGCGACAAGACCTGGTGGCCCAACAGGCGGTTCATGAATGCCGGTTCATACTATGGTGGGCCGGTTTAAGAGGAAAGGCATAAGGAATATTTGTCTTACAAGGAGTTAAGACCTGGACTTGCATCCGGTTTGTATTAGAGATAGACTAGTCCTAATCCTAATAGGACTCCACATGTAACCCGCCCCTTCAACATATATAAGGAGGGGCAGGGCTCCCCAAAGAGGCACAAGCTACAAGCAAGAAACAATCTCTAGGGCTAGACACAACTAGAGGAGAGCCGGTTTACGGCGACTCCCTCGTGATCATAATGAGATCTATCCTCAAACAGCATGTAGGGTTTTTACCGGATGATGTTTCCCGGGGCCCGAAGCTGTCTAAATCCCTGTCTTGTGTTGCGTCTCTCGATTCCGCTCAACCCCTCTCAAGCTACCACATAGATGCGTTGGCCTCGCGACTAAGTCCTGACACTAAGGACATCTGACGTGACAAATCCACGACACCTTGTCTCTTTTGTTAGCCACATTTCAGATTAAGCAACGCCGAGGATGTCTTTATTTTCAAGAAGGGGAGGCTGATGAGGACATGACTACCTTGGATATGACCAAAAATATTGCATGCATGCATACTTGTCAGGTGATTTCTAGTGCAAACTATTCAATAATCTATTTATGTTATCCAGAACAAAAATACTTCACACACTTTTGTGTTTTGTCTAATTGCAGGTGTATAGGACATTTGTACAATCCACATATGAAGATAAGGAAGAAAGAGATGTTTATTTTCTGTTCAAAAAGTTCTGTCACGTCACTTTTGGCCCAAGAGAAGATAGAGTCCAAGTCTCTCATGTTCTGGACTCAGATTCGGACTGCACAGACATACCTAACTCAAAACGTCAACAACTTTTTCATATGGACTCCAAATTGGGTGATTCGTTTTTTGTTGGAAAGTAGATTTTGTGCTCTTTCCACAACAATTGGATTCACCTTAAAATTCGTCCGGAGCGTTGAGTTATGGACGAAACAATCTGACGCTGCAGCAGAATCCGAGTCAAACTACAAGTCCAAAGGTGTTACGTCACCTCCACTTGGGCCCATGAGCCTTATACGACCTAGGGTTGGTTTTAGGCTTCCTTGGGATGTTCTCCCACCTCCTTGGCCGCCACCCCTTGCTCCTATATAAGTAGATCCATCTAGTAGCTTTTTCCTTGGGATTTGTTTAGTTAAAAGTTAGCCATTGCAACTTCGTGTGCTTTGTTTGTGTCCAATGACCAGACCAAGACCACTTTTCGGATCCCCACCATTATCAGTACTTCTTACATATTCGCAATATTCAGATTGCTTTTATCATATTCTTGCTTGTTCTTCGATCTTGCAGGAATAGACCTTCGTGGTCAGGTTGATCGTGCTCCGGCGTGGTAAATAACCTCTCGGAGTTCGTTTAGCGATTGCTAAGGCGCAACGTCGTTGCACGTTTGTAGTCGGATCGTCAAAGTCGTCTCCACCAAATCGATAGTAATCATCTCATCGAAAGATCGGGACCCTCCGCCTCTATCATATAGGGTGGATACCCTAAGCGTAGATCTTTCACGAATTGGAGGGGAATCCATGAAGAACGCGAAGAACACGAAGAACAAGAGGGGAAATCACAAGAAGAAAACACTCAAGAACAAGTCCAATCACACATCCACTAGACTCACAATCACACAAGATCCACAAAGGTACAAGAACAACAAAGGGAAAGATACAAGGTAAAGTTCATCCCAAATCCAAAGGATATGAGGTCTTGATGATCTAGATAGATCCTTCCCTCAAGGGGGTCTTGAATCCCTAAGGATCTTCTCCAATGGAGGCCTTGAACTCCATGGAGTCTTCTCCCTCAAGAGGAAACCCACAAGGGGAGATACAAGAGCTAAGCTCTAATGTCTAGTTCTAATCTTAGCTAACCCTAAAACCTGAGAGGAGCACGAAATATATAGTCTAGGGGCGAAAGGGTATGCGCCTCAGTGGTAACACGGGCTTTTTAGCCCAATTCGTAGTGAAACTGGGCCTACCGGACAGTCCGGTGGTAAGGACCGGACAGTACGGTGAGGACAGACACATTTTTGTGTGCCACCAGACTATCCGCTGTGGGGACCGGACTGTCCGGTAGTGCAATTTTAGTGTGACCGGACTGTCCGCTGTGGGGACCGGACAGTCCGGTAGTGCAATTTATGCACGCTTCCTTTTCTTCATCTTGATGCTTCCGGTTAGCTCTTGGGTCTTGGGGTCCTTCTCCTTGTCCTCCGGGAAGCTTCCTAGCTGCTTGGTGGCAGTTGCCCTTGTACCTAATGATGCACAATGTTCCATGGTGAGGTAACAACCAAGTCCAATGGATATATTCATGTAAATCTCGAAGAGGAGTGGGTTCACCTTAAGTCCGGTAGGTCCACTTGGGGCTAGAGGTGCTATGATGGTGTACAAGGAAAATACCGTAGGATGCTCCACATCATCCCCTCCCCCTTGGGAAAGATCCGACCTCAGATCGGAAACCAAATCACCATGGGAAAGGGATGGCTTCGCCCTGTGGGAGTGGACGATCACCAAGTACCCATCATCTTCAAGCTCGGAAAGGGTACCCTCCAATGTCGCACCATCTAGTGATTCCTTCAAAAGGGGCAAAGACAACAAACACTTGGAAAAACAAATGTGGTTAGCGTTAGGGCAAAACCAAGCATTCAAGAGGTGATTCACCAAACAAGTGTCGTCATCATGCAAAGCATATGGTGTGACAAAGGATTGTGACATGGCATGTAAGCATATCAATCGAGCACAAGCAAAGATATCATGGGGACAAGCATGTAAGTGTGAGGTAGTGATGCAAATATGTTGGACAAGTTAATAAGCATCTACCTCAAGTTCATAGCAAACATGGGCAAAGCGCTCAAAGAAAGGTCTATGGGCAAAATGAAGTGTCTAAACACATGGGTCAAGTGCAAGACAATCCAAGCATAATGTGCATAGGGTGTAGTGAATATAGTGTGGCACTCAACATAATAGAAAGAGCAATTTTTCATCATGTGTGAGGCAATCAAGTCAAGCATGTGACAAGCAATGGGACATGTCATATGTGAAGAAGTGATATTATTGCAACCAAACATATGATAGGAGCAAGTAGTCCAAGAATTGGATGCAACACACGAGGTATATATATCATGAAGCATGGAAATGTGGTAATCATGGGTGAAAGCAATATCTCGAACATGCGTGCAAATGGTGCAAGCAACACATGAAGTATGATCCACGCCGAAGTGGAAGCAAATGCAGTGTAGAAGAGAGTCATGGTAGAATGTATGAGGCTCACTCTCAAGAGCTTGAATGGTCAACTCACGTGAAGTGGAAGTCGACACAAAGTCCAAGTATCCTATACATGCACACAACAAAACAAAGAACATATGCGCATGGTAGATAAACACATCACCCGTCATGATGGTTCTCTTCTCTTGCACATAACCATTAGAAGCAAAAGTGCTTGCAATATATGATGCAACAATGGCGATATTCATGGCACTAGGTATATGGTGCAAAGAAGTAAGACAAGCATGCTTCGCAAGTAATATGTCAAAATATTGAAACATATGTGAGAATGCTATGGGGGCAATCTCATGAGGAAGACTATAAGCATTGTTGCACTCTATACATGGCAAGTCATCTAGCATGAGAGAGGCAACACATGGAGATATATGACAAGAAGCAATATGAATCATGTGCAAAGCAAATAGATGATTGTCATCAACCGCATGAAATGAGCAAGTATGAATCATGGGTGATGCAACATAAGCAAGCATCTCAATCAAGTCGTGCAAACTAGTGGAGCGAAGATGCAACACACTAGAGTAAATCATGGCAATCATGTCATGTGAGCAAATAATAGGCATAGACAATGCACATGACATGTCACAAGCACAAACACAAAGCAAAATCTTAGTATCATCATAGGGGTGGGTCACAAATGGAACATGGCAATAACAAGAGATATCTCCACCAAGCTTGCAAATACACATACAAGTACTAGAATCAATCATCATGTGTAATGCAAAGCATGGGTCACAATTGCATGGCAAAGGCATAGGAATGGGCATATCATGCAAAGTGAATATGGCAAGATGGGCATATGATATGTAATGGATAATAACCCATACCCAAGTGAGGGCCATGTAGAAAAATGTGCGAAGACTTTGCGTGAAGAGAGCAGTGGGAAAAACAATCCACGGGATCCCAAGTCGTCATTGCTCTCTAGAGCTTGTTTTGTCAACTCATGGGATTGCGAGGTTGACAAGTATTCATGGGTACCTACACAAAAGAGACACAAACCAAAGAAATTGTGTGCATGGTAAATGTACACATCATCCATCATGATGTGTATGTGCACGTGTGAATTAGCACAAGATAAGCATCGCTCAAAGAAATTTTATGCATGGTATAAGAACATGTCATCCATCATGAAAGAATAGTTGTTATGCATAACACGATGGTGATGCAAATTGAGCATACAATTATATGGCACATCAATAGCATTTTCATTCATTGGAAACATATGGTGCACATAATTATTGGGATCATGCAATGGATGGGATGGATCAAAATCTCCTAACATGTATGAGGAAACTATGGGGGTCTCCTCATGAACAACATTGGAAAGATCATATGGAGAAAATGGACAACATCCAAAACAATGCATATCCGAATCTAGGTGGGCATGGCATGGCATATGAGATAAATGATGCAAAGGGAGCACATCAATATCATCACAAGAAAAACAAATGCCAATAACCATGGGCTTGTCATCTATGCCATATGTGCAAATTGGGTTTATTTTAATGGCGTATGCATAGTCACTATGAAGAGATTGCAAATAAGACATATGGTTGATCTCATGCATAGCATATGACAAGTCAAGCGGATTATCAAACATGATGTGACCAAGGGAATTGTCACAAGAAATCCTATGTAACATGGCATCACAACTAATAGACTCCACATGAGAATCATCATACTCATCAGAAATAGGCAAGAAATCATCACACGAGGAATTCACACTAGCATGAATCATGGAAATAGGTGGATCAACATCATGCAAGCAAGCAATGTCAAGAATGTCCACTAGTGGGACTAGCGCCTCACCGTCACCTTTGTTACCTTTGTCATTCCACTCATATGGTGTAAGTGAGGTGGGAAAGACCAAATGGTGGTCATCTTCATCTTCATGGAACCATGTGGGGGTGCATCATATTCCACCATGGCCACCGTCTTGTCCAAAAGGGAGGATGAAGTCGTCGAGGATCGGAGCGTCATCATAAATGGGACCTAGCACCAAATGAGAAGACACAATAGAGGTAGAGGTCAAGTCGTTAGTGTTGAAATTGGCCTCACAAGACCTATGAACTATGTCACTCTCTCTATGTGGTGATTCACTCACTCCATCAAAGTAGGTGCACTCAATCTCACATATGGTGGAGTCACTCATCTCACTCAAGTGGTGGGGATTGTGGATCTCCTCACATGGGAATCGGGGCAACTCGTCGTATATGGGGCTAGTGGTGAAGTCACTCTCACTCTCAATATGGTGACAAAAGTCACTCAAGTCATCATACGTCTCCGTGGTCGAAGGGAAAATCCCATGCTCAACCATCTCGTCATTGTCGTCGTGGATGAAGGCCGAAGATGGCACATCATCATTCTCCTCCATGACCGAAGGGAAAATCCATGCGCGATCATCTCGTCGCCGTCGACGTGGATGAAGGCCGAAGATGGCACATCATCACTCTCGCCTCCTAAGATGGAAGCATCATCCTTGCTCACCACCTTGTCGCTCGCCGCCAAATCTTGGTCCTTGAAGGTCTCCATGGTCGTACTTGTCGCCGCACCATCCTGAAAAAGAGTCGAGGTAGACTCGGCATCATCAATGCCACAAAGAGGGATGGCGGTGAAGTCGAACTTGGGAGCATCGTCTTGGAGCTCATCGGGATTGGACATCGTGGTGGTACTAGCCTCATGCTTGTCGTAGAGCTTGGTCGCTGTGAAGTGTGCTTGGGGTGGAGAAGCCTTGGCCTTCATGAGTTCTTGTTCCGCCTTCAGAGCACCAATGTAGTTGTCATCGAGGGACTTGTAGTTCTCGAGGAAGATAGTCTTGGAGATGTCGTTGTGCAATCCCATCATGAAGTGGAACTTCATCGAAATGGGGTCGTCCACGCCGGCTCGTCGCAAGGCAATCTTCATCTCCTTGAAGTACGCGTCGATGGACTTGGATCCTTGGGTGGTGTTCTCCAATTGGCGTAGAAGTTGTTCCGTGTAGGTTGGAGGCACAAACTCTCGCCTCAAAGCTCTCTTCGTCTTGGGCCAACTCATGTTGTACCTCTCCGAAGGTGTGTGAAGCCACCATGTTGATGCGTAGTCGTGGAAGTTTCTTGTTGCGAACTTCACTTGATCTTCGGGAGGAACTTGATGTAGCTTGAGGTAGTCGTCCATTAGGTTGTCCCATTCGAGATACTCCTCGGGTTCTTGAGCTCCATAGAAAGGAATCTTGTGGTCGGTGTCGAGGTCGTAGTAGCTCGTGGAAGTTGCGGACTTGAGCTTGGGGAGCTTCTCTTGAGCGTAGTCTTGGGGTGCTTGTTGGCGAAGATGTCATATGTCCGTAGATGAAGATGCCTTGAAGATGATTGGCGAAGATGCCAAGGGAGATGGTGAAGTCGTTGAGCGGTAGTTGGTGTTGAGCTCTTGACCTTCATGTTCTTGGTGGTGATGGTGTCGATCCGATGTGATCTTGCCGGAGATGGTAGCTCGGAAGGATGTGCTCTTGAGCGTCTTCTCGAAGATCAGGAAGATCTCTTGTAGGACTTGATGAGGGCTTTGATCTCCTCCATTTGAGCTTGCATCTTGGCGTTCAAGTTGTTGTTCCTGGCATCGAACTCGTCGTTGTTGTAGACCGAAGGTGAAATGCCTTGCCTATCCATCACAAGACTCTAGTAGAGGTGAGTAGGAAATGGGATAAACAATACCAAGTTACCTTTTCCCAAAGTTTAGGATGTATCCCATTTCACTCAATGTGAAATGAAAGAATAGTGGAATTGGTACCGGACTTGTTCACTCACACCTATCAAGTAAAGCTTATGGTGGAGCATGGTGAGGATAGTGCACAATAGGCGGATACAACACTTGTGCACAATAGGCGGATACGACACTTGTGCGCAACCTATAATATGCAAAATGTATCAACTTTCTATCCCAAGTATGCTATATATGTATGGTTCCCGTTGTTTCTCAAGATGATCCAAGATGATCGGATATGACAATCTTATGTGCAATGTGGTATGATGCTATGGCTCTTGCTTACAAGCTTCTTTGCTCTTTCTCTTTTGCTTAAAAGCTTATTCTCTTTTTTTTCCTTTGGCCACTTTGCGAAATGCACAAACCATGATAGCAATTGTGTATATGCGGGAACAATCTTGTGACACAAGAGATGATATGTTGATACCAAGATGATATGGTATTTATGCAATGGAAGGTGCGGATCACTAATGTGCACAAGTAACATTGCCGGCAATACTCAAATGGCTAGTCTCAATACGCAAGTGACGCAAAATGGCTAGGGGTTAACAAAGCAATGGCAAGAATGAATGTACAATGATGGGGTACCACAATACGAAGATGATATAGAGGTTACCGTTCTTGCTTATGGTTAGGTTGTCAAAATAGTGAACTGGTCAATGTCGATGACGACCTCGTGGCGATGATGAGTGGCGTGTTCTCGATGTAGAACCGTTCCTAATTAGCCGAAACATCTTAGGAAATGGAAAAACCGCAAACTCAAAATCTCAAATGTCAAATGTCAAATGGTGGTAGCGGAATGCGATGGTGGTTCCGGAATTGACAATGCGGAAGTGGTGGTGGTGGTTGATGAATAAGCAACCGTCCCTAAGTAGCCGAAACACCTTAGGAGACTCAAGTCACCACTCAAGCAACCACAAATGCTATATGGATCAAAATGGGTTAGGTTGCGGAAAGCTATGGTGGTTTTGCGGATGATATGATGGAGGGCCTAGGCAAAGATGTCAAAATGCAAAAAAATTGATGGAGTAAAATGATATTGGAACCCTATCTAGTGTGATGGGGGATGTCAATAGCTACTCAACGAGCTAAAGAATGTCAAAATCAGACTCTGGATGTGGAAGATATGGCCGAAACAAGAAGTCAGCCGAAGCAGTTTTTGAACTAGCGGACAGTCTGGTACGGGGTAGTGGACAGTCCGGTCTTCCTACGAAAACCTTCTGACTCAAGCGGACAGTCCGATATGGCGGAGCGGACAGTCTAGTCCAAAAGCTAGTTTGGTCCTGATGCGAGCGAACAGTCCGCTACGGGGGTGCGGACAGTCTGGTGCGGGCTGGGAAAGGACGAACTCGAAACTTTAGGCAGAAATGGATTAATTAGGGGTCAAAATTGAGGAGATTTCATGGATGGAAGGTGGGGAAACTTGTGGGGAAGCTAGATCCACTCAAAACACAACGAATCCGTGGATCAAAATCAACAAAACATCATCAAGCCAACAAATCACAAAAAATTGGGGCTATTTTTGGTGGGGATTTTCGGATTTTAGGATGAAATCAAGCAAAACAAGGCTAGAAAATGGTGGGGGAGACTCCAAATTCATGATCAACGTGGCTCATGATACCAAGATGTTGTAGGGTGGAGACCCTAAGTGTAGATCTTTCACGAATTGGAGGGGAATCCATGAAGAACACAAAGAACAAGAGGGGAAATCACAAGAAGAAAACACTCAAGAACAAGTCCAATCACACATCCACTAGACTCACAATCACACAAGATCCACAAAGGTACAAGAACAACAAAGGGAAAGATACAAGGTAAAGTTCATCCCAAATCCAAAGGAGATGAGGTCTTGATGATCTAGATAGATCCTTCCCTCAAGGGGGTCTTGAATCCCTAAGGATCTTCTCCAATGGAGGCCTTGAACTTCATGGAGTCTTCTCCCTCAACAGGAAACCCACAAGGGGAGATACATGAGCTAAGCTCTAATGTCTAGTTCTAATCTTAGCTAACCCTAAAACCTAAGAGGGGCACGAAATATACAGTCTAGGGGCGAAAGGGTACGGGCGTCAGTCGTAACACGGCCTTTTTAGCCCAATTTGTAGTGAAACTGGGCCTACCGGACAGTCAGTGGTAAGGACCGGATAGTCTGGTGAGGACAAACACATTTTCGTGTGCCACCGGACTGTCCACTATGGGGACCGGCTGTCCGGTAGTGCAATTTTAGTGTGAACGGACTATCCGCTGTGGGGACCGGACTGTCCGGTAGTGCAATTTCTGCATGCTTCCTTTTCTTCATCTTGACGCTTTCGGTCAGCTTTGGGTCTTGGGGTCCTTCTCCTTGTCCTCCGGGAAGCTTCCTAGCTGCTTGGTGGCAGTTGCCCTCGTACCTAATGATGCACAATGTTCCATGTTGAGGTAGCAACCACGTCCAACGGATATATTCATGTAAATCTCGAAGAGGAGTGGGTTCACCTTAAGTCCGGTAGGTCGACTTGGGGATGGAGGTGATATGAAGGTGTAGAAGGATAAGACCGTAGGATGCTCCGCATCAGAAGGGTTCATGGATACCGGCTAGTCATGATACTGACACTCGGGCTCGCCCGATGCACCTTCCGCAGCTGCTACCGACAAGGAAGCACTCCCCGCCACCATCATCATCAATGAATTGCCGTCAGCAGTTGCACCTGACGGGTCAATGGCGTGGGTTGCATCCGCCGAAAGCAGTAGGGGGGCGGTGACCGGATTGCGGCCAAGAGGTTGCCGCCCAATGGGTTGAGCCATCCACCCGCCAGTCATGATGGGACTAGAGTAGGGAAGTGGGGCCAAGCTCGAAGGTCAGCCATGGGAGAAATCGGGAGGGCGGTGAGAGAGAGAGAGAGAGAGAGAGAGAGAGAGAGAGAGAGAGAGAGAGAGGAATGTGTGTGAAAATGGCTGACTCGGCCTTTTCCACTAAGGCTAGCCCGAGAGTGCTTTGAGGTTCGTGTGGGCTAGGATTCTGATGCAGCCCAGGCAACCAAATAGCCCGAAATTGCACCCCGCGGGCCTGACTGAGTGAAATGCAGCTAACCAAACAAGCCCTAAAGGTATTGCTCCAGCATTAACATCCATTACAAGAAATTGACTGAGGAGAACACCTACAGCCTGCAGCAGCCTCTTTCTGAGAAACTACGCACAATTTTCTATAACAAATGGCTTCATTGGTTATTTGTACAAGGCTCAGCCACTTTATGTGTAAGGAAAGAGTAGAAGGAGAGTACTGTTAGAATAAATCCGAGGTGCGTAGTTGATCATCTGAGGACCAAGAAATCTCACGATCACGACACAAAGATTTGTTAACGAGGTTCACCGATATGGCTACATTCCTGGGGCCTGACTATGGCGCTCCTCCCCATGACACTACTACAATACTACAGTCAGTCACCCTGATGTGGAGCATCCTATGATCATCCCCATGTACACTTCGACTACTCCCTAAGCCCCAAGAGGACATACGATGAGACCTCGAACATACTCCATTGAACACAAGGTGAACTCGCTCCTCTCTGAGTCGTATCTTTCCACATACGAGACATGGCTACTACTCATGCATGGACCTTGCATATACCCAGGTACATCCGAGATGACTATGGAGAATCAAAGGACCAAGGCCAAGCATGGAAGAGGAGAAGGAAGAAGAAGAATCGAGCAAGACAGGACTTGCCCGGATCATCCAGACCCTCGCCCGGATGGTCCGGACCCCCGCCCGGACGATCCGAGTAATGTTCCCGAAAACACTTGAAGCCTGCTCGACGAAGCCGGATCATCCGGACGGATGCCTGGATCATCCGGACCCCCGATGCCTGGATCATCCGGACCATGCCTACGCACGTGACTTGGGCTGAGGCCCGTGTACCCCTTCGCCCCTCACTTACCCCTTCGTGGCTTAGAATATATATACTCCTTCCCCTCCTCCATTTGAGGGTTAGCAAAGGATTAGCTCATTTGAGAGATAGAGATTTGCTCATCCACTTGGTTACTTCTCCATTGGAGTCCACGACCTCTTCGGAGAAGGTCCCCCAAGCGGATTCAAGACCCCTCACGGGAACCCCCCCCCCTAAAGACGTCCCCACGGAGAAGAACTTGATACTTGTATCGTCCTTTTTTGATCGTTGATCGTGTATCTCTTTGTGTTTCGAGAATCTAGCACATGTGTAATCGAATCTTGTTGGTTTGAGTGATTTCTCTCCTCGTGTTCTTCGTCTTCATCATGGAGTCCGCTCCAATCGTGAAAGATCGAGCATCTAGGGTTCTACCCTACATCATCTTGGTATCATGAGTGTCGCGGGAAACCATGAAAACCTATGGGACCAGGATGGCCCCTTCCTGGTTCAGCAGGGGGGAGTCGCATTGCACAAAGAGCATCGCAAGGCAGCACGGCAGGGATCACCAGGAAGCTTTACCCAGGTTCGGGTCGCCGCGAGGCATAAAACCCTACTCCTGCTATGGTGGGTTGATTGGGAAAAGGTGGTGGTGGTGCGTCGTACACTTGCCCGGCAGGGTTGCTTGGGGCAGTGGTGACTACGCGCGTACGGGGGTGTGAGTGATCTAAACTTCCAACCTCTCTAATCGTTCCCATGGGCATCCTTTTATAGTCCAAGGGGTTACCACAGTGGAAAATTGGTCATTAAACACTGATATGATAGCATATAGTCCAAGTGGTTACCACAGGGGCAAATTGGTCATTAGAGACTGATATGATAGCAAACAGTGCTATCATACCTAAATCTGTAGGCTGACAGCATGCATTTAATGTGCCGCTTAGTGTCAGTCATTGGTTGCCCGGCAAGGCTAGCCGGGCTAATTTGCCAGCTCCATGCCTTCTCGCTTGACACGTCTCTAGAGGGTGTCATTTGTGGATTCACTTGGTAGGAAGTGGCCGCCATGTGGCGAATGGCTGCCACTTAATCATTGTGCGTCTTGACACCACACTGAACCACGACGTGGGTCGTGGTGAAGCAGTCGGTGGGGTGATATGGTCTCCGCGAGTCCCGCACGCCCTGCCGGGACGCCTTGGTCCTCTTCTTCTGGGGGTGGCCTTGCCCCTTGCCTGGCTCACCTGCCTAGGAAGGGAGGCCTCTCCCTTGGTAATATTTGGCTCCTCTTCATTAGCCTCGGTTCTTTCTGATCTGTTAGTTGGTTCTTCGAGTCTCTTGGTCTATTGCTCCGGTGCTCTGTCTTTGGCTTGTCCGTGCATGAGTCAGGGGAAAACATGTACCCCTGTATAGTTTCCCCAACATAAGCCCCTCGACTTGAGCCATACGTGTCGCTGGGCATGTTGGGTTAGGTACCAAACCGTGTGCGGACACATGGCAGGAAAGGGCTGCGTGCGTCAGTTTGCCCTGATGACCAGTCAATCCAACGTCCACTTCACATGATTACTACATGTGGTGGGGTTGTGTGACTATAGCAGTTAAGGTAAAACCATAACTTTCCAAAGCGTCGCATCCCCATTCCGCGTCCCTCTCTTAAGAGCAGGAAAAGCGGAGCGGGGCGATCCATGTGTTCTCTGCCCCGCTCCCTCATCTTCTTCCTCCGCAAGCCAAGCAGCAGTTCCCTTTCTTTCCCTCCCGTTGTGGTTCTTCTCACCACTGCCGCCGGAATGGGGAAGAAGCCCGCGGATAAGAAGAAGCAGTCGACCACGACAAAGGAAGCCACCGCCTAGGGGAGTAAAAGAAGGGTGGAGCTGAGCAGGAAGCGGAGCGTAGACATCGTCTTCACTCCATCAAATCTGAGTGGCCCCGTCCTCCTGGCAAGATATGGGTATCTGTGGGGGAGGCCCGTCAAGAAGGGGCACGGGGCGCCGGCGGTCATCGTGGCGGGGAAGGAGGTACCGTAGTACTCTTACTATTTCTTCCGCGCCTATTTTATCTGCGGTCACTGCCCTCCCTTCTCCGGATTCATCGAGGTAATCATGAACACCTATGGGTTCCATCTTCTGGATTTTACGCCAAATGCAATGCGACCATGGCTATCTTCGCCCATCTGTGTGAGAACTTTGTTGGAGTCAAGCCCAACGTGGATCTGTTCCGCCACTATTTTGTTCTGTGGGTGGAGAGCAAAGCATATCGCTTCGGGGTGTCGCGTGTGGCGAGGAAACTTTGGGATTACTTTCCCGGGAATCAACGGGAAAGGTGAGCTGAGTGGAGAGGTGATTGGTGCTAGATTCAGGACGAAGAGGCCCCTGAGTTCTGCAAAGCCCGGAGGGAGGTTGTTGAGCGCGGCAGGGACTGGAGCATCAAGGGCCTCACTGAAGATAGACTACGCCCGGCAATCAATATGATCACACATTTGGCAGCTGCCGGGCTAACTATAGAGCATGTGGGGGCAGATTTTCTCCTTCGCTGAATCTCGCCGTTGGAGGAAAGGGACAGGCCTGCGTGGTTGTATGGCAACATGGCAGACAGGATGAGGTTGTTCCCTGGGCTGGCCAACAACCTGTCGGTGTATGGCCATGCCTGGTTATGCGACCAACTGTTCGACCGCTTCGACATGTTCAAGCTCCCAGCAACTGTCATCCCCCTAAATGTCAACTCCGCCCTGGACTAGATATTGAAATGGATGCCAGACTGCAATGCTGGAGGGGTGGTGAGCACTTGGCAGTTGCCCACCCTAGATGAAGATCTCGAGTGGTCGAGCACCTTGGTGGAGGTTGCTACTAAGGTTGAAACCAGGATGTATAAGCCCACCTCTTCTGTAGAGGTGGTATATATCTTGAGGAAGGTCGAGGAGGCCAAGGCGGCCTACCTTGTGGAGATGGCGAAGGCTACGAAGGCTGGGAAGAGCAAGGTGAAATCTGGAGGTGGGGGCTCTTCCCAAGGTGGAGGCGAGGCGCAAGCCGTGGAAGGGGCTGCCGGGGATGAGCCTGCTGCGGGTAACTTTGCCGGGCTAGCTGCACTAGTCGCGGAAGCAAAGGAACTCCAAAAGGAGGAGGAGGAGGCAGGTGAGGTCGCGGAGCCGGAAGAGTGGCTTGCAGCCGGGCTGCGAGCCCCCGACCTGGACCTAGAGCAGCGTACCCGCAAATGTGTCGCTGCCGGCCTAGTTACCAGGAAGGTTAAGAAGATGACCACCAAGGCCTCGAAAGCCGAGGCAGAATGCCACCAATCTCCTCGCCTCGTCAAGATCAGGGCCCCTTCCACCCACCGAGCAGCGACGGATGACGACCCTGACTCTAGCTCGAGCTTGAGTCCTTCTTTGGACTCATCTTCGTATGACCCTCCGGCCCCGCGGCGAGCGCCGCTGCTGCCGGAGAGTTCTGCTCCCGCGCCTCCGAAGAGGAGAAGGGAGCCTTCACCGCCCGTGGAGTTCAACTTGGAGTCCATTCTCATCGCAGAAGAGTAAGGAATAATTCCCTTTATGAACGGCATGTGCATATCTTGGTATTCCTACTGACCTCCTTGCGTTTGTTGTTGTCGTTGGCAGAGGGGTGCAGGAGGAGACCAAATCCCTTATCCATCGCTCTGAGAGGAAGCTCTGGCGCCTTGGATCGCCGAAGGGGACAGAGGGCTCGGCTTGGTGTGGAGCGAGGTAGTGGATCCTGCTTTGAGCCCCTAGCCCAGCCCTCGGCCTAGGAGCGAGGACTTGGTTCCGCCTGCCGAAGACGACGGAGATAGCCCTCCTATCCCTCCAGGTGGTGGAGGCGAGGTGAAGCAGGGCGAGCCCTTCCCCGGTGGCCGCACTTCCCCCGCCACTCGTGCTGGAGACAGTTCCGTGGAACCCATGGTGGACGAGGCCGTGCTGGATGCTGCCAGGATTGCCACGGCAGAGGTCGCAACTCGGGACCCGGCAATAACTGCTGTCGGGGAGACTGAGATTCCCGCCCGACAAACTTCTCTGGGTGCCACACTTGCTCTTTCTTAGCCACTTCCTTTTTCTTTCTTTCTTTCTCTTTTTTTAACTTCTACTTCCTTGTTGTCTCCTGTCCACCCCCCCTTTTCTGCAGACCGCCAAGTTGCAGAGCTAGAGCCATTGGAGGTGGCGATCGACATAGGTAAGGCTGCCGCGGAGGAGGCTGCGGTCATTGCTACCGCGGAGGGACATGATCTGGTTGCCGGGGACACGCAGGGGTCCCTGGCGGTGATGGAGCACCCTTATGAGATCGTCCCGGCACAGGGAGTGGCAGTAGATGTGAAGATTCCTCTCCAAACCATGGGTCCGCTCCCCGCCACCAGGTCCTTCTTTGAGGCCCCGCTGTCTTCCTCCAGCGCGCTGGCCATGGTGTCATCGCCGCCTGGAGCTGCATCCGCCTATCCATTCTTGGTGATGGATATCAAACTTGCCGAAGAGCTTCAGCGCATCCTGGCTCCACTTTACCAAGAGATTGGGGAGGCTGATGACTCGATCGTTGTTGCCATGGATTTGTCCTTTATAGAATCCATGGCGGTAGGCGTCAAGGAGATGCGGGCCCGACACAACCAAAAGTGGGTGGAGCTCAAGGAGCGGCGTTAATCCGTTGACAAGATGGGCTAGAAGATGAGGGCCAAGGGCTTGGAGTTGCGTGAGTGGCATGACAAGCACTTCAAGGTGCTTTTGAGGCAGGAAGAGACGCTCCAAGTGACGCGGGAGGATGTCATAGCTCGTGAGCCGTGTCTGGCGGACCACAAGGCTACCCTGGATGCCAGAGAGCAAGAGATTTCCCTCCGGGAAGAGAAACTTGCGGCCACTCTCCATGCCAAGGATGATGAATTGGAGGCTCTCGTCCGCCAACGTACCAAGGACTTGGAGGATAAGCAGGAGGCGGCTCTGAATGCTGTTGCCACTAATTCTGATGCTCAACTAAAGAAGCTTGCTGATGACTTGGCTGTCGTGACCGCTGCCAAGACTGATCTTGACTGACAGGTGTCTGAGCGGGCGGTAGATCTTGCCAAGAGTATCAAGGAGTTGGATGCCCTCAAGGAGGAGGTATGGAATACGGAGAACCTCTTGACTGATGTGCGGTCACAACTCTCCTCCAAAACATAGAGCCTCGAAGCTACTGACCGTGAAATCTCATATCTAAAGGCGAGAATTGGTACGCTGGAGAGTTCAGCAGAGTCACTTGAGTCCCACCAGCAGCTACTGACCAGGGATTTGGACGACGCCAAACGTCTCCGGCATGAGGCCGAGGACAAGCTGAAGACCAGGTTGACCTGAGCACCCTTTGGATCAAGAGCCTGACTGACATAGTGGAACGCCTGAGCACTTGTACGATGGAAATGGGCATGGACGACCTGATCTTCATGCTCAACCAGCACGAGGTCCCAAGCGCCAAACTGGGGGTATTCTTCAACAAACTAATTGAGAAGCTGGGGCACACGAAGCGGGGAGGGCCCAGCTTCGCATCCGAATCCCGGAAGTTGCCTCGCAACGCTATCTTCATGGTTCTGAGCAACTTCGCCTGCCGCCACCCAGATCTAGACCTTGACGATGGATTGCCCCCGGCAGGCGCCGACGTCGAATCCGCGAAGGAGAAGGCTGCATCGCGGGCCGACAGGGTCCTCCTGGTCTGAACCTTTCCGCCCGATCGCCAAGCCAAGTATTGGGCCTCCGTTGCCCTGTAATGAAAACATGTCGCGTATTCTGTGTTTATCCATCCTATCTCCGACGTTTGTGTGAAACTAGTACTTTGGGTTAAATTTTAGTTGAGTGTTTATCCCTTTATTCCCCGTATGCTTGTGTTCGCATGATCTATTTCCATGCATGTTCTGGATGCCCTCCGGTATCATATGGCCGCGATTGTCATAAGGGTCGGCCCTTAACAGTCATCTTGGCGTGGATGCGTCCCGGTAGGTTTTTCCCAGGTAGTTGTTGGTGCAGCCTCTCGTCCTAAGAGCAAGGCTCTGTACAGGATGATGGAGTAACCAAAGAAGCTGACCAAGGTTCCATTACATGAGGATTTTCACGATACAAACGCTTTCTTTGGTTTTGGGGGATAAACGACTGCAAAGAATTCTAAAGCATCAATTTAGAGATGATAATATGAACTTAGCTTATGTTTTGGGCTTCCTTTTCTTCTGTCGAGCCGCACGCGTCGAGCGTGTCGACAGTGCCCGGCGAAGCAGAAGCCAACTAGGTGGTTTCTTTGCCCCCAGCAGGGGCCAATGGGCACCCCGTGTGGCATGCGGATATCGAGGCATAATGTTGAGATTCTCTATTCCCCCTCCCTTTTCCTCTTATCTTTTTGGGTCAGTCCAGCGGCCGCCTGTGCCCGGATTCGTGTTGACGCAGGCAACCTCGCCGAAATGTGCTTGTTGGGGCATCAATTGACGGACTCATACCTGCGCCTCGCTCAGGATTGCCCTAACCAGGGCACTAGACTGAGCGTTGCGTGGTAGTCGTGGACGCCGATGTTGGCGGGGCTGAAGCAATTCGACTGCTGACGAAAGGAAGAGAAGGGGAGGAGGAACCTTTCGTCCGCAGGTTTCGTGTTCTTTCTTCGAGCGGTGCCCAAATGGTGGATGCATCATACGGGCCGCCGAGATGGATCTCTTGCCTCTAGCGGGGATCATCGCCGTGACCGCGGCCGTGGCGAGGCGTGGAGGCCAACAATGTGGTGCAGGGACGGCCCCACTCTACATTCGCGCCCTCGCAGGTGCCACGGCCGGTGGCGTCGCCGACGACGCGGATGGCGGTGAAGATGACGCACTGCTTACGTCTTTAGGTTCGTGCAAGCGACCCCCCCTACCTGGCGTGCCAAAGATGTCGTGGGAAACCACGGCCACCTATGGGACCAAGAAGGCCCCTTGCTGGTTTGACAGGGGGGAGTCGCGTTGCACAAAGAGCAAACCAATGCAAGGCAGGACGACAGAGATCACATAGGCAGTTTTACCCAGGTTCGGGCTGCCGCGAGGCGTAAAACCCTACTCCTGCTTTGGTGGATTGATTGGGAAAAGGTGGTGGTGGTGCGTGGTACACTTGCCCGACAGGGTTGCTTCGGGGCAGCGACGACTATGCGCGTATGGGGTGTGAGTGATCTAAACTCCCAGCCTCTCAAACCATTGCCATGGGCCTCCTTTTTTAGTCAAGGGGTTACCACAGTGACAAATTGGTCATTAGACCCTGATATGATAGCAAACAGTGTTATCATACCTAACTCTGCATGCTGACAGCATGCATTTAATGGGTCGCTTAGTGTCATGTCATTGGTTGCCCGGCAAGGCTTGCCGGGCTAATTTGCCAGCTCCACGCCCGCTCGCTTGACACGTGTCTAGACAGGTGTCATTTGTGGGTTCACTTGGTAGGAAGTGGCCGCCATGTGGCGAATGGCTGCCACTTAATCATCCTGCGTCTTGACACCGCACTGATCCACGACGTGGGTCGTGGTGAAGCAGTAGGTGGGGTGATCTGGTCTTCGCGAGTCCCGGCAGGCCCTTCCGGGACACCTTGGTCCTCTTCTTCTGGGGGTAGCCTTGCCCCTTGCCGGGCTTGCCTGCCTGGCAAGGGAGGCCTCTTCCTTGGTAATATTTGGCTCCTCTGCATTAGCCTCGGTTCCTTCTGATCTGTTAGTTGTTCTCAGAGTCTCTTGGTCTCTTGCTCTGATGCTCTATCTCTGGCTTGTCTGCGCACGAGTTAGGGGAAAACAAGTACCCCTGTATAGTTTCCCCGACAATGACCCTTGTTGATCACGATTTCGGAGCCCCTACGCCTCTTTTTCTAGCCTTCTTTTGTTTGATTTCGTCCTAAATTCGAAAATCCCCACCAAAAATAGCCCCCAATTTTTTTTGTGATTTGTTGGTTTGATGATGTTTTGTTGATTTTGATCCATGGATTTGCTTGGTTTCAAGTGGATCTAGCTTCTCCTCAAGTTTCCCCACCTTCCATCCACGAAATCTCCACAGTTTTTGCCCCGAAATCATCCAATATCCGCCCAAAAATTCATCCCAGAGAGGAAATCCCGAGCAGTTTGACCTGCCCGGATCATTCGGAACTGCTCCCGGATCATCTGGACCAGCCCGGATCAGCTGGACCCTCTCCCGAATGTCCGTACGCCCCATGCGACAGATATCCGGTTGATGAACCTGGATCATCCGCACCTACTCCCGGATGTCCGGTTAACCCTGAAACTGACACGGCTGAAATTTTGTTTTGCTCATAATTAATTTATCTGGAGTCCGTTTTTGACGTCCTTTAGCTCGTTTTGAAGCTATTGACATCCCCCATCCCAGAAAAATACTTCCAATATCATTTGACTCCATCAAATGTTTGGAACTTTGGCATCTTTGCCTAGGGCAACCACCATATCATCTGCATTACCACCACCAACTTCCGCAACCTAACCCATTTTATTGCCCATTGCAGTAGTGGTTGCTTGAGTAGTGATTTGAGTCTCCTAAGGTGTTTCGGCTACTTAGGGACGGTTGCTACTTCATCAACCACCACCACACCTTCTACATAACCTTGCCCACCATACATTTCTGCCACCCCAACTTAACCCAATTTTGTTTGTGCTTGTTTGAGTTGTGGCTTGTGTCTCCTAAGGTGTTTCGGCTACTTAGGGACGGTGACCAGAACTTCGACTTGCATAGCCCATCATTCCACTTCCCCATTGACGAGCACAAAACCACCACCGCTTTCCGCTACCACCATTTGTCATTTGCCTTAGGAGATTTTGAGTTTGCGGTTTTTCTGTTTCCTAGGATGTTTCGGCTAACTAGAAACAGGTCGACATCGAGAACACCGCCACTCATCATTGCCATGAGGTCGTCATCGACTTTGACCACTTCACCATCATCCGTCCGTGGCTTACAAACGAGAAACCCTCGATGGTAACCCCGATCACATCATTGTATATTCCCCTTGCCATTGCATTGATAACCCCTAGCCCATTTTGTGTCACTTGCCTATCGAGACTAGCCATTTGAGTATTGCCGGCAATGTTACTTGTGCACATTAGTGATCATCGATCTACACCTTCCATTGCATACGTACCATATCATATTGGTATCATCTTGGTATCATAGTACCATCCCTTGTGTCACAAGATTTTTCCCGCATATACACAATTGCTCTTGGTTTGTGCATCGTGGCCATATAAAGAAAAAGAATAAGCTTTTAAGCAAAAAGAGAGAGCAAAGAAGCTTGTAAGAAATAGCCATAGCATCATACAACATTGTATAAGATTGTCATATCCAATCATCTTGGATCATACCACCGGAACATCATACACATAGCATACTCGGGATAGAAGTCGTTGCATTTTTTCTCCTATAGGTTGTGCACAAGTGTCGTATCTGCCTATTGAGCAATCATGCTAGTGTCTCTCTAGAGTTGTGCAACAAGAGCATTTTCTGTGGATTCCATATTTTGAGCTCATTCCTTGGTTGTACGACCCCATTTATCTATCCCTGTTTGTGTTTTAGTGTGCCACATATTGCTATTGGTCTAGTTGTTGCACTTGCGAATTTGTGAATCTCTTTCAATATTATTGACTCTTGCTAACATTTTGCATCAATTTTTGGTGCCACTATTCTCACCGAGCCACTCCATAAGCTTTATTTGTGTAGTTGTGAGAAATCGACGAGAAATGGTACCAATTGTGTTATTTCCTAGCTACACTATTGAGTGATCATTGATCCATTTTCAACATTGGATAAGGTACATTTGGTCTAGTTCTTCTCTTTCTCCCACTCACATTTGCTCGAGTCTTGTGATGGATAGGCAAAGCATTTCATCTCCGTTCTTCGACAACAACGACGCAAACAACTACATCACCAAAACAGCCATCTTCGGGCTCCATCAAGAAATGCAAGGAGCATAATCTACCTTGCGAAAGCGCATCGACAACCTCGCCATTGACATACGACACTCCAAAGCAAGGAAAAGGGATTACATCGACAAAAAGTTGGACAAGCTCAAGGATCAACTATGTGACATGATGGCCAACTACCAGTCTTCTTCCCCTTTGTCATCTTCACGGCGGCGATGTTCAAGTCACAAGTCTTTGGAGCGCACAAATGTTGCAAGCGAAATTCATCCAAGTCCACATCTCCATGGCAACCATCATCACACTCGTGATCCCCATCATCATGAAGGACAAGTCACCTCCAAGAATCATGTGCACAATGATGACGAACGACTTCTACTACGAGTTCAAGCATGACAACGACATCATCAATGTGAAGATGCTCCACACGCGCAAACCTACAAGTCCCAACAAGATCTACATCAAGCTACGACCAACCTTCATTAGCAAAAAAGAAGACCGCGAGACAATCACCACCAAGAGGAAGCTATGGCTACCACCACCACTTCGGCATCTTCGTCAAGTGTTAAAAAGGCATCTTTGCCTTTGGACGTACGACATCTTCACCTACTTCCCACGAGTTCTCCTACACCGACATCTTCAACACCAAGGCGAACGACTACAAGCGAGGGTGACACTTCCATCTTCGGAAGCCCCTCAAGGAAGATGGTCGGGCATGGGAAATTCCCATCGGTCATGGAGACGAGCTACGAGGTGCCACATCATATGGGCCTCCAACAATAAGATAGTGATAAGATGGTTGAGCAAGGGCCATCCCCTTCGACCACGGCGGCGAGCACGAACCTCTTCAACAACATGAAGACAACGCCCAAATATGTATCCTACTCTGAGTCAAGCTATGAGACCACACATGAGACATTATCTTTGGTCTCGGATGAGCATGATGATTTGCCACTTCGTACGACATTCATCTTTGGAGGCGTTATGATTGAGGAGGTTGAGCATGGGACTATCCCTTCAACCACGGTGGTTATAGGAGTTGAGCATGGAGACATTTGCACCTACATCTCTTTGACACCCACATATGTCGAGATGCCCCAATTGCCATGTGAGGAGAGCCACCACCACATGAGTGACATGAGTGACTCCACCATACATGACATTGAGAGAATTTCCTATGAGAGGATGAGTGTGACCACCACTAGCCCCACACATGAGAGCATGCCACACATCCTATGTGAGGTCGAGAGTCATTTGAGTGACTCCACCAACCATATGAGTAAGAGCATCTTACCGGGAGTGAGTGAGCCACAACACTTAGTGAGTGAGGTAGTTGAGACGGCATGTGAGGCCACTATGATTTCTAATTACTTAACCTCTACTCCGAGTGTGTTTTCCTTTTTGGTGCTAGTTCTCTAACAAGAAGACGCGCCAATCCTCAACGAGTCCATACCTCTAATGGGAAAACCGATGGCCATGGTGGAAGAAGATGCACCGCCCACATGGTACTATCAAGTTGATGAAGCAATTGACCAAGCATCATTTTTTGCGACCTCACCTACATCACATGAGCGGAGCTCTAATGGTAACATAGGTGATGGTACTTCACTTGTCCCACTAGTGGACTATCTTGCAAATGATGGCGTGCATGATGATGACCACCTTATGGATTCATTGCATACAATGTTTTGTTTTGATATGGCACCCGTTTATGATGAATATGATGATGAGCATGTCGAGTTGCCTAGATGTGATGCTATGCTCCATAGGATATCATGTGAAAATTCTTTTGATCACATCATGTTTGACAACCCTTTAGACTTGTCATATGATATGAGTGAGATCTCCCTTATTGCATCATTTCAATCTCAACATAGTAAATATGCATGCCCCATTAAAATAAATCCCATTTGCACTTATGGCATAGATGACAAGGTCATGTTTATTGGAATGTGCTTCTTTTGTGATGATATTGCCATGCTTCCTTTACATGATTTGTACAATTCATCTACTATGCCATGCCATGATCACATTGTTCTGAATATGCTTTGTTTAGGATGTTGTCAATATTCTCCATGTGATGTTTCCACTAATGCTCATGAGGAGACCCCCATAGTTTCCTCTTACATATTAGGAGATTTTGATTCATTCCATACTTTGCATGATTCCCATAATTGCGTGCACCATATGCATTCCATGAATCACAATGCTCTCCATATTTCTCATGATGCATTACACAATTTGAGTGTCCATTATGCTATACATGACAACAAACCTCTCATGATGGATGCCATGTTTCTATATCACACATCTCATTTATTTGAGCATTGGATATTTTGTTCTAACCAACACATGCATGTGCGCATCATGATGGATGATGTGTACATATACCAGGCACACACAATTTTCCCTTTAACTTTGTTTTGTGTAGGTACTCATGTATACTCGTCAATCACTCCATCCCAAGAGTTGACGAAACGAGCTCTTGAGAGCAAAGATGATTTGGGATCCCGTGGACTATCCTTACCACTGTTCCCTTCGCACAACGGCTACACGCATCTCATCTACTTGGCTCTCACACGACTATGGGCTATATATCACTTGTTACTTTATGCCCATTGTATCATGTTCACTTTGCTTGTTATCCTTGTGTCCATGCATTTACCATGCAATTGTGACCCTTCGTTGCACTTACATGTGATTCACCATTATACTACTTCTATGTGTATTTGCATGCTTGGTGGAGATCCTAGTACCTATTGCCATGATTTACTTGTGTCCCATGCAATTGATGCGTGTTGTGTTGGGAGAGTCATCATGTCCCATTACTATTTACATATGGCCTATCACCAATACATTGATGATATTTTGCTCATATCTTGCTTTCATGCTTGTGATTTGTCATGTGCATTATTCATGACCACTATTTGCACACATGACATGCTTGCTATGATTCCTTCAAGTATGTTTCATCTTCGCACTACTGACTTGATCACTATGATTGCTTGCTTTGTCGCATTACCCATGTTCCATTCTTACTCGCTTTCTTGGGTTGATGACATATATGTCCATGTTGCTCACTTGATTTTTCTTGATCATTGTATCTTGTATCCATTAGTTGCATCTCTCATATCACCTTGTATTGAGTGCCAACTTGCTATGCTTATTTATCGTGGAGACTTGGATAACTTACTTGTGATGCATGCTTGCTTATTTGAGCTTAATGTATATGGTTGTGCTAGCATCTTATGCCTACATACCATGCCCTATACCCTTGTCCTTTCTTATGATATGAATGATGATGACACTTGTTGGGTATTTTACCCCATGGATGATAGGTTTTGCATTTCCACTAACCTCATTTGTTTTTCTGAGTGTTTGTCAGGTTCTCTCATTTTGAGGAATTCACAAGGCGGTACCATCATGAGACATATTGGTTATGTGAAGGTGTACATGATTTGTGACACCAACATTTTCGAGAAACTACTAAAGGTGAACTCCTTCCCTTTGAGCCATCTTCACATATGCATATTGGATGGGTCATACTTTATTGTTGTCTCCTTCTTCTTATCTACATGATACATATATTGGATGGAGGACCGACATTGGAGATGGACCCTATGGACCTTCAATTTGAGGAGTGCTCGGACTTAGTGGATGCGCATTCGGACCTCCACTCATGACACATCATCGGGCATTGGTACATCAACACTCCTTTGATTATTGCACCAACACATCCATATTTGTTGATTGTGCTCCCACATGTCATGCTCGATGGACATATCATACTCACTACAAGTTTGCACCCTATGCATGGATTGACTCACATTATGATTGCCTTGTTGCATCTTGTATTAACATATCATCCATGATAAATGAGCTTGTGCACTTCCTTAGTAAATTTGTTGTGATCTTCCTTGAGGCATATTCATATAGCATGATCACATTTCCCACCATCAATTGCATGATCAAATAATTACATTCCGCGCCTATTGCCATGTTCATGCTCTTGATAAACCATCACACTATTACATCATTTTGCACAATGGTAGAATTTGTCGCTTTGTGCACCATACCAATTGCCATACTTTTGTGTGCACAACAAATGAATTTGCTCCCATGAATGCTTTACATGTCATTCTACATCTTTTGTATAAGCATCATGTATCTTGCCGCGCAAAACCTTGTCACACGGACTCATTATTACATGATGGACATTTTTTGTGCGCTAACCATGGTATTTTCGAGTGTCGTTTGTGTTTGCTCTTCTTGCATGTATACCACTCCGGCGACACCTTGGAGTACTTGTGCCATGTCTTCAACTCTGTCCAACTACAAGTCCGTCCACGACAACCGTTTCGATGGTGATGAGGTTTAGGATACAAGGACAGATCTTTCCCAAGGGGGGGATGATGCGGAGCATCCTATGATCATCCCCATGTACACTTCGACTACTCCCCAAGCCCCAAGAGGACATACGACAAGACCTCGAACATACGCCATTGAACACAAGGTGAACTCGCTCCTCTCTGAGTTGTATCTTTCCACATATGAGACATGGCTAATAACTCATGCATGGACCTTGCATATACCCAGGAACATCCGAGATGACCATGGAGAATCATAGGACCAAGGCCAAGCATGGAAGAGTAGAAGAAAAAAGAAGAATGGAGCAAGATAGGACTTGCCTAGATCATCCGGATCCTCAGTCGGACAATACAGACCAAGCACGGATGATCCGGACCCCCACCCGGACTATCCGGGTAATGTGCTCGAAGACACTGAAAGGATCGATAAGAGGTGTGTAGAGGGGGTGATTAGACCCTCAACAAGTAAAGGTAGCAGTTTTTAAGTTCTTCAAGTTGAGGTTGGAGATTAGCACAATTTTAAACATTCATAATACATTTCAAGCAAGCATGGCAAGAGTGTATGAGCAGCAGAAAGTAAAGCATGCAATTTTCAATAGTGTAAAGGGATGGGATAGGAGTGTGCAAACGCAATTGGAGACACAGACATTTTTGGCGTGGTTCCGATAGGTGGTACTATCGTACATCCACGTTGGTGGAGACTTCAACCCACGAAGGGTAACAGTTGCGCGAGTCCATGGAGGGATCCACCCACGAAGGGTCCAAGAAGAAGCAACCTTGTCTATCCCACCATGGCCATCACCCAGGAAGGACTTGCCTCACTTAGGTATATCTTCACGAAGTAGGCGATCTCCTTGCCCTTACAAACTCCTTGGTTCAACTCCACAATCTCCATGGAGGCTCCCAAGTGACACCTAAACAATCTAGGAGACACCACTCTCCAAAAGGTAATAGATGGTGTATTTATGATGAACTCCTTGCTCTTGTGCTTCAAATGATAGTCTCCCCAACACTCAACTCTCTCTCATGGATTTGGATATGGTGGAAAGATGATTTGAGTGGAAAGCAACTTGGGGAAGGCTAGAGATCGAGATTCCTGTGGTAGGATTGGAATCTCTTGGTATCAACACTCGAGTAGGTGGTTCTCTCTTAGAAAATGAGTAGTGGGAGTGTAGGCACATTTTGATGGCTCTCTCTAAAATGGAGAAGGGGGTGCACGGGTATATATACTCTCTACACAAAATCTAACCGTTACACACAATTTACCAAACTCGGTGAGACCGAATAGTGAAACTCGGTGGGACCAATTTGGTTCAAAATGTGAACGTTAGAGTTTTCGGTGGGACCGACAATATCAACTCAGTGGGACCGATGTGCTAGGGTTAGGGCAAAACCTCATCTCGGTGAGACCGATTGCATGAACTCGGTGAGACCGATTTCAGCAATAAGCAAACAGAGACTTGGTTAAGCAAACTCGGTGGGACCGATTGCACATCTTGGTGAGACTGAAATAATTGCAATAGGTAACAGAGAGTTTGCAAGGCTATCTCGGTGAGACCGAGATCCTATCGGTGAGACCGAACTGATTAGGGTTTCTTGCAGTGGCTATGTTAATGAACTCGGTGGCGCTGAATGAATCAACTCGGTGGGGCCGAGTTTAACTTTAGGTTTTGGACATATGTGGAAATGAGAAAGTGGTTGAGGGCTTTGGAGCATATCACTAAGCAATTTGAGCAAGTAGATCATTAAGCAACACCTCATCCCCTTTTAATAGTATTGGCTTTTCCTATGGACTCATTGTGATCTTGGATCACTAAAATAGAAGTGAAGAGTCTTGAGCTTTTGCCAAAGTTTATCCTTAGCATCTTGAAGGGGTTACACATACTCTTGTCCTTCCACTCCAAAGTTGAACTCATCTAAAATATACTAGATCAAAACATTAGTCCAACATGAGATATGTTGACATTAATTACCAAAATCACCCAGGGAGCACTTGTGCTTTCAATCTCCCCCTTTTTGGTAATTGATGACAACATACAACAAAGCTTTAGATAAAGATATGAAGAGTAGGAAGTAAAGCTTTGGAAAGACATGTAACATGCATGGCTCCCCCTACATGTATGCAATCATGTGAAGATAAACTATGAAAGCATGTGAATGCATAACCATGTCAGAGCAAGCAATGAATTACATGTATCTTGGCTATATGAATCAGAGCAAATGACATTAATACAGAAGATATACCTTCATGTTTATGGGTCCTTCTTGCAAACAATATGTACATCAAGAAGAGATCATCATGCACATGAGTGTGATGCATATACTTACCTTGTGGTCTTGAGATGACTTTGGAAGAGATGAAACCTGAGAAAACAGGGTTAGGCAACACAAGAACATCTACTAATCAGAGCAAGAAGAGGGAACCACAAGAGTACCAAGACTAGGATGACATGTAGTGAGTAAGTACTTAGTACTTTATTTGTATATAGACATGTCCCCAAAGAATAAAGATATGAAATGAATTCCAAAGATTTTCTTCCCTTAGATATGAACTCTTTCTCCCCCTGAATCTGATATTGGATAATGGGATAAGATAGGGTAATAGAAATCAGAGCAAAGACACAAAGAAACATTTACTGACATGTCTTTCCCCACTTAAAGACATGTGACTTCTCTCCTTTTGGACACCAAGCATCTGGGAAAGCTAAGATGTCTCTCTCTCTCCCAAAGGGTCTCTTTTTCCCATAAGATAAGCTTTGATGTGATCTCTCTCTCCCCCTTTGATATCAATTTACAAGAAGGGATCATCTGGAGCATGAGTCAAATAGGTTTGGTCCTTGACTCACATGACAAAGCAACATGTATGATGAGGACATCAATACCATTGTTACACCCATAGCCCCTACTGCTACATATACTGGACCAATTACTAGAGATTGCGCACGCCAATTAAATTATCAGGTACTTTCGTTTCTTGGTAATGAATCTAATGTTCATGAGAATATGATGCTGCCTAAATTGGATACATTTGTTTTGCTCACAAATGAAGGGACTGGCATGGATAAGAGGGAAGAACACTGGAGCAATACCAAGCATGGAGATGATGGCATGCGCAAGGGGAACAAGAACAGAGTTACAAGTGATGATTTTAGGACTTTGAAGCCACCATAATGAGCGCATGAAGCCTTGGACGAAATATACAAGATGCCACTTCATAAATTTCGTCCAGACGCTATTCTAGGTGCTGAGTCACCTTATTATTGGGCCAGGCCCATGTAGTTTCGAAATACATAAGTATAGGCTATTTTTAGAGTCCGTATGTGTGGGGAAACAAGAGATAGGGTTGGTTTCGGACCCCTCCACCAAGGGCCACGAAATTCCCCCCTCTTTCTCCATATATACAGCCCTTAGGGCACCGTTTAGACTTTGGGTTTTGTTTAGATTAAAGTTCGCCATAGCTGCAACTTCGTGTACTTCGTTTGTGTTCAACGACCAGACAAAGACGACACAGAACCCCACGCTCATCAATAAAGCTTTCATCTTATATTCGCAATCTCCAAATTGCAATCTTAGATTTTTGCTTGTTCTTCGTTTGCTTGCAGGAAATAGACCTTTGTGATCAGGTTGATCGTGCTCCGGCGTGGTCAATAACCTCTCGGAGTTGGTTTAGCGATTGCTAAGGCGCGACGTCCTCGCACGTACGTAGTCGGATCGTCAAAGTCTACTCCTCCGAAACGATAATCACCGTCTCATTGAAAGATGGGACACCTGTGCGTCTATCAAGTGGTATCAGATTTTCAGGTTGCTCGGTGAGATTTTACATTTTTTCGTAGTTTAGATCGAGTCTGTTCTTCATACCTACAGTCCACGAAAAAGCCAAAAAATAGGGTTAGTCCATCATATCCAAACCAATCTGACCCATTACAAAAAATAAATATGTATTTGCGTTTTTGAATTTGCGGTTGCTTCATCGTGTCAAGTTGCTGGTCTTAGCATCTAATTCTTTAGAATTTCGAGTTCTCTTCACAAGTCGTCGTGTTGCCACCGCACCATCATCATCGCCCTGCCATATACCACCACCGCTTACCCGCTACTTTCTCCGAGTCCATATACCACCACTGATCAGAGTCCATATACCACCACCAATCCGAGTCCATATACCACCACCGATCCGAGTCCATATACCACCACCAATCCGAGTCCATATACCACCACCGATCCGAGTCCATATACCACCACCAATCCAAGTCCATATACCATCACCGATTCAAGTCCATATACCACCACCAATTTGAGTTCATATACCACCACCAATCTGAGTCCACATATACCACCGTCATATACCATCACCAGTGCGAGTTCCACCAGATTCATCTCCGCCGCCAGTCCTAGTCCGAGTCCAGTATTTGTTCCTTTATCTTCGAGTTCCAGAGCACGCGATACTACGAGTCGTGAACAAGTCGGATTCCCCAACTTCCATGCTACCCATACAAGAAAAATAGTTCCAGTTTCAGAAAAAAACTAAGTCTGGAAAATTATTGCTAGGCAGTTTTTAGACCATTTGTAGACTTTTTCGAAAAAAATTGTTCCGGAGCAAAAAAAAGTGAAAAAAGTGAAAAAAAGAGAAAAAATTCAGAGTGTGCTCCTCCCTTGATTACGTACCGCTCCGTGATTTTGTTAGTGTTCTAGGCTCGCGTATCTAGAACGGTCTAGCCTAGGACCAGCACAATATCGTCGTTGAGCATATATTCAACTTTGCATCTCTGAATTGATTATTACTGACCCTTTTTGCTACCATATTATAAGCCTTCCCAACTCCACATACATCTACGTCGTGAATTTGACTCTCCCTGGTAATCGCTCTATCCAAGCTTTGAGAGTTTTGACTACAACGGTTGCCGATCACCACCTGCTGCTGGGTAAGAACTGGTAAGAATTTGAGATTCGCTTGAAGGATTTGTGACACACCACCATCACTACCACTTCCTAGTAGTCTATAGGATCATATTCTTTTGTGTTTCTATTGCTTCTACCCATGGCAGGATCAAAAGCCGATGAGACTGATTGGAAGAACATGACGAACAAACAACTACATGATAAATTTCAACAAATGACGAGTGGACATGTGCAACATGTGCTAAACAGATTTGAAGAGGCTATGGAGAAGATAGATGGCATTGAGAAGATGTTCGAAACAAAGCTCGATAACAATTTTAATGAATTGCTCGCGCGTCTTCCACAACCACCGCCGGCTGCACCTGTCGCACCTCTACAACAACAACAACTACAATGGTGCCTTTCAAATCATGTGGGATGAGCATAACGCGTTCCAATTGAGCTTGTTCAAAATTCTGGTGCTGCTGTACCTATTCTTGATGCTTCTTTGGCTCCTGCTACTGCTGCTGCTGGTACCCAGGAGGATGATGATTATGCAGGCGATTATGAGGATGAGGTTGATCAAAATCAGAACTACGTCCAACCACCAGCACCAGCACCAGGTCGTCCACATACAAATAATCGCAACGGTAGGCCTACCCACCACCTCAGGTACGAGATCATGACCATGTTCCTAAACTAAAATTGAATATTCCACCATTTGAGGGTAGATACATTCCTGATGTATATCTTACTTGGGAGTTAGAAACTGCACAACATTTTACATGTTCACAATATCCCAAGGAGAGACGGGTTGCTGCTGCTGTTTGTGCTTTCACTAGTTTTGCATGTGTATGGTGGTCTGAACATTGTAGATTATATCATATTCTAGCTACTTGGGCTGCTTTGAAAACTGCTATGTGTACTCATTGGGTTCCACCATATTATCAACGCGAATTACTTCAAAAACTGCAGCGTTTGAGACAAGGGAAAAATTCTATAGAAGAATATTATCAGGAATTACAAACTGGCATGATTAGATGTGGTATTGTTGAGGAGAATGAAGCTATGCTTGCATGTTTTATGGGTGGATTAAATAGAGAGATTCAGACCATTCTAGAGTATAAGGAGTATAGTAATATCACTCCTTTATTCCATCTTGCTTGTAAAGCTGAACTGAAGTGCAGGATCGACAAGCATTGGCGCAAACTAACTTTTCTGCAGGTCGACCTTTATCATAGACACCGTGTGCATCCTCTACTTCCACTACACCAGCACCTCCATCAGGTGCCACCTCCAGTCGTGATACAAGAAAGCAGGCACAACCACCACTATCTGCCAAGAGCACACCTGTCGGGCCTGCACAGAGCTCTTCTTCTTCCATGGCATCAACAGGGCACACAAGTGATATTATTTGTTGTCGTTGTAAGGGAAGAGGACATTATGCGCGAGCATGCAAATCTCAGCGTGTGATGATTGCTACTAAGGATGGTGGGTACGAATCCGCTAGTGACTATGATGAGGAGACTTCGGCTCTTATTACAAGTGAAGAACACGGTGGAGATGATTCTAAACGTGAGACACAATACATGTCTCCTGAAAATGCTGATAGATATGAATGTTTAGTTGCTCAACATATTTTGAGTGTGCAGGTCACACAAGCTGAGCAAAATTAGAGGCATAATTTGTTCCATACAAAGGGAGTTGTGAAGGAATGTTCTGTTTGCATCATCATTGATGGAGGGAGCTGCAACAACTTGGCTAGCATGGAGATGGTGGAGAAGTTATCTCTCACCACAATACCACATCCACATCCTTACTACATCCAATGGTTCAATAACAACGGCAAGGTTAAGTTAATGCGTGATGTTCGTGTGCATTTTAGTATATCTACATATGTTGATTATGTTGATTGTGATGTGGTACCCATGCAAGCATGTTCCTTATTACTTGGTAGACCATGGCAATTTGATAAAAAATTCTGCACACCATGGTAGAAACAATCAGTATACTCCTGTTCATATGGATAAACATATTACTTTGCTTCCTATGTCTCTTGGTTCCATTTTGAAAGACGATATTAATAGAGCTAATAAAGCAAAACAGGAGAAAAATAAGAGTGAAAATCAGATTGTGGCAAAAGATTTTGAGCAACAAATGAAGCCTAATAATAAACCATCTAGTGTTGCTTCTGAATTTAAATTGAAAAGTGCATGTTTATTTGCCACCAAATCTGATATTGATGAGCTAGATTTCAGCATATCTGTTTGCTATGCTTTTGTGTGCAAAGAGGCATTATTTTCATTCGCGGATGTGCCTTCCTCTTTGCCTCCCGCTATCACTAACATTTTGCAGGAGTTCACTGACGTCTTTCCACAAGACGTGCCACCGTGATTACCGCCTATTCGAGGGATTGAGCATCAGATTGACTTAATTCCTAGTTCTTCACTTCCAAACCATGTGCCATACCGTGCCAATCCAGAGGAGACGAAGGAGATTATGCATCAAGTACATGAGCTTCTCGACAAAGGTTATATACGTGAATCCCTTAGTCCTTGTGTTATTACATCTTGCTTTAATCTACAGCAGCAACAGCTCGAAATGAAAACAGAGGATATTTGCGTGATACGAGAGTGAAAACCTTTGGGAGTATATATAATGAATTTTTACCGACCAAAATACGTATCGTGTAAGGAAACAGAGTCTAGAGGGCACACGAGGTGCTCACGAGGTAGGGGGGCGCGCCCTCCACCCTCGTGGAGGCCTCGTGTCCTCCCCGGACTGCTACTTATTTTTCTATTTTTCTAAATATTCCAAAACAGAGAAATATTGCCTTAAAAATTGTCTTGGAGTCGGTTTACTTACCGTACCACATACCTATTCCTTTTTGGAGTCTGGAACATTCTGGAAAGTGTCCCTTATGTATTCCTTCGGGGTTACGGTTTCAATAATATTAGTTTCAACATTTATAGGATTATCTGAGATATAGTGTTTGATTCTTTGACCGTTTACCACCTTCGGATTTGTGCCCGCGAAGTTGTTGATTTTTATGGCACCGGAACGATAGACCTCCTCGATAACGTAGGGACCTTCCCATTTAGAGAGAAGTTTTCCTGCAAAAAATCTTAAACGAGAGTTGTATAGCAATACATAATCACCTACATTAAACTCACGCTTTTGTATCCTTTTGTCATGCCATCTTTTAACCTTTTCTTTAAACAACTTGGCATTTTCATAAGCTTGGGCTCTCCATTCATCAAGTGAGCTAATATCAAATAACCTCTTCTCACCGGAAAGTTTGAAATCATAGTTCAGCTCTTTAATAGCCCAATATGCCTTGTGTTCTAGTTTGAGGGGTAAGTGACAAGCTTTTCCATAAACCATTTTATACGGAGACATACCCATAGGATTTTTATATGCAGTTCTATAGGCCCATAATGCATCATCAAGTTTCTTGGACCAATTCTTTCTAGACCTATTGACAGTCTTCTGCAAAATTAATTTGAGCTCTCTATTGATCAATTCTACTTGACCACTAGACTGCGGGTGATAAGGAGATGCAATCCTATGATTAACGTCATATTTAGCAAGCATCTTACGGAAAGCACCATGAATAAAGTGTGAACCACCATCACTCATTAAATATCTAGGGACTCCAAACCTCAGAAAAATAACTTCCTTAAGCATTTTAATAGAAGTGTTATGATCAGCACTACTAGTTGGAATAGCTTCTACCCACTTAGTAACGTAGTCAACAGAAACTAAAATATGAGTGTATCCATTAGAGGCAGGAAAAGCTCCCATATAATCAAAGCCCCAAACATCAAATGGTTCAATAACAAGTGAATAATTCATAGGCATTTCTTGACGTCTACTAATGTTACCAATTCTTTGACATTCATCGCAAGACAAAACAAACTTACGGGCATCCTTGAAGAGAGTAGGCCAATAAAAACCAGATTGCAATACCTTATGTGCAGTTCTATCTCCAGCATGGTGTCCTCCATAAGCTTCGGAGTGACACTTGCGTAGGATCTATTCCTGTTCATGCTCAGGTACACAACGTCTAATGACACCATCTACTCCTTCTTTATAAAGATGTGGGTCATCCCAAAAGTAATGTCGCAAGTCATAGAAAAACTTTTTCTTTTGTTGGTATGTGAAGCTAGGTGGTATAAATTTAGCGACAATATAATTAGCATAATCAGCATACCATGGAGTGCTACGAGAAGTGCTTATGACATTTAATTGTTCATCAGGAAAGCTATCATCAATAGGTAGTGGGTCATCAAGAACATTCTCTAACCTAGATAAGTTATCTGCAACGGGGTTCTCAGCTCCTTTTCTATCAACAATATGCAAATCAAATTCTTGAAGCAGGAGAACCCATCTAATAAGTCTAGGTTTTGCATCCTTCTTTTCCATAAGATATTTAATAGCAGCATGATCAGTGTGAATAGTTACTTTAGAATCAACAATATAAGGTCTAAACTTATCACAAGCAAACACAACTGCTAAAAGTTCTTTTTCGGTAGTAGCATAATTTCTTTGAGCACTGTCTAGAGTCTTACTAGCATAATGGATAACATTTAATTTCTTATCAACTCTTTGCCCTAGAACAGCACCTACAGCATAATCACTAGCATCACACATAATTTCAAAGGGTAAATTCCAATCAGGTGGCTGAACAACAGGTGCAGAGACTAATGCTTTCTTAAGTATTTCGAATGCTTCTACACAATCATCATCAAAGACAAATGGTACATCTTTTTGTAATAAATTAGTCAGAGGCCGAGAGATGTTTGAGAAGTCCTTAATGAACCTCCTATAAAATGCGGCGTGGCCAAGGAAACTTCTTATACCTTTGATGTCCTTGGGACATGGCATCTTCTCAATAGCATAAACCTTGGCCTTATCAACTTCAATACCTCTTTCAGAAACCTTGTGCCCAAGACAATACCTTCATTAACCATAAAGTGGCACTTTTCCCAATTCAAGACAAGATTAGTTTCTTCACATCTCTGCAAAACTTGATCAAGATTGCTTAAGCAATTATCAAAAGAGGAACCATAGACGGAAAAATCGTCCATGAAAACCTCACAAATTTTTTCATAAAAGTCAGAGAATATAGCCATCATGCATCTTTGAAAGGTAGCAGGTGCATTACATAAACCAAAAGGCATACGTCTATAAGCAAAAGTACCAAAAGGGCATGTAAAAGTAGTCTTTGATTGATCTTTAGCTGACACAGGTATTTGAGAGAAACCAGAATAACCATCTAGAAAGCAATAGTGTGTGTGTTTGCATAATCTTTCTAGCATTTGATCGATAAAAGGTAAGGGGTAATGATCTTTCTTAGTAGCCTTATTTAACTTACGGAAATCAATTACCATCCTATAACATGCAATAATTCTTTGCGGAATCAACTCATCTTTATCATTGGGGACTACAGTGATACCTCCCTTCTTAGGGACACAATGGACAAGACTTACCCACTGACTATCAGCAACGGGATAAATTATACCTGCCTCCAGAAGCTTGAGTATTTCTTTTCTTACCACTTCTTTCATTTTAGGATTCAAACGTCGTTGAGGATCACAAACTGGTTTGGCATCCGCTTCCAAATTTATTTTATGTGGGCATAGAGTGGGACTGCTGCCCTTAAGATCATCCAGAGTATATCCAATAGCGGCACGTTGCTTCTTTAGAGTTTTCAATAATCTTTCTTCTTCGTGCTCTGAAAGGTTAGCACTAATAATGACAGGATATATTTTCTTTTCATCAAGATAAGCATATTTAAGATTATCAGGCAACGGTTTAAGCTCAAACACGGGATCACCCTTGGGTGGAGGGGGATCCCCTAGGATTTCAACAAGCAAATTGTGTTGCAGAATAGGTTCCTGTTTAAATAATACTTCATCTATTTCCCTTCTTTCATTCATGAACATATCATTTTCATGGTCTAGCAAATATTGTTCTAAAGGATCACTAGGAGGTACGACAATGGAGGCAAGACCAATAATTTCATCCTTACTAGGCTATTCTTCCTCACGATGTTGTTTACTGAATTTAGAGAAATTAAACTCATGAACCATATCATCCAAGCCAATAGTAACAACATTCTTTTTGCAAACTATCTTAGCATTAACAGTATTCAAGAAGGGTCTACCAAATATAATGGGACAAAAGCTATCTTGTGGGGAACCAAGAACAAGAAAATCAGCGGGATATTTGGTTTTCCCACACAAGACTTCAACATCTCTAACAATTCCCACTGGAGAAATAGTATCTCTATTGGAAAGTTTAATTGTAACATCAATACCTTCTAACTCAGCAGGTGCAATATCATGCATAATTTCCTTGTATAAGTCAATGGGTGTAGCACTAGCACTAGCACCCATATCACACAAGCCATGATAACAATGATCTCCTATTTTAACAAAAACAGGCACGTCTACCACAGGTCTATGTTTATCTTTATCACAAGGTTTAGCAATTCTGGCAGTTTCACCACAAAATTGAATAACATGCCCATCAATGTTGTCAGACAAGAGATCTTTAACAATAGCAATATTAGGTTCTACTTTGACTTGCTCAGGAGGTGTATAAGTTCTAATATTGCTTTTACGAACAACAGTTGAAGCTTTAACATGATCCTTCATTCTAACAGGGAAAGGTGGTTTCTCAACATAAGAAGTGGGAACAATAGGATCATTATAAGTGACAATCTTTTCTTCAACTTTAATAGGTGCAGCTACTTTTACTTCTATGGGAGGATGATATTTAAACCACTTCTCCTTGCGGAGATCAACATAAGTAGCAAAAGATTCACAGAAAGAAGCTACTATCTCAGAGTCAAGTCCATATTTAGTGCTAAACTTACAGAAAATATTGGTATCCATAGAAGATTTAACACAATCAAACTTAGGTGTCATACCTGACTCCTTACCTTCGTCGAGGTCCCAATCTTCAGAGTTGCGTTTAATTCTATCCAATAAATTCCATCTGAATTCAGTAGTCTTCATCATAAAAGAGCCAACACAAGAAGTATCGAGCATGGTGCGATTGTTATCAGAAAGCCGAGCATAAAAACTTTGCATAATCACTTATCTTGCGAGCTCATGATTGGGGCATGAATATAACATTGATTTAAGCCTCCCCCAAGCTTGAGTGATGCTTTCTCCTTCGCGAGGCCAAAAATTATATATATAATTGCGATCACGATGAACAAGATGCATAGGGTAATACTTTTGATGAAATTCCAACTTCAATCTTTTATAGTTCCAGGATCTCGTATCATCACATAGCCTATACCATGTCAATGCATCTCCCTTTAAAGATAAAGGGAAATCCTTCTTCTTAACAACATCATCGGGTGTACCTGCAAGCTTAAATAGTCCACAAACATCATCCACATAGCGTAGATGTTCATCAGGATGCTTTGTTCCATCTCCTGTAAAGGTGTTAGCTAGCAGTTTTTCCATCAAACCCGAAGGAATCTCAAAAGGAGTTTCATTTTCAATAGATTCAGTAGGTTGAGTAGGTTGAGGAGAAACTCTTTGCTCTACTGTACGGGGTGAAGATACCCCGAACAAGCCCCTCGGAAAATTACTTTCCATAGTAACAAGTGACAGAAAATTTCAGCACACTAAATAAATTTTTCCTTACCAAATTCCACCTACCAAAGGCGCTTCACTCCCCAGCAACGACGCCAGAAAAGAGTCTTGATGACCCACAAGTATAGGGGATATATTGTAGTCCTTTCGATAAGTAAGAGTGTCGAACCCAACGAGGAGCAGAAGGAAATGATAAGCGGTTTTCAGCAAGGTATTCTCTGCAAGTACTCAAATAAGTGGTAACAGATAGTTTTGTGATAAGATAAATTGTAACGAGCAACAAGTAACAAAAGTAAATAAGGTGCAGCAAGGTGGCCCAATCCTTTTTGTAGCAAAGGACAAGCCTGGACAAACTCTTATGATAGGAAAAGCACTCCCGAGGACACATGGGAATATCGTCAAGCTAGTTTTCATCACACTCATATGATTTGCGTTCGGTACTTTTTTAATTTGATATGTGGGTGGACCGGTGCTTGGGTACTGCCCTTACTTGGACAAGCATCCCACTTATGGTGAACCTCTATTGCAAGCATCCGCAACTACAACAAAAGTATTAAGGTAAACCTAACCATAGCATGAAACATATGGATCCAAATCAGCCCCTTACGAAGCAACGCATAAACTAGGGTTTAAGCTTATGTCACTCTAGCGACCCATCATCTACTTATTACTTCCCAATGCCTTCCTCTAGGCCCAAATAATGGTGAAGTGTTATGTAGTCGACGTTCACATAACACCACTAGAGGCTAGACAACATACATCTCATCAAAATATCGAACGAATACCAAATTCACATGACTACTAATAGCAAGACTTCTCCCTTGTCCTCAGAAACAAATGTAATTACTCACAAAGCATATTCATGTTCATAATCAGAGGGGTAATAATATGCATAAAGGATCTGAACATATGATCTTCCACCAAATAAACCAACTAGCATCAACTACAAGGAGTAATCAACACTACTAGCAACCTACTAGCACCAATCCCGAACTTGGAGACAAGAATTGGATACAAGAGATGAACTAGGGTTTGGAGATGAGATGGTGCTGGTGAAGATGTTGATGGAGATTGCCCTCTCCCGATGAGAGGAGCATTGGTGATGATGATGATGATGATTTCCCCCTCCCGGAGGGAAGTGTCCCCGGCAGAACAACTCTGCCTGAGCCCTAGATTGGTTCCGCCAAGGTTCCGCCTCATGGCGGCGGAGTCTCGTCCCGAAAGGTTCCTTCCTATTTTTTTCTCGTCGAAAGACTTCATATAGGAGAAGATGGGAATCGGAGAGCCACCAGGGGGCCAAGGAGGTAGGGGGGCGCGCCCAGGGGGGCGCTCCCCACCCTCGTGAGCAAGGTGTGGGCCCCCTGGCCTTCATCTTTGGCGACGATTTTTCTTTATTTATTTCAAGGTATTCCGTGGAGTTTTAGGACTTTTGGAGTTGCGTAGAATAGGCCTCCAATATTTGCTCCTTTTCCAGGCCAGAATTCCAGCTGCCGGCATTCTCCCTCTTCATGTAAACCTTGTAAAATAAGAGAGAATAGCCATAATTATTGTGACATAACGTGAAATAACAGCCCATAATGCAATAAATATTGTCATAAAAGCATGATGCAAAATGGACGTATCAGCCATGCCTCAACCTGTGTATATAAAGGTGAGAACCGGCAGCGGGTTAACTCAAGAAACAATTGATCAAGCACTAGGTCAAGCGTATTTGCTCCCTGGTAATCGAAACACAAGCAATACAATCGAAAGCAGGAGTAGGCTTTTAACTCGTTGAGAGGGGACGAACCTGGGTAAAAACTCTCTGTGTCCTTTGTCCCGCTTAACCCCTTTGAGCTAACCTAGTTGCGATGGCTCCACACCTAATTCCTTTTGTCAGGGCATATGCCGTGTTAAATCCACGACACTTGGCGACCACCATGGGGCCAGAGCACGGTGGTTTTGAGTTCTTGAAGGGTAGCTTCTTAGGGATCAAGGGATATGCCGTGGGTTGGGTGACCAAGAGTCGCCGCGGCAAAATCTACATCGACGACGCGGGATGGGGTCCCGAGGCCGATTCAATCGAATACGGGTACCGGGTTCCCTTTGGCAGAATTCATGTCTTCATCAGCAAGATCAGTGAGTTGGAACCTGAGCCGGACACCTGAACCAACATCATCGAGGCGGCTCAGCGCGCGTGACCCACCAAGGTTCAAGCCACCCCGAAGCATGCTTTTGTTGACTTTACTCAAGGAGTGTATCTCGAGGGAGGATCTCTGTCCGGTGGAGTGATGGCTTTCTATTCAGGCGATGAGTCCTCAACCGACGAGACCAATTCCATGTAGCAATTGCAAGATGACAGGCTTGGGAGCTATTCCGATGGTGACAGTATTCCGGACCCCTGTGAGCCACCGAACCGGGTTGCGATCTTCATGTCCGGCACACAGCCGATGCAGAATTCTTCAACTGTGGCAGCGATGATCTCTGGTTTAGTGACTGCTACAGCAGCTGGGGCAGGAGGCCCTGTGTGCCCGCCGTCTCAAGTTTTATCTGAACTTTTGGAGACTCTGGCAACTTTGCTGATGGTGGAGGTAAACCCGGCGAACCAAGCGCAACATAACGTGGACTTTGTGAAGTTACGTAGTGAGATAGCTCAAGCTAAGGAGGATCTTAACACTGAGAATACCAGGATGGCAACAGAACGAGACACCTTGGAGAGGGAAGCACGGCGGATTCAAGCAGAAAATTTTCGCTTGAGATTGGACCAGAATGCATTAAAGGTTGTTTTTAACAAAAGACACCAGAGTCATCTGCCTCCTGAGTTTGATGCAAGAATTTTCTTCAACACGCTTGTGGCAGGACCCAGTAACCCGCCCGGTGTGAACCGGGGCCCTGAGGCACCGAGGACAGGAGCGGCAGCTCAACCCCATGTGGCAGATCCGGCTCATGCTAAGTTAACCCCTCCTCAGCGAGTTTCCATGCCTCCGGGTCACTTCTCTAACCCATTGGATAACATGATCGTTGCGGTGTCACGATTGGCGGCTCTCCCGGTGACAGGCCAGAGTCCTGAGGCGGTTGAGGCTCGGAAGGCCGCGGACCTTCTTCAAATGGCAGTGGCCCAACAAGCGGCTTATTCTTACAACCGTTATCGAATCCACTCAACTCCTTGCCCGAATCAGAGCTATAGCCGGCACATGGAGTCACCAGCGGTTTCCAGCAGTGAGCGGCACCATAACCAGCCTTGTGGGCATGACCTGCCACGGGTTGATAACCATGCTCAGTTGGTGGTGGATCAAGCATGAGCTCGCCGTGAGGCGGAGCTGGCGGCTCAGTTGGCGGCTCAGCAGCCTCAATTGCACCCTTTGATGTCCACAGAAGCTGGGGTGACTTCTAGGACGGTGGGTGTTCCATGTTTAGTGTCGGCTCTATGCAATGAGCGGTTACCAAAGGACTTCAAAGGCCCTCGAAAGGTACCCAATTACACAGTGGATCAGCCCCTAGAGGCTTGGATTGAGAGCTAGGAGATGGCTGTGGAGACGATGGATGTCAATGATGCTGCGTGCGCTAAGTTTTCACAATGATGTTGGATGGACCGGCTCATACCTGGGTCAAGGGATTGCCTCCTAACTCCGTCGGGTCATGGGATGAATTGAAGGCGCTCTTTATTCAGAATTTTAAGGATACATGCAAGCAGCCTATGTCAATTCTTGATTTAGACACTTGTGTTTAGAGTGAGGGTGATTCAATCGCTCATTGGGTGCGCCGGATCTCGGCCATTATTCACTCATCAGACAGCATCAATGCCGGCTCAGCTGTCCTGATTTTGGAGAAAAAAATGTTGTTTCCTTCCCCTTAAGCAGAAACTAGGGCGGCTTAAGCGCCAATGCAATGACATGGGGGAGCTCATGGCGGCTCTCCTCAAATATGCTGATTCTGACAGCACTAAAGACCCTGAGTCTGATGAGGAGAAAGCTGGTAAGGGGAAGAAGAATGGCAATGCGAAGGGACAACAACACCACATGGCGGGTCAAGGCAATAATGACAAGCGCAAGCAAGTTGATGGCGGTTGAGATTTTGTGGCTAACACACAGAGCAATAATGGTAAACGTAAGGGGAAGTCGTCAGCACCCCGGTTTGGTGGGCCAAAGTTCAACCTTGAAGCGATGATGAATCAGCCTTGCCCTAAGCATGGCACTCAGGATAAGCCTGCCACTCATCTCTGGAAAGATTGCTTCATCATGAGGGAGTATAGAAATTCCATTTTTTATCAGGGTCACCAAGGTCCGCACCGCGGGTCAGGATCCGGCTCTCACGGATCCAGCTTTGGAGGCGGCGGCTCAAACTCTGGATTCCAGGGTCAAGGCAATCAAGGTGCACTACAAAAAAAAAGACACATCCTTGACATTTTGGGCCGAATAAATTTTTTTTCTGGCATACTTATGACACTTCTATGACGATAATTCTGACAAAACCCGGTATCATCATAGATGTGGTGGGTGTCGGTGTCAAAACCGGCAGATCTCGGGTAGGGGGTCCCGAACTGTGTGTCTAAGGCTAATGGTAACACGAGACTGGGGACACAATGTTTTACCCACGTTCGGGCCCTCTCGATGGAGGTAATACCCTACTTCCTGCTTGATTGATCTTGATTATATGAGTATTACAAGAGTTGATCTACCACGAGATCATAGAGGCTAAACCCTAGAAGCTAGCCTATGGTATGATTGTTGTTCTTTGGTCCTACGGACTAAACCCTCCAGTTTATATAGACACCGGAGGGGGCTAGGGTTACACAAAGTCGGTTACAAAGAAGGAGATCTACATCCGAATCGCCAAGCTTGCCTTCCACGCAAAGGAGAGTCCCGTCCGGACACGGGACGAAGTCTTCAATCTTGTATCTTCATAGTCCAACAGTCCAGCCAAAGTACATAGTCCGCTGTCCGAATACCCCCTTATCCAGGAATCCCTCAGTAGCCCCTGAACTAGGCTTCAATGACGATGAGTCCGGCGTGCAGATTGTCTTCGGCATTGCAAGGCGGGTTCCATCTCCGAATACTCCAAGATAAATTCCGAACAGAAGGACCGTATACGGCTCTGCAAGACAAATTTCACACACCACCATAGAGAGAATAACAATTCATGAATCTAATCTGCTGACAACTCTTCGTAACGTGACATCACGCCGCGGCCCGGCTTTTATTCGATCCGTTTTTTATAACCAGCCACCGCACACATTGCGAGGCGGCTTCTTTGGCACGTCTTGTCAAAGCAGAGACCGTGTTCCCTTTACCGCAGGATTCTCATCAATATGGATGTGGGTAACCCAACCGCACCACCAAACGCGGTGAGTAGGCAACGAGCAGGTTTTATTAGGCAAGCGGGGAGGCACAGAGTTTCATTGTCTTCATAAGGAGGAAAGGCCTCTCCTTTTTTCCCACGCCTTCTCCTTCTGCTCGTCCATTCTCTTTCGCTTGAGCCCTATCGCCCGAGAGTTCATCTTCTCCATCATCGAAGGTCCTTCCGAAGATGTCCGGATCCGGAGCAGGAGGCAAGTGGATGGCCTCTACCGTCCAGGAGAAGGATATCAAAAAGCTTCGGGAGGCCGGGTACCTGGCCCAGGAGATCGGCCACCACCTCCCGGCGGCGGGACAGATTGTCCCTACTACGGAGTCCCATGAGAGGGTCGTGTTCCTTACGCATTTTGTTCGCGGGCTCGGGTTTCCCCTTCACCCATTTGTTCGCGGCGTCATGTATTATTATGGGATCGATTTCCATGATCTATCCCCCAATTCCTTCCTCAATATCTCAACGTTTTTCATTGCGTGCGATGCCTTTCTCCGCCTCACGCCACACTTCGGTTTATGGCTGAAGATCTTCAATGTGAAGCCCAAGGTGGTGAACGGCAAGCATGCCGAGTGCGGAGGTGCCATGGTGAGCCGGATGCCCAAGGTCACATGGCCAACAGGTACTTTTAATGATTCTGTCAAGGAGTGGCAGCAATAGTGGTTCTATATCACTGATCCGCGCGGAAAGAAGTGGGCCACTGTTCCCGAGTTCCGATCCGGAGCCCCTTTACGGCTTATGTCATGGCCCAAGAAGGGCTTGAACTGGTCCTCATCTGACGAACTGTCAGTGATCCAGACACGTGTCAAAGGTATGGAAGACAAGGCCATCAGGCTTGTTGATGTAGTCCAGGTGATGTTGGTCTGCCTGGTTCTTCCCTGTCAGCACCGAGCCTGCAATTTGTGGGAGTATGACCCGGCCGAGCACCAGACCCTGCGAGAGCGTTACGGCTCCTTGCACAAGGACATCTGGAAGGTGCTTTTTAAGTCCGGCAAACCGTGGCCGGACTCCGCCGCGGACCGCGGGTATCAATTGTCCCGCCCTGCAAATCCGGTAAGTAGTCATTTTATTCTGTCCATCCATATGCTTCATTGCTATATCCCGGGGAGGATGTCCTGACGTGCTTCCCATAATCATCTTAGGGGTGGACGAAGAAGGCAGGGCGGATACACTGTCCAGCCCCGCTACCAGAAGAACCGGCCGGACCACTTCTGACGAAGATGCTGGTCCCGACGCCTTACAAGGCGCCAAAGAAAGAGGCCCACAAAGAGGCCAAGGAGACCAGGGGCAGCAGGCTTCGGATACAAAATACGAAGACTCCAATACCCCTCTCTCCTCTGAAGAGGAAGAGGAGGAGGAAGATGAGTCCCCCACGGGGGGAGGAAAGAAAAGGACGGCCTCCTCATCTCTGGAGGCCGAACTGCCTAAGAGGGGAAAAACTCCTCGGCTAGAGGCGTCCACTACGGCTACCGACAGCAGCCCGGAGTGGGATCCCAGGGCCCAGCCCCTGGAAAACTCGTAAGTGCACAGAATCCGAACACATCTGTGCTTCTGGATTACCAAGGCACAAATAGATTCATTGGTGCCATACTTTTTGCAGCCCGGCCAGGTCTCGCGCCAAATAGTCCTCATCGGAGGATTCGTTGGGCTCAGATGCCCTTGATAGCGAGACACCTCCGAGGGCCCCTTCCCCGAAGCTCGGACATGACACCGAGGTGTCGTCCCAAAAGGAGCTAAACCAGGAGGGGCGTACGTCAGGGGCCGGATACACGGGAGCAGCGAGCAGCACCCCTTGACTAGAGGTGTCGACGGCGGGGGCGATATTGGATTCAGCCCACATCCGGACATAGCTCCAGAGACCCTTGAGGCTCCGGGTTCAGGCGGGAAGCACCCCTTGACTAGAGGAGGTGATCCTGCTCCACCAGCGACCTCTGCCCAACCAGAGGCACCGGGCAGCTTATTGACAGCGCTAAAGAGCGCTTCCATCATTGAGGAGCATCGCGCCCTTATGGGCGTGGTAATTGAGAAGGTTCAGGCCGCTGAAAGTGGACTGAATGAATCCTCCATCAGCCTTATAAAAGGCTTGGAGGTAAGTTTTTAGGAGATTTGTCATAGTATAGATAGTAGCCCCTGATACAATGTCTGATGAAAGAAGGAGCCAGACAGGGGATCAAATTTCCTTCCACAGGAGACTCACTGACATGTATCTCTTCATTTGAACACAGGCGTCTTCGGCGACTGCCGCCTCTCATTCTGCGGAAGTATCTGGACTGAAGCAGAGTCTGGAGCGGGCCGAAGAAGAACTTGGCCAGGTGAAGAAGCAGTTGGAGGACCACCGAGGTATGTCGACACCTTGTTGAATTTTAGCACAAAAAAGTAGGTGTGCCTAATGAAAGTGTGTATATTACGCCCTCTAGGGGCGAATGCCGAAATTGAGGCATTGAAGAAGGTTGTGGCCTTAGCCGAAAAGAAGGCAGCCACGGAACAAGTCCTTCGCGAAAAGCACGAGGCCAGGGTCATTGAAGCTGAACGAGAGCTTCAGGAGGCCGTGCAGAAAAGCGAGACGTTGGAGCAGAGTTTGTCTTTGAAAGAATCTGAACTCACCCAAGCTCTCCAAGCCGCGACTGATGCTCGGGAGGAAGCCCAAGGTGCTCTGAAGGACATTCAGGAGGCAAGGAAGATTACGGCTGGTAAGGCCTTTTCCTATTTGGAGCATTTGTTGATGCCGTAGCAGAAGAAAAATTCGAGGTGACCGATTGACTTCTGATTTTTCCAGGGGCGTTTGTGTATCTTCTGCGTAGCATATCTGATGCTGCTTAATTTTATCGAGCTAAGGAGAAGAAGACTGTGGAAAGGTTGTTCTGGTCGCAGTACTTGGCACCGAATTATCCGGTGCCATTCGTCGATCAGCTGAAGCAGCTGGTCGAACTGCACCACGCGGCCGAACTAGCCATGAAGGATCTGATTATCCGGCTATGGCCCGCCGAGCCTATTCCGAGCTGTTACTTTGGGCTCGTGAAGCGAATTGTGAGTGCCTGTCCTCGGCTTGACACCATTAAGAGGTCGGTTTGTATAGAAGGTGCGCGGATGGCATTCGCCCGCGTGAAAGTGCACTGGGGGAAGCTGGATGACGAAAAGCTGATGACCGAGGGATCACCTGAGGGGAAGGAGCACCGCAAGCTTGAACTATATTACGATGGTGTCCTGAAAGGAGCCCGCCTTATGGTGGAACAATGTACCAAAGACATTGTAGGCAAGCATGTTGTCCTTTGTAAGGCGGAACAAAGTCACCTTTATTTATGTATTTGCCTATTGTATAAAAGTTTTTCCTCCTGTGCGGCCGTTTTATATGTTAGTCTTGAGAGTTGGCCAGTCGTCGGCTTCTGCCCCCACGTAGGAAGTACGGGGGTGTTCGGGATACACATGATCACTCTTTACCCCATTCTTGGGTCCATAAAGGAGGTGTTCAGCAAAGCGAACCAGGCAATCAGACTATAGGGCTTTATCACTCTCACTTAGCCATAGGAATTCGAGTATGGTAGGCGTAGCCCCTGGTGTTTGGAAGACCGCACGAGGGACTCTAATAGCACCTGATTAGTAGACCGATCCGTCGCAGTCTGCATTTATTATGGCATTATGCAGAATAAATCCTTAAAGATTTTACAACCTCTCGAACAGCTGACCAGCTCTCGCCTTATCATGATGGTCAGTTTTCGGCTTTCTCTACTGAGGTGCTCGTCCGGAAGAACCGGGACACAATCGCAGTAGTTCTCCCAGCGCAATGTTAGCCGATATTGCAAAATGTAACGTACCAAAACATGGGAGCCGGGGAAACCAAACTAATGACCCAAGACATGATTCGGAGCTGATGCATATAATGCTATAAGTTCGGGGTGCCGAGCGACCGGGAAGGTGGTCAGACTTTGTTGCCATGGTGCGGGTATAATAAAGCCCCTTGGCGTTTTAAGGCATAACACGATATTCGGATGCCTTTTATGACAAAAAATGTCAATGGTAGATGATAGTGGATGAGTGTCATATAACTCTACACGTTGTATTCAAGTAATACGTTTATGCGTATGGGTACTGTTCATGTTGTAAAAAGGAGTTATGACTGCGTACCCTTTGTATGAATCCGAAGTATGTCTAGATTGTCTTCGGAGGAAATGTTTCAAAGATTCCCCCTTTGCGTGTTCGGGCTGGTTTCCTGGTGCCAATCCTATTATCCGCAAAAGAGATCCTGCAAGAAAGATGCTGAGGGACATATGTGCGCCCCAGAGCGGTTGAGCCGCAGGGCGTGACCCTTCCTAACTTATGCTAGGGTGTTTGACAGGCGCTTGGTCAGGCCGAGCAAGCCTGCCATAAAGTAGTTCGAACTCCTTTATTGGTGTCCGAGGGGTTGGTTGCCGAATTAAGGTTCGGCAGGGTGGCAAAATTCACTGCTTCAGTGGCTGTATGTTTTTCGGTGCCGAAGTGGGGTTTGGCCGTGACCGTAATTGTGACTATGTCACGTGGGCCTCGTATGGTACCATGTTGAATCTAGCAAACATGGTTTGCCCCTGCAGTACGTAATAGTTACTGTACAGGGGGATAGTGTCAAGGACTGACTCTCCGGTATGGTGATCACTCGCCGATCCGAAGACAACCTCTAGGGTGGTGTTTATAACGCTCACCATGTTGGGTTGCGTAGGAGTTTCTTTTGCTCTGCATTGCATTTCTTTGAGACCCCTTTTCCGGTGTATGACCGGCCGACATGTTTGAAGACCCAACATTCTCTATTTGTATGATTAGCTACCGATCCTGGATTACCATGGATTTGGCATGGGCGATCGAGGGTGCGGTCAAGGCCAGATGGACCCGAATTGCTTCGCTAAAGTGGCTTTTTCCGCCGCCCGGGCTGGGAGCCGCGAAATCCGGTAGTGACTGCCGTCTCGTGGGCATCCTCATTAGTCTTGGGACGCTTATGTTTGTTGTGCCAATGTTTATGTGTGCCATATCTGGCCTCTGATGTGCCAGGGGTGTTTGTTTTGTTGCTGTGAGCCAGCGCAAAAATTGGTAATGAGTGCTGTAGGGCTGCCATGGACTTTGGTTTCTCTTGGCCGAGGTGTCGGGTGAGCCACTCATCCCGGATACTGTGTTTGAAGGCTGCTATGGCTTTGTTGTCCAGACAGTCGGTGACTTGGTTCTTTTTTAGTAGGAACCGACTCCAGAGTCTCCTGGCTGACTCTTCGGGCTTTTGGGTAATGTGACCTAAGTCATCAGCATCCGGTGGTCGCCTATCGATACCTTGGAAGTTGTTGAGGAATGCGTCCTCGAGATTTTCCCAGCCGCCGATGGAGTTCGCCGACATGCTATTCAGCCACTGGCTGGCTGGTCCTTTAAGCTTAAGGGAGAGATACTTGATGGCATGTAGATCATCACCATGGGCCATGTAAATGTGGAGGAGGAAATCTTCCATCCATACTATGGGGTCTAGTGTGCCGTCGTATGATTTGATGTTGACGGGTTTAAACCCTTCTGGGAATGCGTGGGTCATTACTTCAATAGTGAAGCAGAGGGGGTGTGCGGCGCCTTTGTGCTGGGCTATGTCATGATGCAGTCCGACTAAGTCTGGTCGGTTATGTTCGGCCCGGCCAAATTTATTATTAGTGTCTCCGGCATGACGGTCATTGTCATGTGCGGTGGCATGCCCCCGTGATCCATAGATCGATCTTGGTTGTCCTGCGTTGTTTTCCAATATGTCTCGCAAGTCCTGTGTATTGCCCCCGGCTATAGTGAACTGGCATGGGGGTGCGGGCTGGTACGTCATTTTATCCCGACCACGAGGTGGCCGATCAGCCTCGTCTTGTGCTGGCAGTGTAGGCTCTACGGCCTCTTCCTCTATCTGAGGTAGCGACTTATGTTTTGGGTAACCCTTGGTAGGGGGCTCGAGTCCGTATTCCTCGGCCGCTAGGACCTCAGTCCATCTGTCTGCGAGCAGGTCTTGATCAGCTTGGAGCTGTTGCTGCTTCTTTTTCAGGTTTCTTGCAGTGGCTATAAGCCGGCGCTTAAAGCACTCCTTCTCTACGGATTCTCCGGTATGCCGAATTCGTCGTCACCGAGGCTCACCTCGTCTTCGGAGGGAGGCATGTAGTTGTCGTCCTGCAAGTGTCCGTCCGTCGCCTGTTCATCTAGGCTGACCTGCCCGTGTTCTTATTCGGCCTGCTCGAAGGTAGGATGATCAGGATTGTATTCCTCTTCGATGCCATCTGGATTGTTTTCTTCTCCAATGCCGGTGTTTCTGTGGCGGGGCTTAGAGCGGTGCCGATGACGCCCATGCTTTGATTTCTTCCCTGAGGGGTTATCTGTTGCCTCATCGCCATTGTTTTCTTTGGGGTGTCCACCATATATATATATATATATATATATATATATATATATATATATCATATGAAGAGGTGGCAGTACAGTGCCCTGTGGGCAGTGGTTCCTGTTCTTCCCCAACATCGTCGTCTATACCGTCGATGTCTTCGGAGTCGAAGTTAAGCACGTCCGTCAGATCATCGACCATGGCTATGAAGTGGGTGGTGGGTGGGTAACGAATTTCTTCGTCGCCTGCTTCCCACTCGAGCCGAACATAGTTCGGCCAGGACTCTCCTGACAGAGAGAGAGACCTTAATAAATTTAGCACATCGGCAAAGGAGGAGTGCTGAAAGATATCCGTGGCGGTGAACTCTATTATTGGAGCCCAATCGGACTTGATGTGCCCGGGCGCTCGTGGTTCAGAACCCACATTCGGACACAGGCCCAGGGGTCCGGCAACACAGATCCCCTTGACGGCGGGGTCTGTATTTGGCTCTACCACCGAAGAGTATGCGGCCTCCATGGTGGGGTCCATCCACCCGTCCTCAGTCAACGCGATCTGCCCCGGATTTAAGTCCGGAGCGGCTGCAGGGGCGATATCCTGAATACTGTTCGATAGCAGATTTAAGTCATGCTCCTCGTGACTGTTCGATGCCTCCGATGCAGGCCCGAATCCGTCGAAGATCAAGTCTCCGCGGATATCGGATGTATAGTTCAAGTTCCCAAACCTGACCTGATGGCTGGGGCGTAGCTATTGATCTGCTCCAGATGGCCAAACGAGTCGGCCCGCAGTGCGAAGCCGCCGAACATGAAGATTTGTCCCGGGAGAAAAGTCTCACCCTGGACTGCGTTGTTGAAAGTTGGGGGAGCCATTGAGCCTTACAGTGACGACACAGAGGAACTCTCAATCAAAGCACCAATGTCGGTGTCAAAACCGGCGGATCTCGGGTAGGGGGTCCCGAACTGTGCGTCTAAGGCTAATGGTAACAGGAGATTGGGGACACGATGTTTTACCCAGGTTCGGGCCCTCTCGATGGAGGTAATACCCTACTTCCTGCTTGATTGATCTTGATGATATGAGTATTACAAGAGTTGATCTACCACGAGATCGTAGAGGCTAAACCCTAGTAGCTAGCCTATGGTATGATTCTTGTTCTCTGGTCCTACGGACTAAACCCTCCGGTTCATATAGACACTGGAAGGGGGCTAGGGTTACACAAAGTCGGTTACAGAGAAGGAGATCTACATCCGAATCGCCAAGCTTGCCTTCCATGCAAAGGAGAGTCCCATCCGGACATTGGACGAAGTCTTCAATCTTGTATCTTCATAGTCCAACAGTCCGGCCAAAGTACATAGTCCGGCCGTCCGGATACCCCCTTATCCAGGAATCCCTCAGTGCGCTCCTACTTCTATGAAAAAAAATCATGACAGAAAATGGGCTATTCATCCTAGGCGGGCCGGAGATGCAGCTGCATGACATTCTTTGGGCCGTCCAGGATGGAAAAAACCGTTGTAGAAGCGATGGCGAGGAAAATTTCTGGGAGTCCCCGGTTACGGTGGGTGGTCGGGGGCCGAGCAGTGCACGTTTCCCTTGTACACGTACGCGTGTGTGTGCGAGGCATTGGGCTCTAATTAAACCCGAGCAAGGCGTTGGGCTCTAACTGAACCCTAGGGATTGCACTAGCTACGTTACTGAACCCGAGTGATTCCTTCGCTACTGCTGCTAACTGAAGCCGATCGAACCCTGCTACCTCCATCCCTTGATGAACAGTGAGCATCGTTGGGGGGTTTGGACGAACAGTTCCCAGTGGGGGTGGATGAACAGGACCCCGTGGTGTTGCCTCTAGATGAACAGGACCCTGATCAATCGAGCCGGTTGTGGTTGGATGAATAGGACCCCGTGGAGGGCTGGATGAATAGGACGACCCCGTGGAGGGTTGGATGAACAATAGATGGTGGAGGGGTGGATGAACAGTAGATCGTGGAGGGCTGGTTGAACAGGAGCCCATGGAGAGGGCTGGTTGAATAGTAGCCGATGGAGTAGCGCGTGGTGGAGGCTGGATGAGAAGGAGCCCATGGATGAACAGTCGCAGGTGGAGGCTGGAGGAGGTCGACGGTGGATGAACAGTAGCCCGAGGAGGCTGGAGGATGTCGTCGGTGGAGATGAACAGTATCCCGTGGAGTCCCGTTTTGCAGTACGCCACACCCCTCTTGATGAACAGGACCCCCGTTTTGATCGTAGCACTCCAACACAAGTCTGTTTCCTCCATTTTGCGGTACGCCACACACCTCCCGATCAACAGGACCCTATTTCGATCGTAGGAGGTCCAACACAAGTTCGTTTCCAACATTTTTCGGTATGCCAGACCCCTCCTGATGAACAGGATCCCGTTTTGAACGTGGCTGGTCGAACACAAGGCCATTTCCTCCGTTCTGTGGTATGCCAGGCCTCGTTTCCATCAGCTGTTCCGTACAAGCCCTCCCGATGAACACGACGACGCATTCCGTTCCAACCCAGCCAGTCGGCTCCCCATGAACACGACGACGATGCTGTTTCTCCATTCCTACCCAGCCATGTACACGATCCCTGGCCGTACGTATGCGCGAGTAGTTGTTCGAGACCCCACCCGTATGTACATACGTGGCCGTATTTACTTTCTTGCACCCTGGCCGTTGTACGTACGTGTACATGCTACGTGCGCGCCTCTACTACGACACGTGCGCGCCTCTACATCGACCAGTATGTACATACACGTTTGCGACCAGAATGACAACGGTACATACGCTTCGACCATGTGGGTCCCGACTGTCAGGAACTTCCTTGTGTGCGAAGATGTAGCTGGTGGGTCCCAGCAGTCAGGGGGGAGAATCGTTTTTTTTCGGACGCACTTCCTTACGTGCGAAGATGTAGCTGGTGGGTCCCAGCAGTCATGGGGGAAATGTTTTTTTCGCAAAATATGGTGGCCCGTCCGGTGGGTCCCCGCTGTTAGGTGGAGGAATAATTATTTTGCGCGTAATAAGGAGCCAATTCCTTGCGGCTGCCCTCGACCCAGCTGTCAGCCTATCAACATACAATACTCTTCCGATGGAAGTCATTCCTTGACCATGTTGACCACGCAGTGCCGAGAGCACCAGGGCGGTGGACGACGGCGAGGCCTAGGAAGGGGACAACGCAGGGCCGGGGAAGACGCGGTAGTGGATGCCCACGCGTAGAGGAGTATGAGGGTTCACTGGTTCGGCTGCGGTGTGAGGTTGTCTGATGTCTACTATGCAACCTTCTTCTTGTAGACGTTGTTGGGCCTCCAAGTGCAGAGGTTTGTAGGACAGTAGCAAATTTCCCTCAAGTGGATGACCTAAGGTTTATCAATCCGTGGGAGACGTAGGATGAAGATGGTCTCTCTCAAACAACCATGCAACCAAAAAACAAAGAGTCTCTTGTGCCCCCAACACACCCAATACAATGGTAAATTGTATAGGTGCACTAGTTCGGCGAAAAGATGGTGATACAAGTGCAATATCGATGGTAGATATAGGTTTTGTAATCTGAAAATATAAAAACAGCAAGGTAACTAATGATAAAAGTGAGCGTAAACGGTATTGCAATGCTAGGAAACAAGGCCTAGGGTTCATACTTTCACTAGTGCAAGTTCTCTCAACAATAATAACATAATTAGATCATATAACTATCCCTCAACATGCAACAAAGAGTCACTCCAAAGTAACTAATAGAGGAGAATAAACGGAGAGATTATTGTAGGGTATGAAACCACCTCAAAGTTATCCTTTCTGATCGGTCTATTCAAGAGTCCGTAGTAAAATAACACGAATCTATTCTTTCCGTTCGATCTATCATAGAGTTCGTACTAGAATAACACCTTAAGGCACAAATCAACCAAAACCCTAATGTCACCTAGATACTCCAATGTCACATCAAGTATTCGTGGGCATGATTATACGATATGCATCACACAATCTCAGATTCATCTATTCAACCAACACAAAGAACTTCAAAGAGTGCCCCAAAGTTTCTACCGGAGAGTCAAGACGAAAACGTGTGCCAACCCATATGCATAAGTTCACAAGGTCACTGAACCCGCAAGTTCATCACCAAAACATACATCAACTAGATCACGTGAATATCCCATTGTCACCACAGATAAGCACATGCAAGACATACATCAAGTGTTCTCAAATCCTTAAAGACACAATCCGATAAGATAACTTCAAGGGGAAAACTCAATCCATTACAAGAGAGTAGAGGGGGAGAAACATCATAAGATCCAACTATAATAGCAAAGCTCGCAATACATCAAGATCGTGCCAAATCAAGAACACGAGAGAGAGAGAGAGAGATCAAACACATAGCTACTGGTACATACCCTCAGCCCCGAGGGTGAACTAGTTCCTCCTCATCATGGAGAGCACCGGGATGATGAAAATGGCCACCGGTAAGGGATCCCCCCTCCAGCAGGGTGCCGGAACAGGGTCCCGATTGGTTTTTGGTGGCTATAGAGGCTTGCGGCGGCGGAACTCCCGATCTATTGTGTTCCTCGATGTTTTTAGGGTATATATGGATATATATATATAGGTGAAAGAAGTCGGTCAGGGGAGCCACGAGGGGCCCATGAGGGTGGGGGGCACGCCCAGGGGGGTAGGGCGCACCCTGGCCCTCGTGGCCACCTCGAAGCTTCCTTGACTTCTACTCCAAGTCTCCTGGATTGCTTCCGTTCCAAAAATAACTCTCCCAAAGGTTTCATTCCGTTTGGACTCCGTTTGATATTCCTTTTCTTCGAAACACTGAAATAGGCAAGAAAACAACAATTTGGGCTAGGCCTCCGGTTAATAGGTTAGTCCCAAAAATAATATAAAAGTGTATAGTAAAGCCCATAAGCATCCAAAACGGGTAATATAATAGCATGGAACAATCAAAAATTATAGATACGTTGGAGACGTATCACTTTCGTCGCCGCAGAATAACAGGGGGTGTGGGTGAGTAGAGGGATGGTCTAGCCAGCGGTGGGAGTAGTAGGGGCGATGAGGCCTTCACGGCATCACAGCCAGCCATGGGAGGCAGGAGCACGCAGCACGACCGGCGCTGGTTTGGGCGGCTGGAGCAAGAAGACCAGAGGTTGAAGAAGCACTACGGCCGTTGGATGGACATCTTAGTCCACAAATGATTCTAGCAGTAGTGACAAAAGTACACGTCAACCTAGTAGACCCACAAGTCAGCCTCCAAATCTGTCCCAAACAGCATAAAGCCCAAAATTTCTAGCCAGATTCAAATTAATTTTAAAACTAAATATACCTTAACTTAAATTCAATGACATTTTACCTGCACAAAAACAATGAAATTTAAAATATCAAAATCCGAAAGAAAATAGTATTTTGGAACTAATTGCATGTTTGCTGTATTTTTTCATTTTACAGCCCATTTATTATTACTTATAGCCCATTTTATAGGCAAAATGCATCCCTCCTTGTCTTGAAAGATTTCCGGCCCAGCAGGGCGTAGAAAAGCAAGTAGGCCTACGTTGGTTATTCTGCAAAAAACAAAATAGCTGGCTAGCCATTTTCAGAAAGGAAAAAAACAAACTAGGCTGGTCATGTGCTAAACATATGAAATAAAAGCCTGGGCTAGACAGACTACAGGTCCTGCACAACCTAGTTGATACCCTTCTCCGTCCCGAAAAAACAAAATTACTGCGCGCGCTGCTGGGTCCCTACTGTCACCATGTACAATCATATCCTTATTCCTCTTGGTTGTTGACCATGTTGACAACACCGGAGGGCGGCGCCACGGCGAGCGAACCAAGGCGGAGGACGATGGTGAGGCCTTGGACGGGAACGAATAGGAGCCAGGTAAGATGCGCAGAGTTTTAGGGTGCGATGTGACCACTATGCATGCGTGGCAGCATAGCCAGTCGTGGGAGGCGGGAGCAGGCGCTGGTTTGGCTTTGGCGGCTCGAGGAAGAAGAGATTGAAGAAACATGGCAGACGTTGAATGTCAATCCAAAGGTCAAGGTTGGCACAATCGTTTGTTTACTAAGCCAACACCAAGTAGCATACTTTTTTATATATAGGAAGAAAAGAAAAATTGGCCTCGTTCGCCTGATAACATTCCCGAAACTGCGACCATTCGATCTTGTGTCCCAACTAAAACTGCAAGGAAAATGTGTTCGTCTGTCGTCCTCCTTCCAGGGAACGTTCGCCACATAAGTGACTAGCACCATTGGTTTTCAACCGAGAGGTCTTGGGTTCGAGTCCCAGGAACTCTCAATTTTGTCCTGCTTCCTTCCTCGCAAAAAAAAGGGAAAGAAAATCAAAGACTTGAGAAGACGTACAGAACAAGCTAGTGTACCAGTAAAGAGACGTTGCTGAGTTTAAAAAAAAAGAGACGTGCTCCTCTAGCTAGTTCGAATCCAAACATAGACTATGACTATATATGGTGCTATGCTACTGTGCAAGTAATGAAACTGACATATCCAACGTTCGCTTCTCCTCTTCTCTACTTACTCTGCCTAGCATCAGAAGCTCTGGCCGCAGCAACCATGTCCACTGGCTGCTCGTCCACCTGCTCTTCAGCAGGCAACAACCAGATATGCGCCAAGTCACCACCGGTACCATCGCTTGTGGGTCTCATCACACCCCCGCCGGCACGCGCACCACAGCCGATTGCTCATCGCAACCCGTTGCCGTTGGTGTGGTGCCACTGCTGCAAATAACGCATAGTCATTCGTCGCGTCTCAACCACAATCCTCAACCCTGGCCGAGTCTTCTACAAATGCCCGAATCATGGGGTAATAATATTTTTAAGTGTTGGTATGCTGCTTTCAGTTGCTGATTTTTTTAATAGTTTGGTTGATGATCTTCCAATTTGATTCGTGCGGAAAAGGGAAGATTCGTGTGATTTCTATTTCTGGGAAGTTGCTGATGTGGGGGAATGCAACTATGTTGATTATTTGGTTAGCCGAGGAATCCCAATACCAGCAGGTTGGGGTGTTGGACAAGTAACTGAAGGAACGACAGAAGAGGAAGATGCGGAGCAGAAGGTTAAAGCTGCAGTTCCTCTGATCATGGCCAAGCAATAGCTGTTGAACGACCTTGACAGTAATGAGGAGATGAAAGAGCTTGTGAAGATAATGGGAAAAATTAATGTGCTCTGTAGGATGATTGTCTCTTTATTTGTAGTGTATGTAGCAATCGTGATGTATTCAGTGGCTATGACATGAGCACTTTGCTGAAACTAGTAATGAATGAAACCTGTGTAGTAGGCTGGGTGTAGTGTTGTGAACATCTAACGATTTCTATTAACGGAAATCAGGGGTATCCCCTTTTGCTCATAAATAAATAAATAGCAGAGGCTCTTTTGGTAATAAATAAATAAATTAGCAGAGGCCCTGTCGGGTCAGCTTTGTTCTCATTCGAAGACGTCAAGCAAATTGCAGTCCAACAGCAAACTATGTCATCAAATTCAAGTTTCACAGCCAAATATGAGTACAACTAAACAACAATGTCATCATGTTTTAGTCGTCATACAATCACCAAACACAAATCAGCATACATAACAAGTGATGTTCTCACGGCAAAACACTAAACAACATGTTCATCAGGTTTCAGTTGTCATAGCAAACACAATTTCACATAGTAGATAAAAGATAAACAACGTCTTCTGACAGGCAAATACGACAAAAGCAATGTAATAATCATCCGCAACAGCTGCGTCAACATCTTCGCCATGTGTATCAGTCTGAATCGTAATTCCCCATGATGTCATCTTCTTCTTCGTCCTCGAACATTGGCTTCTTCTTGATCAACTCTTGTATGTCCACAGCACGACAGGCAATCTTTTCGCCGGCGTCATTGAAGTGATGGTTCTCGAAGATATTAGGAACATCTGTGTTATCTTGTACATCAGGAGCAGTGTAAGCATCATCTTGTTGTGCAACTTCATTAAACGAATTCCTCTGCTCAAACCTTTGCAATACTCTCTAGTCATCGCTACGTGTAAATGTGTCTTCCAAGAACAATATCTGTGTTGCTTGATTTGACAAAATAAAAGGCTCGTTGATCTGGTACCCTGCCTTGACATTGATGGATTTGAAATAATCATCAGCTCTTGGTTCTGCGATCCTGGAAAACAGGTTATACCAACGACAGCACAACAGAACCACACACCGATGATCCTCGAAACTGGAGATATACTGCAACTGAACAATGTCTGTTATGTTAGCATACATTTCAGTTGTCTCTTTGTCATACATATCCGTGCTCATGATGGCACTGTTTTGTGTCTTCCTGCCTTTTTCTCGTGCAAGGGTGTTGTAGCGCACATCTCCAACAATGCAAGATTCATAATGTCTTGCCCGAGTATCAGGACCCATTGCTAGTGAGTAAAGGGCATCATCAACTGCCTGCCTATCCTCCCGCATCTTCTTAACCTATGATTAGAGAATAGACAAGCTGATCATCTTACGTACTCAATATATTAAAAAAACTGACAGTGCAATTCAGAAGCTTACATGTCTCTTGAACCATTTCGCAAATCCTGCCATAACCAGTTTGTCAATGTTTCTTGGATTTTGCGTCTGTAACTCCTTTTTGCAGATCCTGCACAACATAGTGATCGCGTCAAAAATCTAAATATATAAGAATGTGCTGTAAGTTTAGTAGATTACGATGTATAAGCTGCAGTACTTAGCACTTACTTGATATAAGGTAGTATCTCAGGACAGTTATTCAACACATACCAAATCATTTTGTCCAAATCTTTAGGTTTGTCCTCTTGTCGACTCTTCCCTGTAACTCGAACAGAATAATCAAAAACATTGAGCCCGGGATTGTCTTCGCCCACCTCTTTGCTAAGCTGGATGGTTTCCGGGTGTAATATGCCTGACCTTCTCTAATTCCACTTGCAACTCATCGGTGGTGAGCCTCTTTGGTGGATCACGGTTTTCATGCTTTGCATTGAACACATGTCTTCGATATTTTCTAGGATGCGGCTTGTCCTTGGCAAGGAAACGGCGGTGTCCAATGTAATAGATCTTGCTAATTATTGCGTATGACAGCGGATTCCTGTCACAGCGAACACATGCATTGTAACCATGTGTCATTCGCCCTGACATAGTGGCCAAAGCCGAATAATCATGGATGCACCAAATAATAATAGCACGCAGAAAGAAATCAGCTGGTGGGCTGTTATTTAGGTCTCGAGTGAGAACACCCCTCCATAGTTGTTGAAGTTCCTCCACAAGAGGCTCCATGAACAAATCAAAATCCTTTCCAGGACTTTTTGGACCTGGGGTGAGCAAGGCCGTCATGTAGTTTGATTGTTTGGTGCAGACATTTGGAGGCATGTTGTAAGGGATAATAAGCACTGGCCACATGCTATATGTGGCACTTTGGTGGCCAAATGGGTTAAATCCATCTGAAGCTAAGCCAAGTCTAATGTTTCTCGGGTCAGCAGCAAACTTTTTGTGTTTATGATTGAAGTTTTCCACTCACTACCATGAGATGGATGGCTCATTACATTCTGATCTCTGTACTCCTGGTTCCTAGAATGCCACAACACATCCTCTCTTGTTTCAACATCATGAAACAACCTCTTCAATCTTGGTATAATTGGAAAATGTCTCAGAACATTATGAGGAATCCTGTTCACAGCATCGCCATCTTTCCATCTTGATGATTTGCATTGCGGGCATTCACTTAAGTTGGCATAATCCTTCCGGAACAGAACACAATTATTCTTACAAACATGGATCATATCATATCCAATTCCAACTGCATGAAGGAAATTCTTCATTTTACCGTAGGTGTGTGGCAGCTCAGACGCATCTGGGAAAGATTTGCAGAAAGCAGCCAACATCGCATCGAATGATTTGTTGGTCATCCGCTCAGATGTCTTTACCTGAAGAAAGGTGACCATAGCTGAGAATACTGATAGCTTATTTCCTGGGGTGACAACCACGTTGCATTGTTCCAACATGCGAGCCCACCGTTTTTCTTCTACAGGTGAAAGTTCGCAGAACGCACGAGCATTTCATAGCATTGTTTCAATGTTGGTCAAACTCACTGGCTCCGCCACAACCACCTCCTCCTCCTCTTCCACCTGAGCATCAGGCAGATCAAGATGGTGATCTACTGCTTCCACGTAGTCAATAACATTGACGTTCACAGCTTCACCATGATGAACCCACCTAGTATATGTGACCGACATCCCATACAAGTGTAGATGATTTTGCACAGTTGACTGGGATCTTGTAACTGAATTCATACAACTGCTACACGGGCAGAGCACATCTGATTTCGGACCACCGTACTCAGCTCTGATAAAGTTCATGAAGTTTTCAACCCCCTCAACATATGCAGCGGAGAATCTTCAAGCAGAAGTTATCCAAGTCATGTCCATCAGTTAGACATACAAATTAGTTCTTCTACTAGATATTACAGGAAAAACATATATGCTTTTTTATGAAGTCCAGAAAAAAATACCTAGGTCAATGTCTAAAGCTATGGCAAGATATTTGGACGAGCAGATCTAAGTAACGAAATATATGTAAAGCTAATTCAGCAAACAGATTTGAGTGCTAAATTATGGCAGGCTATTTCAGTAGTCAATGAGGTCGAGCACACAGCCATCAAACTGTCGAAGGCCATCGCAGCAACAAAGATCGAGTATAAAACGATGTAGAGCTATTTAAACTAACAGATTGGCTACTAGACCATGGCAATCTACGTCACAATAAATATATGGCAGGATATTTTAGCAACTAATCGGCCTTGGCATGCCATCTCAGCTAAGCATATTGAGTGCAGAACAGGGCAAGGAAGCTTCTTAAGCAGAGCATATTGACTGTAAACTACTTCGGCAAACAGTGAGATTAACAGCGTCTATCAGCTCACATTCAGCGCTACACCGACATGCACGGGGCCTTAGTCTAGATGCGCGTACCATGGGAGAAGCTACCGTCGTGTGTCTCCACACAAACCTTGCCAGCGGTGGCGGCGCTAACCGCCGTGCACCTCCATAAGAACATCGCCAACGATGGTGATGCGGCTAGAGGACAGCAGTCTACGAGAGCGTACTATGGGAGAGAGAGGATCGCCGTGCGTCCCCTCGACGAACCGCGACGCCGACGTATCGGCGCGGCGGGGAGGGCGGCTTTGGCAAAGTGAATGGAGTGGAGGGGGACGGGGGGAGGGGAGTTTGGGGAATATTATTGGCTAGTTGGCCGAAGGGCGGTTGAATCTAGGATTTGGGGGCAATTTTTGGGTGGGGGCGGGAGGATTTTCGCGCGGTGGGCTAGGGGAGTTTTGCGCATGGTCGGTTTCTCCAAGTGCAGTCCCACATGTCAGTGAAGAGGCAAGCCGAAGCGCGTTACGTTTGCGTGAGTCGTGTGCAGGACCGGATGTGTGTGGGGTGCAATGCGACCGCGACAGAGGTGCTGTGAGTGTACCGCCTTTTTTCCTTTTAAACTAGGTGCTTTGCCCCCTAAAAAAACTTGTTGCCTCGCGCGATCCATAGATACTACTACTAATCCGGTAATCCCGACTAAAACGGCGCGGCCGGGTCTTTTCCCGCGCGATATGCTGGGAGGTTGGCTTAGTTGGGTTTTTTAGGACGAGTAATGCTACACTCACGTAATCCCAGTTATGTAATTAACGTAATGTGAAACATGTGAGCTGTTGATTGTAGATTGGGGGAAGGGAGGCGCCCACCACCATGAAAATCAGGGGAGGAGAGAGAGAGGCAATTTACGTTAACCCTTTCGTAGGTTCCCGTAGATGTAGAAAGATGTGAAATGCGTGAATGTGTAGTGGACGTACTATTGGAGTGCCTAAGATAAATTGTGTATGTATAGACCCTATGTGTTTATTTTACTTTGCATGTTAGCTTTGTCTCTGTTCAATAAAAAGCAGAGTTGGTGATGATGGTGTGCCTGTCATCCTGCAATATAGGCCGTCCGATCTATATCTAACGGATAGGAAGGAAACTATGACAATTTACCCGCACTCCTCTCCACATTTGCAGATAAGGCCTTCCCTCGTTCATCCTTTTCTCCCACAAGATCTTGATCTTCCGTGCAACGCACGGGCATCTTGCTAGTACTCCTACAATATACTATATTATTGTGAAAGTTCATATACACCGGCCGAGATTAATGCAAACACGGCAGATTTTCATTACATTTCGAACTTTTATAGGACAGAAAAATAAAAGAAACCCGACCCTAAACCTATTCTACGGCGGCGACCGACGTCCTCCATCTGCGATCTCTATGTACGGGGCGGGGTTCAAGACCCGTGAAGTGAAGGTGCGGTCTCCGGCGAGGAAGAGTAGAACACGGGATACGGACCGGCCAGTTGGCACACCATGCCCTGCCGCCTCCCATGCCCTACTCATCCTCGGAGGAGTCCCCGACCTCGGCGGTGCCGGACGTTGGACGGCGGCAAGTAGGACGCGTGGCTGACGGTGCTCCCGTCGTCGGCCGCCAGCGTGGCCACCGCTTGTGCGGCCGCGTCCGCGTCCGGCTACGCCGCTATTGCGTCGCGAGAGGCGACTTGAGCGAGGGCGGCGACCTCGAGCTTCATCCCCGAAGACAAGCTCTCCCGCAGAGCGTTCGCGCTTGCGGTCATGGCGGATGTGGTGCCAGGTAGGAGGACGATGCGCTATGGTGTGGAGGTTAGCTGGGCGTTGCCGCTTTAAGTAGCGCATTCCGGTGAGGCCAAGCGTCCGGGTGCGTCATTAAGTCGCCGGAGTTGGTTCCTCGGGCACCGAGCCTCTTAACGACGGCATACGGACGGACGGCATGAATGCGGGCAGCTGGCGCCGGCTGGGAACGCACCGCGCGACGGCGCGAGGGACGAGGGTTTTTGGTGTGCCAGGGTAGTCAGCTGCGGTCGTGGCAACGTTGGAGATGCCCTTTGCTCACATGCGATCCCCGTATGTCATTGAAAAAGCAAGACGACCCGGCATGGTCTCAGGTCCTGAGGATGCAGTTGGCCACGCTACACCACTCCGCGGACGCATCGCAGTGCCCCGTGCATCCTCGACGAGCCGGGTGTTGGGGTGTGTTTGGATTGTGGCCAAAGTGCACCTTACCAAAATTTTGGTCATGACCCAAAGATTGGTCTTTGTTTGGATGGTTGCCATTTTTTGGCATGCCAATGAACTCTAGCCAACTCTAGTTCATTTTTCTTGCCAATGTCGGCCAAATCATGGGCAACCAAAACCTCAACCAAAATTTTGGCTACCCAATGCTTTGATGGGGCAACCTTGGGCACAAACCAAACATACTGTTGGTCGTGCCACAGCACTAACGCCACCCTCGGCACACTGAAACCGACCGTGTCTAGCGACGATGAGCGTGTCGCTCACCGCGGTCGCCGTGTCCAGAGGCGGTGCTGGAGCTGCGCCACGTTGTTGGCCCCCACGACCCACATGAACGGTTGCCGGTGGCGAGGAGGTCGTGGGCCAGCTCCTCCATTGGACTAGTCTGCGCTACGTCGTCCCGACAGGTGTGCCCCACATGTCGGTTTCCCTGTTTTCCCGGCCATATTCGAGCGTCAGTGCTCCGCGTTGCGCATTAGGCCTTTCACTATGTAGGCCAAGCGAGACAACTTATTGTTTATTTGAGCCGTTCAAGTATAATCATGTGGCGTTTGCTTATTTCTCATTCCTCTCCAACCCTCTTCTCCATCGATCATGTCGCCCTCCGGTCGAGTCCATCCTCCCGCATGCCTCATTTGAACATTCCGCCGAGTATCATTCGCATGTGGGCCTAGACCATGCTTGTATTTCCAATGTTGTAATTTGTCCGACATGCATACAAACAAACGGTTCGTTTAAAGTTTCACTTTGCCTCCACTACGTGTCGCTTCGCGTCTTAGTTTTGACATCCCATTCGGTTCATGCCCCGACACATGTTGACGAGATCGATTGATGTTCAGAGATCAATTGCGTGTCGTGCAAGGAGATAAAGGTTTGGTCTGTTTCTATGATAGAAATGACCCGCGGGGGGGGGGGGTCTGTGGGGATCAGAGGGAGTATATTGTACGTTCATAAGCGAAACGAACGTATTGTACCCACCCTAGTCCTCTTTCAATCGATCTCCGGACCCCGAGATGAAATCGAGAGAGAACGAGTGGGGGCATGTGTGATACCTAAGGCGGATTCAAAATTTTGAACCGGTGATCATAGCATCCGCAAATCATATATAAAGGGTATTCAATGTTCGTTTCATTTTTGAACGTACAATATACTCCCTCCTATCCTTTCTAGTTTACATATAAGTTTTATGTGTAGTCAAAGTATCTCTACTTTGATCAAAAAAAGTATCAACATTCAACAACGCCCAATCAATATTGTTAGATTCGTACGTACTCCTAGATTTGTACTCGAGATGGTTTCCAATTTGTTTTCAACCACGTGAATGTGCTTGTTCTCGCGCATGCTCTTCCTACTAGGATTTCGCCACGTATAGCCAGTCCAATAGTAACTTTTTTAAGCTCCCTGTCCAATAGTACTAGTGGAGTACTGACAACATCTGTACTAGAGTATGCAGTGCTCATAGTAGTACTCCCTCCTTCCATTTATATAGGGCCTATGTGGAGGAGAGAGATGTGAAAAAGTAAGGGGAGTGAGCTCTCATGCAAGAGCCTAGCTATATACGCATTCCTAGTTAAATACAATAAATATGAAGAAAGAGATAGAGAGGAGATGGAAAAAAGTACTAATACAATAGCCAACCTTATAATTTTTTTGCGGGAAATAGCCAACCTTATAGCCCACACTACTGTATGAGTGCATATAATAGATGATGGCTATAGATGACATGGCAGTTCCTTATAGCCATCGACTGGCTATATTATTAACCATGCTCTAATGCGTTTTTCAAAACCGCATTTGACTATTGACAAGATTAATAGTACATGAGATGTATAATGTGAAAATTATATCATTGGAAGCTCCTTTCACATACGAATTTGACCGTATGCTTTGTGTAAGTTGCATGTCATATATTATTACTCTAACATTTGGTCAAAGTTAGCCTCGAAAAACGCATTAGGCCCTGTATAGTAAATGGAAGGAGGGAGTAGTAGTGGAAGTGGATCCTCTGACGTAGGTATCCCTGCCTTACCCTCCCTTTCGGTCACTTACTGGCGGACCCCATGCTTGCTAGGCCCCGCATGTCAGTTACTCAATGGGTTCGGCCACGTCAGGGGATCCTCATCCGTAGTATACTCCCTCTGTTTTTATTTACTCCGCATAAAACGGAGGGAGTGGTAGTATAAATGACGCGGGCGGGGGAGGGGAGGGACGTCGGTTTGCTCTCAACTGCGGTCCCACAAGCGAGCGAAAACGCAAGACGAAGCGCGTTCCATTCGGTGAGCGACGTGGAGGGTCCAGCGTGCCGGGCTGCAACGCGAACGCGACAAGAGCGATGTACAGTCAAAACCGATTGACCGGTCGTCACCGGAACCACTATTCACACCAGAACCTTCGCTTCTCGGCCTACGCCAGCCACTGCCCTAAAACCACACCTAATCTCCAGCCCATTCCCCCACCTTTCGATCCCCTAGCCCGCATCAAGCGTCCCCTAGTTCGCCGGAAAGCCATGGTGCGCCGCAAGATCACGTACTACAAGATGCTGACGCCGGAGCGCCGCGCAGAAATCGCGGCGGCGGTCGGCGCCACAGACCTCCGTTCCCAAGCTCGCTTTGCGGCGGGCCAATCCCCGAGTTCTCTGGAGCCAAGCTACGAGGAGGAGGAAGCCGATCCAATGTTCATGGCGGAGGTCGCGGCGCAGAAGGCCCCCGATGGGTATGAGACGATGGACGTCGACTTCGTGCCGGCGTCCGAGTCCCCCATGGTGCAGGCGGACCAGCGGTTCAACCTGGCGATACTAAAGGAGGACCGGGAGGCAGAGGCTCAACTCGACACGGAGCGCGCGCATGCCGCTGCCATCGAGGCTCTCCTGCAGGCGGAACCGGATGTCGTGGATGTGAACCGGGCGGCGGAGGCTCAACTTGAGGCGGAGCGCGCGGATGCCGCTGCCATCGAGGCCCTCCTGCAGGCGGAACCGGACGTCCTGGACTTGAACCGGGCGGCAGAGGCTCAACTCGACGCGGAGCGCGCGGATGCCGCTCTCATCGAGGCCCTCCTGCAGGCGGAACCGGACGTCCTGGACTTGAACCGGGCGGCGGAGGCTCGACTCGACGCGGAGCGCGCGGATGCCGCTGCCATCGAGGCCCTCCTGCAGGCGGAACCGGACGTCCTCGACTTGAACCGGGCGGTGCTCTCGTCCGTGCAGAGCGCCCGCACGCTCCGCGTGAACGAGTAGCTGGAGGCCGAGGACAACCACGGTGCGGAGACACACGTCGGCAGCTACGGCTAGTTCGCGCCGGCAGCCAAAGACGACGAGGCCATCTCGTTCCGCGAGCAGTGATAGTTTTTCTTTATGTTGTTGTTTTTATGGATCTTTTGCTGTGTAAAAACATATATCGTTATGCAAGTCGCCTGACTTGGATCAGTCTACCATTTCAGGCGGTTGGATGAATATCCTACGTCTCCTAACCCTTCTTCCTCACCTCTTCGTCTTCCCCAACAGACCACCGCACGGGCCGTACGGATACTCCCCAACATGCGGTTGGATAAACATACTCTATGAAAGAAAATTATGTGTCAGCGGTAGGATGGATGAGTTTGGTTTGTTCACATGTGACAGCACGTGTCAGTGAGGGTGCGTTCCCTTAGTTGGGTTTGCGGCGTGCAGGAGCGACGGTGTGAGGGTGCGGTGCGACCGCGGCGTGCAGGAGCGACCGTGTGAGGGTGCGGTGCGACCGCGACAGCCGTGCGCAAGTGTACCTCCTTTTCATTTTGAAAACTTTAGGCAAGCTTGGAAAAAATGTGTGACGAAGTATGGCAATGCAAGGCCTAGACCCAAACAGGATAAGTACGTACGTACTAGGAGTACTAGTGTTAAAAAGAAAGGCGGGGTTTTCCTTCGTGGGATTTAATCGATACAAATCCTCGTTTCACGTGTAAATTAATGCATATTTTTTTTCTCCAAAGAAAGAGCTAACCATCTCACGCCTCATCGCTTGATTAATGCAGCGCCATGCAAACCAACCTTCTCACTTCCGCATACATGCAGGGGATATTAATGTCCTTGGTTGCTAGTACGATGCAAACCCCATCAATTTTGCCTCGATTAGTGTTAGTGGCCTTTTGCAAATTGTAATTTTGATATACTGGCCTTGTGTACAAAAGAAATGGAGGTAGTAACTATATTTGACTTCCTTCCCCATTGCGGTGACATCGACGATATCTCGAACGTTGTGGTTTGGCAAAGTGCGTTCGACGGAGAACACCATTGAGGGAGACCACGATAAGTCGTTAGTAAGTGTCGCCTGCAAGCCGAGACAACCGCCTTATTTGCATCCAGGAAGTCCGTTGAACCAAAGGACGCGTAAATGTACTAGTACTACTAGTACACAATAGCGTCGTCCGTCCAGCTTAGTGCGGTGAGATGGTTTCTCGAAGAAGACGATGGAGAAGCGGAGTCAGCGAAGAGTGAAATGATGGTTGCTTCGTCCGTGCTTTGTGATTTGACGCCTCACTGCTTTGTGATTTGTGATAGAAGGGACAGGGGAGTAGACTCTGTGCTCTATACTGTACATGCGTCCAAGCACGGGAGAAAGAGGAGAGACGTTGCATTTTTCTATTCCTTCAATCAATCAATCAGGGAGCTTCGGTTCCATCTTTTTGGCTTTGGCAACACCGTCCACAATGGTTCCCACGATGCCAAAAGCTATTTTCACATTTGGCTACACATTGTGGATGCCCTTAACCGTACCACTTGGTTTTGCTCCTGTGTGCTATCTATACAAATCTCAATTATATTGATCTAAAAAATTATAGAATCAAGATTAGTAAAAAGGAGGTGATTTTGCCGCGCGGATGGCGGGGGAGGTTTCTTATTTTTAGAGGACGTTGTCCTGGCGGTTTGCTAACATGCGGTCCCACGTGTCAGTGCTTTACCAAGCCGATCCGCGTCCCACATGAGGCAGAACAACGGCAGAAGCAACACGTGGTTAACTTGAAGAAGATGAGGGAGAAGCGGATTCAGCAACGAGTGAAATGATGGTTGCTTCGTCCCTCCAACTTCTTTTTTAGCATTATTACTTCGTCCCTCCAACTTAACTGCGGGAAAGGTGCAGCTTTGTGATTTGACGCCTCATTGCTCATTACTACGCCGGCGCCATGACTGGGGTGCTTCACCTCGGCTGCTCTGCACTGTATTCCGGTATGGCACGTGGACCCGGTAGCTTGATGTCCCACATGTCGGCGAAAGGGACTAGAAGATTTATGAAAGCGAGCGCTCCACTCTTACGACGGAGGAGTACACGACATGACGGCCCAGTGAACTATCACTTGTATTGTATAGTACTATAGTTTTGCTATTTCGCACGATCCATCGATACAAACCCGATTAAACAGGAAAGGGCGGGATTTTTCCCGTCGGTAGATGATATTGGCCATACATTTCAAAGGAAATTTTAATGTATGCAAACTGAATAATTAAGTAACAATATGATATCTAGTAAAACTAAAAACATATATGATTTATTGTGTTAGAGTGTAGTAGTAGTGCTGTATTGCATAGTTGTTAGATGTAACATGCGAGAACGTGTAGAGATGTAATTTTGGAGGGCCTACAGAGATAAAAGCGTAATACGGTCATCGAACTTCAGAATAAGATGATTACGGTCACTATATACGTTTTGCGGTGATTATACGATCACTTGCTCACGGTTCAACATCGGATTGCACTCTATCGACCGACCAAATAGTCTGTGTGGCACCATGTTGACTAGTTAAATTGACCACGTTCCTTGTGGGTCCCACCTGTCAGTTTGCATAGGGAAAAGGTCAGATAAACACAAATTTACGCAGGCGCGACAATACTCCAACCCATGCGCGGGAATCACCTGGTTGTGTATGTGTCTGTCAGGGCCTGATGTGTGCGCATACGCGTGTAGGTTGAGCACTTGAGCGTGAGAGTGTGTGTTGGTCGTGTGATGTACTGGTGTGTGCATGCATGCGTACGTGTGTGCGTGTGAGTGTTGCGTGCGTGCATGGCTGCATGTGTACTTGTGAGTGTTGCATGCGTGCGTGGGTGCATGCGTTCGTGTGAGTGTTGCGTGCATGCAGTTCAAGTGCATGCGTGCGTGTGTATTATCACCACACCAGCTCCTGTGTGTTAAAACAAACGGCTCATCATACCAATACAAGGCCACCTTGTCCGCTATGCCCGCGGTCATGACTTTGAACCACTGTCCAATATTTTTTTGGTGTTTGTTTTTATTCTTACTAGCAAGATGCCCGTGAGTTGCACGTAACATCAAGATGCATTTATATGACTAGTTTATCTTGTGAGAGAAAAGGATGAAAGAGGGAAGGCCTTATTTGCAAATGTGGAGAGGTGTGTGGGTACCTTTTTGCAAAATTGCCATAGTTTCTTTCCTATTGATCAGATATAAATTGGACGGCCTATATTGCAGGATGGCAGGCACACCATCATCACCAACTCTGTTTTTTATAAGAGTGTAGATGTAGAGTAGATACAAGCCGACAGGTGGTCCCGATGGTAGTGAGATAATGTGAGGCAACACTAGAGATGCCACGTGGAGCGTTTAACTGGTCAACTAGTCGTGTCTTAAGCAAATACAATGTTGTACGTGATCCCGTGACTGTATAATAACCACAAAACATAAATGGTGACCGTAATGAGTGGATTCTGAAGTCCAATGTACGTCTCGTGCTTTCGCTTCAAATACAATGATCGACATTGTATATATCGCGAGAGAAAGATGAAACATGCATGAATGTGCTGGGCGCTTACTTTTAGAGGACCTGGAGATAGTTTGTGTGCATACGTGAAAGGGGCGTAGAGGGGGGGTATGCGATGGAGAGAGATGCTCTTCGTTTCTCTTTATTATGACTAACTTTGTATATAGTATAAAAATATACAAATTCATAGTGCGGAATAAATATCATTGTGGGCACCATGCAATGCAAATTAGCGTTCATACTCCTCTATATAACTTTGTAATGTTGTATATATGTAGAAATTCTAAAATAATTTTTTGGCCACACTTTATTCAAAAGGAATGTTGTATAAGAGAGGGCTTTTTAGATCAATGGGGTACGTGATGTAACATGTGTGAATGTGTAGTTGATGCATTTGGCAGGGCCTAGAGAGGTATGTGTGTGTATTATGTATTCGAGAGAGGCATGGATAGAGGGGCCGGCGGGGGGGCGTGGGAGAGATAGCATGAGAAATGAGAGTGGTCTAGACAGAGAGACGAATATGACGTCACGGCGAGAGATTCCCTTGAGTGTGTATATGCAAGGGGGGAGGGGATAGAGGCACCAGGAGAATATATTTTTTGTGGTGTCTGTGTTGGTATGTGTGGGTGTGAGAAGATAACGAGCCGTGGGGGCAGAGGGTGTGTCACCGCCTGAGGTCCGGTGGGTCGAGGTGAGGCCCTTCGTACGGTTCCGTCCTGCGCCACATTGGTCGGCCTGTGACGTATTTAGGAGACCCATGGATGACTAGTCGTACAAGACAAAGATAGCAGAATTGTGAAGGACTCTGTGTCCACTGACAAAGCCGGCTAGGATTTGTAACCCTAGGTTCTCGGACTAAGGTAACCCCTTTATCTCTGATATTACTATTCATCCAACCTAACTTTAAGGGGCATCCTACAGAATGCTCTGCTAGAATCATACTCGTCGATTAGGAAGAGAGGTGTGAGACAATGCGTGAGAGACAGGCCTAAAGATAATGTGCGTACAGGAGACACGTAGGCAGGTCTATGTATATAGAAAGGGTCGATGGGGATTGTGCGTGTGTATGCTTGCGAGAGGAAGAGTGCTTGTGATAAAGGTTAGTGAAAACAGTCGTAAATGGTTACGAGAGGGAGGGAGGGTTATATCGAGAGCATGTGTGCGAGAAAGACACCTCGGGAGAGAGTGTGTGAGCATGTGTGAGAGACCACCGATGGAGAGTGAAACTACACGTAAAAGACTGTTGTACACATTGATTAAAGATATAAATTGTATCCAAATATTAGGATGGGATCATGATATTTGCAATTCGCGTAAGGAACGGTCATTGATCCATCAGACATCTAGATTCTATCGAATTTGAGCATGTCTATGTTATTATTCGACACAATTGATCCACATAGTTAGTATTTTGAACTCCAGACAATGCATCGCTTTAGCAATCGAATATAAACGTGAGTATAGTTCATGTTGTGTGTGTAAAGCACATTATACATACGAAAGTTACACAATGAACATTATAAATAGCTACCTATGAACTAGCATACATTTGAATTCAACTTAAGGTGGTTTACAAAAATCGAATTCAACATGAAGTCCATTCAATTATTTGAATTTGATATCATGGCATTTGTAAATCATACCTAAATTAAGGGGGCACCAATCTTTGCTCTGATTTTGTACATAATAGCATATGTAGTCGTGTACAAAACAGATTCAAATTTAGCTCCTCCATTCCAAAATAATCATAGTTATATGATTTTCAAGTGTCAAAAATTCAAAAAGAAGTGGATAATTTAATGAGGTTTTCAAACATACAAGGTCAAATTTAACGTTGTCTATTTAGGTCAATCCTCATAGTTCAAGAGTACTCTAAAGGTGAATCCTTGTGTTCCAAAATTTCGAACTAAGCGCCAAAAGAGCCTCTACTCGCCCGAAACCGCATGAGACCAATGTTTGGTAGTACAAGGAAATTACTTTTCTAATAACTCTGACCCGTGAAACCTACCGGCCCGACGTCCAAAGGTCTAAACCGGGGTAGGTTTGTAGCTTCATCTAGACACCACGCAACTGCCTCCGAAAAACATCCATACACAATGGTCATCTAAGCACACATGCGCACGGCCGAAATCGCTCCCGCCCACTATTTGGGACACCTAGGCTTACCATACTACCCCCGACCCGCAGTAGGTCCGAAATTTAAGAGGGGGGCAAAGTTTGTACCTTCCCCAAATTTCAAACAAGCGCGTCCCATCTTGTGTTCAAAAAAGCCAAAAACAAGTGCATCCCAGACCAAAACATGGTACCCCCTGCCCACCCGTCCGATTCCCATTCATACTCCGTGGGCGCAAAATTACCTCTCCACCAGCCGCGAAACCCCGATGTCTTCCGTCCGCCACCCCATCCCACCCATCAACCATCGCCCTCCTCCATCACGCTGGAGCCGATACCCCGACGTCGTCGTCCACCGCAACCTTAACCTCAACGCCCTCCACGGCTAGTAGTTGAAGCCGAGCCCGAGCCGTCCGTACCGGAGCCAGTTCAACCACGCCGTCCTGCGCCTCACCGCTGCCGCTCCAACTTCGCCACCGTCCACTGCACTGGAGCTGTTCCTGCTACGCCGTCCTTCGCCTCCTCGGATTTGCTTCCCCTCCACTGATATACGGCCACGACAATACAGTCAACAATTTGACCATGGGTTTGTCCAAGGATCCATCGCTCTCCAAAACATCGGTTCCCCCGGGAGAAAAAAGAAGATCGCCGCGACATATGGAGGAGACTACACTAGCAACCAATAAGGTTACTCCTCCTCCCTTATTCGTGCAAATCTTACGTGTCTGCTTGCACGGTATTCATCCCACAGAAGACACTAGTTGACCGCTTCTTCTTGATACTAGATGTTCCTAGTAACTCGCGATGCACAAGGTTTCTCCTCATATACTATTTCACCTTAGCTAGAGGTTTGTCGCCCCCCTGAAATTCAATTCCTGGTCAGTTGATTCCCAATTAACGGAAGCATTCCCTGGCGTAACAGGCGCTAGTACACCTATTACGCCGGGGAAGCAGCGCCTTGGTGTTTATCTTAGTGGTGTGTGGGGCCTAGAGCTACTGGCGCCCGATCTGAAGGTCGGCCGGGATTAAAGGGATGGCCTGGGGGCGCTGCCAAGCACGCGGTGGTGTGAGGTCGAGGGGAGGGCGGGGCGGCGGAGGCAGGGGTCTGGGCCGGTGGTCACTGGTGGTTCGAGAAAGATCGTCAATAATGACTGGCAGCAGGTAGACGAAGGCCATCTGCCCGTTCCTTATAGATCGAACGGTTCATTAAAAAATTCCTATTTATTTTCAGCCGACTGTTATCTTGATATGACCACATGTGGTGGTGTGTTGGAGGAGTACCTGCATTTCCTATGCTCATATATTACAAAATCATACAGAGTAGAATCTAATTTTGTTTGCCATGCAATGTTGTAGAGCTATCTTATGTCTCATGTCATTTATTTTTCAGTCACCTGCTATCTTCTACTTTTATAGTGCACTAGTTCTGCACACACTTCACCCATACTCTCACTATTGTGTTTTTATGCAAGGTTATTTCAGAGTCTGCCTCGAGAGAAGTAGCAAAGAAAATAGAGAAGTCACGCCAGCTTTCTTCGCGGGTAGGCACGACACTTTACAGCGCTATAAAGGGTGCAGTGTCAATAGATAGAGGCGGTAAACGTAGCTCTGGAGTTGATGACCTCGCTCGCAATGAACTACCATCCCAGGTGCTTGCTTTAACTTCGCGGTGTCATATGTGGTTGCATGTTCCATATGGTGTCTAGCTTGTATTCGAAAGGCCGGAGTCGGTCTTTATTAAGACAAGGAAAGATATTTTTTACATGAACCACCATCCCGTGAGCACGAGAAGACAAATAGCTAGTCAGAGCACTGGCCGAGCTAGTGACAAGCCCAGCAAAGACAGGCATCACCTGGAAGCCAACTAAAAAGCCGCAATGGTGGCGAAGCAGCCCACCTCCCACCTGGCTCTCAGGTCCTAGATGATCATGCTCACCACTCCAGCCGGATGTCTAGATTGTATTGCTTCCAATTTGGTTAAATTGCATCTGCTTAGCTTACACATTATACCTTTGAATATGACATGCCTTTCTGTTTTTGGTAGGTACTAGTACATCTGTGTATTAACCATGTTCCTACATCAAACTAATGTTCTTGTGTATCCCGCATCAATCACTTATGATGAGGCAGTCAGGTAAGTGGACTACTCCTCATTTAAAGAATGCAGGGTCAACCTCCCGACATGATTCTCAAGAAACAGCAAGGCTAGATGAAGATAGTGAACGTAGCTCTCTAGTTGATTACCGCATTTCCCCTACACTAGCATCGCAGGTGCTTGCTCTAACTTGGCAGCGTGATATGTGGTTGCATGTTGCATATGGTGTCTAGATTGTAATTCTTCCAATCTGGTTAAACTGCATGTGCTATTTTGCTTAGCTTATACATTATACATGTTAATGTGACATGCCTTCCTGTATTTAGTACATAGTACATCTGTCTATTAAGCATGTCCTTACATAAAACTATTTTTTTATATCCCGCATCAATCAATATGACGAGACACCTTTAGTATATGCAGTACGATATTAGTTGCATCTTTCATATGATTTATAGCATGCGCTGCTTCTAATTTGTTGAAATTCCATTTATGATGGGAGGCTTTTAACTTGGCAGAGTCATATTGGTTGCATCTTTCATGTGGTGTCTAGCTTGCATTGCTTCTTATTTGTTGGAATGGTTTCTTCTTAGTTTACACAAACAGTTGTGAACATGCCATGCTGTCCTATTTTTCGTACATATTCCATCATGGTACCATGTGTTTGCCTTACATAAAAGTAGTGATTGTCAGTATCATGCATGAATGAGTTCTGAAGAGAGAATTTTATTGCTTTTTCTTGTCGGTTTTACTTGACAATTCAAAATCAATAAAGCGGAAGGAAGCTAGCAAGGCAGTGGATAAAGGTGCTCCTTCCCAACGGAGGGCCTCTACAGTTTCTACTCCTCCACCCCCCAAGATGATTTCCAAGACAACACATGCATAGACACTCAACGTAGTTGTGGTTATGATGAGCACGTCTCCCCTAGTGCACCATCACCGGTGCTCCCTCTAACTTGGCACTGTTATATGTGGTTGCATGTTATGTGTGATGTCTAGCTTGTATTGCTTCTAATTTTGTTGAATTCCATCTGCTTACTTTACACATTATACTTGAATAAGACACGTGTTCCTGTTTCTAGAACATACAATATCTGTCTATCACACCATGTTCTTACATCAAATTACTACTATTGTGTAACCTTCAACAATCATTTATCATAAGACACGTTTGACTTCGGAGTGTGATATAGGTTACATCTCGCATTCTTTTCTAGCTTGTACTACTAATTTGTTGAAATGGCACTTATGACGAGACAATTTTAACTTGGTAGAATGATATTCGTTGCATCTTTCATATGGTGTCTAGCTTTCATTGCTTCTAATTTGTTGAAATGCCTTCTCCTTAGTTTACACATCATAAGCTATGAATATGCAATGATGTGAATATGCAATGGCACTAATGACGAGAGACCTCTAACTTGGTAGTGTGATGTTTTTTGCATCTTGCATATGATTTATTTCTTGTACTACTTCACATTTGTTTAAATACCATTTATGACGAGACACTAGTAACTTGGCAGAGCGATATTTGTAGCATCTTTCATATGGTGTCTACCTTCCATTGCATTGCTTCTAATTTAGTGAAATGTCTTCTGCTTAGTTTACACATCATAGTTCTGGTTATCTCTTCCGTCCTGTTTTTCGTACATATTACATCCTCCTATCTTGTGGTTGTCTAACATAAAAGTTCAGTTTGTCTGCATCACGCATCAATTTGTTCTGAAGAACTAAATTGTCATTCGTTTTTCTTGTCGGCTTGACTTAACATGGCACAGAGAAAGAGGAAGAAACACAGAATGGCAGGGAATGGGAAGCGGATGAATCCTGCAGATTCTGCTGGTACTGATGGTGCAATAGAAGGTCAAAGTCCATTGGAAAATTCTACAAACAGGGTATCCCATGCGACACGAGCTGCAGAAAAAGCCAAAAAGAAACAAATAGCTGCCACCAAACAAGCAAAGACAGCCCTAGTTCTTGCAACACCTTCCACAGTACTACTAGTTGCACAAGTTACTCGTGCGTCAACTGAGCTAGCAGCACATTCCCAAGCTCCCTTGCTACCTGACACTACTTCCCAAGCACTCTTGACACAAGAGGAGTTGGCAAGATCAGATGAACCTTGTGAGCTTCAACAGCAAGAAGGTAGTTGCTAGAGTCAAGTTATAGTTGCATGCTTCTTTATATGTAGTCTAACAATTTGATGTACATTGACACTTCCTATGTTCGTTGTTGGACTAGCAGATAGGCGCAAGAGGAAACAAACATCAGGGATAATGCTTGATAGGTTAACTAAATCTAGAGGAGGAAGAATGGAGATCCGTTTGAGGCAGGTTTAAAAAGGCCACGTGATGCTACAGAGTCAGCCAAGTTAGTATCAGAGGCGGCGGTTGCCGTTAGGTGTTATGTACGTATCTCCCAGCATGGATTCAGTACTGGAATGACAAAGACGAAACCCAGTTCAACACCTTCCTCGACCATTTATCTGTAAGTATGGTTATGTATGGAAACTAGTAATATCGTCTTGCTCTGTCCCATACTTTCTAGGTTGCTGATAATGAGGGTCCCATAATTTTCAACAGATGAGGTTCAAGTTGGATAGCCAAGATGATGCAACCAGACAAGCTTGCACCCATGTTTTCAAGTCTGCTCTACGACAGTATCAGTATAACTTGAGGAAAACTCACTTTGAAGGCAAGGCTAACAGTGAACTTTCCCAAACATCTCCAGTGGAAAATATATCGGATGAAGACTGGAGGGGCCTCGTTAAACACTGGTCTGATCCGAAAGTATCAGGTACATTATATATATGTGATCAGATCACATGTTGAAGTCCTATTTACGCATGTGCCACACAAATCTATCTTCTTGTAGGTGAACTGTTCAAAGAACAAGGCCAACCGTACGAAAGTGAAATTCCAACAGACGACAGGATCTCGTAGCTATATTGCACACTGCGAGGCTCTTGTAATTAGCTGTTGTTTCACTCTTTTCGCTGTACCATATTATCATATCTATATTGACTTGTTCCAAATGCAGAGAAAAGCCCGCGAGGACCAAAAAGTACCTGAACCAAATGCTGTGGAAATCTTCAAGGACTGTCACACCAGCAAGAAGAAGGGCATGACTACAACAGTCAAAGCCGTTGTTGTAAGTCCTTAATCCTCATGCCTTTTAACTACTACTTACTCTGACTTGTGCCTTCAATTGCATGGTTTGCATCCAATGTCTATTACTCTTTTCAATTTTATACACAATTGTCTTAGTGTATCATTGCACCTTACAAGGTTTAAAGGAGAGGAGTGATGTTCCTTTGACCTTGACCTGTAATCTATTTCCGTGCTGGACTTGCCCACACAACGATACAATTGCCTGTTTGTCTGTTCTCAATTGTTTTGTGATATGAATGATGTCATATTATGCTTATTGTATTATAAACTTCGTCTCTTTATCCTTAGCCCTCAATACAATGTGAAGAAATAGACACTACATTAGCGATTGTACATGGTCATATGTTTGGAACCTGGTTCTATTATGTCCTTTCCAATAAAATACAACTAATATTTTACATGGGTTCACCAGAATAAGTTCTGTATATAGACCAAAGCTATTTTGTTTGGTTTTTCTGCCTCCTTAATATCTTCTGTTCTAGTACTACTAATGTAAAAACTCAACTTTTCAGCGAGCTATGGAAAAAAATGGTGGAACTGCCACCTTCTGAAGGTGGCGAGGCAACTATAACCGCAATGTCAGCTCTTGCTGCAGTGGGTCAGCACCTGTCCACTAACAGTGCCAAAAGCACGTTCCTACGTAATACTGGGTTGGTTGTTAAGGCAATCTCGTCCAAACTGCCTCATGATCAAGATATGCAAGCTCAAAGCAATGTTGTATCTGCGCTCCAGACAGAAGTCAATTCCCTAACAGAGACCCTTTGTGAAACAAGGAGAGGCATTGTTCGATGTCGTCAAGATATGCATAGTTTCGAAACCAGACTATCAGAAATTTGCTATGTTGTTCAGGAGCCTAGGAGAAATGAAGGCGAAGGTTATGGTGCTCCATCGGACAATACATCATGAAAACATAACAGTCAGGTCAAATGAACAGAGCTTCTGAACTTCTGGTGGTGCATTTATCTGCTAGACTGTTAATTTTTATGCCAACCTTCCTTTTGTTTTATAGTTGTAATTTGTTTTGGTGCGATACAAAATTTGTTCTTAACGTGCAGCCACCAGCTGAAGAAAATAGCAAGCCATTTTTGTATAGTGTAGGGTGTTCCCTATATTTGCACTGGTGGCGATCTATGATGCCGAGTGGATGTAATCTATTCAAGCACCTTAATAGCCTAGCGTTAGTTTCGGCCTTATTTATTTCCTAGTCGTCTTTTTCCCTTGTTTGCTAGTGGCCGCAACAACCATGGGCCATATACGGGCCGTAGGATCCGTGGGTCTCCTATGGGCCGTCGATAAATGGGCCTCCAACATGGTCGTAGAATCGGTGGGCCTCAGGCCGTCGGATAAATGGGTCTACATGGGCCGTAAACGGGCATAATTGGTATCGGACCAGCACGGTAACGGCCCGTTAACAGGCCGGGGGACAGCAAAGGCTTAATTCTGTCACAGGCATAACGGGTCATTAATGGGCCAGAATATAGGACGGGCTGGAAACGGTGCAACGGGTTAACAAGCGAGAAACGGGCCGACTCTTGCCATGGGCAGAATTTGGCACATTAGGGGAACAGGCCAGTAACGGCCGGAAGTAATTGAGGGCCGAAAAGGATCCCAAGAACGTATGGGCCGTCAATAGGCCGAAATCTAACACTAGCTGGAAACAGCCCATATGAATCATGGGTCGTTAAAGGGTACAAAGAAATTTACTGTTCATTATGGGCTAAAGTCACCATGGGCCTCTAAAGGGCCTAAAGATACGAAGGCCTCATATGGGCTGAAAGACATCATGGGCCATACATGGGACGAAAGTAAAACAGGCTGGTGTTATATTCGACGGCCCACATGACGTTGTTGGGCCGGTTAGGGCCTAATGGGCCATGAGTTACCAGGCCATAAAATGGGCTATTTGCGAACATACCATTAACAAGCTTTTCATGGGCCAGCCCATTAACTTTTGACCAAGTTGAGGGAGTCCTGGATTAGGGGGTGTCCGAATGGCCGGACTATGACCTTTGGCCGGACTCTCGGACTATGAAGATACAAGATTGAAGACTTTGTCCCGTGTCCGGATGGGACTTTCCTTGGCATGGAAGGCAAGCTAGGCGATACGATATGTAGATCTCCTCCCATTGTAACCGACTCTGTGTAACCCTAGCCCTCTCCAGTGTCTATATAACCGGAGAGTTTTAGTCCATAGGACGAACAATAATCATACCATAGGCTAGCTTCTAGGGTTTAGCCTCTCTGATCTCGTGGTAGATCAACTCTTGTACTACCCATATCATCAATATTAATCAAGCAGGAGTAGGGTTTTACCTCCATCGAGAGGGCCCGAACCTGGGTAAAAACATCGTGTCCCTTATCTCCTGTTACCATCCGCCTAGACGCACAGTTCGGGACCCCCTACCCGAGATCCGCCGATTTTGACACCGACACAAGTCAAAAGGGCCAGTTTTGTAAGCTAAATGAGCCAGTCGTGGGCTGTCGCACGTGTCGACATATCATAGGCGCCTATCTGACCCACTGACGAGCTAACACGTGTTTTGTCCGGCCAATAAGAATTTGACACGTGGAAATTTCCCATTGGTCTGGGCTGTTAACGGGTTATCGGATCCAAAACCCGACCCGATAGCTTAACGACGTTCTGTTATGGTGGATGCCATGTGTCGGTCACCCTTGACGAAAGCACTTCTGTGATACGCGATTTATCGTCATGGAAGTGGACACTTCCGTGATGATAATTTTGGTAATGTCATGGAACACTTCTATGACAGCACAGGTATGACTATCTTGATTCTGTCATAAAATCGTCATGGATGTACATGCATGACAAAAAACGCGACCTACTATGACAAACACGTATCATCACGGAAGTGTATTTTTTTTGTAGTGGCGGTTTTAACCAGCAATCTAATCAGGGTAATCAGCAGCAACAACAGTAGTCTAGTTATCAGAGTCATCCCAAGCAGCTGAATAGCGGTCGATATCATGTGTTTACCAGGAGTTTGTGCAAGTGAGATCAGAAGATTCACAAGTGGGCGGTGAACGCAGTTGAGCCGGCAGTCCCCCGATACTTACGATGGTTAGAGCAGCCCATTGTTTGGAGCCGCGAAGATCACCTGCCCCGGGTTGATAATCCAGGTCAGATGGCTTTGGTAGGGCACCACAGGTTGGAGAATATAAGTTCAGTAAAGTGCTCAGGAATGGAGGCAGCAGCATCAATATCCTCTATTATGATACTTTTTGCCATATGAATTTGACTGATAAAGATCTTAGGCAATCCTCTACAGCTTTTCATGGGGTGGTGCCCAGTAAGTTGGCATATCCAGTGGGAAATATAACCTTGGCGGTGGTTTTTGGCAATGAGTATGATTATAGGGCTGAAAAATTGACTTTTGAAGTGGTTAAGATCAAGAGCCCTTATCATGCCCTGTTTGGACGGCCGACTTATGCCAAATTTATTGCACGACCTTGTTATGTTTATCTGAAACTCAAGATGCTGGGTTATAATGGAACCATCACTGTGCATGGAAATAGAAAGATAGCTTTGAAGTGCGAGGAGGGTGATGTTGCCTATGCTAAGTTAGCTTGTGCAACAGAGGAACTGAAGTTCTTTGAAGATAACGTGGACCCGGCAGACATGACCCCCTTGAAGAAGCCAACCATAGAGCAGGAACCACTGTTGAAGTTTAAATCAGCGGATGATACTAAGCCGGTTGACTTTGTTCCTGGTGACTCATCCAAGCAGTTCATCATTAGTGCTAATATGGATCCGAAATAGGAAAGCACACTCATTGAACTCATCCGTGAGAACCGGGACATCTTTGCATGGAGGCCTTCTAACATGCCAGGTGTACCGAAAGAACTTGCTGAGCACACGCTTAATATTGATCCAAAGTTTAAACAGGTAAAGCAATTCCTTCGTCTTTTTAATGAATAAAGACGCAAGGCCATTGGTGAAGAAGTGGCCCGGCTCTTGGCGGCTGGGTTTATTGTTGACGTTTTTCATCCTGAATGGTTAGCTAACCCAGTGCTAGTGTTTAAAAAGAACGGCACTTGGCGTATGTGTGTGGATTACATGGGCCTTAATAAGGCTTGTCCGGCTGATCCTTTTGCTCTCCCTTGTATTGATCAGATCATTGATGCTATGGCGGGTTGTGAGAGTTTGAGTTTTCTAGATGCTTATTCTGGTTATCATCATATCAAGATGGCAGTTAAGGACCAGGGGAAAACAACCTTCATCACTCCCTTTGGAGCCTTTTGCTACATATCTATGCCTTTTGGGCTCAAGAGTGCCTAGGCGACCTATCAGCGTTGTGTGCAGAATTGTCTCCATAGCCAGATTGGGCGCAATGTTCATGCTTATGTGGATGACATAGTTGTGAAGTCCAGGAAGAAGGAAACCTTGATAGATGATCTGAAGGAGACCTTTGACAATCTCCGGGTCTACAAGATGATGCTTAACCCGGAAAAAATGTGTTTTTGGTGTACCAACGGGTAAACTCTTGTGCTTTCTGGTCTTTGAGAGAGGTGTTGAAGTGTACCGCCAGACCTCAAACAGTCTGATCTCTGTGCATCAATGTCATCCCTGGATTGTTAATGCTGACACGCACAGTACTTGAAGGATTTATAACAGAGTAGCAATCACACACTTATTACATCGAATGTCTCAAAAGAGAACTTATTACAATAATATGGCTTAAGGCCATCTAAAATCGATAACAGCGAAAGGCTTGGAAGATAAAGTGAGTCCATCAACCTCATCTACTTCCCAATACCCACATATTAATCAGATCCTAACAATGCAATTGTTTGAGGATTGTTCTAATGCAATTAAACTGGGTAGTAAAGAGGTATGATCAAAGTGTTACTTGCCTTGCTGATGATCCGTGAAACCTAGAGACTCGTAGTAGCATGCTTCGCACTCCGGGTACTCTATCGCAAACAAACAATCATATAATAAGCACTCAACTAGAAGCACAAGTAAAACTCAAATAAGATATCTAACCAAAAGGTTCAACTTAAGAACTCCGATTTGCAAAAAGAATCAAATTAAACGAAGCAACGAAACTCAAACTGCGAAAGAAACAAGCTTCATTTACTAATCTGGACTTAAGTCAGAATTTACAGTAGCAAAATCTTGTTCAAGTTGGTTAAACAGAAAGAGGGCTTTGAGACGAAGATCTAGGCGCTTGAATCACCTGATTTCGTTAAACGAGCGAAAAGATAAACTAAAACGAAAATTAGGGCAGAAATCGCGATAAAAAATAATCGCGGAAAATCCCTGGAAAAAGAAAATCTGACGAACAGGATAACGAACGAACGTTCGCTGTCTGCGGCTAATGAGTGAAAACCATTCGTTTAAACGAATGTATGAACGGGCGTTCGCTAAATAACTAAACCCAGAAAAAATAAACCGATCTAAAAAAATTAACCGCGGGTTCTAAAAAAACCAACGTTTTTCTAACGAAAACCGCGGCGGCGGAGGCTACCTCGACGAGTCCGGTGAGGGGCGGTGGCAGGTCCGGCGGTGGTCGGCGGCAGCAACGGGTGGCGGGGCAGTGGCGGCGACGGGGCGGCGTCGGTGGCGGCGACGGGCGGCGGGGCGGCAGCGGCGGCGGCGAAGTCGGCGGTGGTGTTGGTGGATCGAGGCGAGGTGGGCCTGGCGGCTAGGGTTCTACGGGGGTCGGGCCTCCCGGCTTATAAGGCCGGCCGGGACGGGAGTCCTAGCCAAACACGGCCCGGTAGGTCGGTTGACTTTTTTTTAAAATAATTCCGCGCAGAAAATAGTTAAAAGAAATACTAAATGGACTCCAAAAATCCTAAAATAAATTTTCCACGTCCTATAAAAATATAGCGGACAAAGTGAACATTTATTTAGGCCTCTAACGCAATTTTGAAAAACGCAAATTTTTCCTAATTCAAATAAAATAGCATTAAAACTTCGAATAAAATTCTTATTTGAGTTTAATATTAAATCTCCAATATTTCTTTAATTTGGGGAAGTCAATTTTATCCCCTCTCTTTTATTTTCATAATAGAAATATTCGAAGAGAAAATAATTAAAATCAAATGATCCTCTTTTCAAAATTTGAGAAAACTCAAATATGAAATAACGAAATCCCCAACTCTCTCTGTGGGTCCTTGAGTTCGTAGAATTTCTAGGATGAAGCCAAAATGCAATAAAATATGATATGCAATGATGATCTAATGTATAACATTCCAAAATGAAAATTTGGGATGTTACAAACCTACCCCCCTTAAGATGAATCTCGCCCTTGAAATTCGGGTTGGCTAGAAAATAGGTGAGGCGGTCCTTCCGTAAATCTTCCTCTCGCTCCCATGTGGCTTCATCCTCGGTATGGTGGCTCCACTGAACTTTGCAAAACTTGATAACCTTGCTGTGTGTGTCTCGGCTAGCAAACTCGAGAATCTTCACTGGTTTCTCCTCGTTGGTCAAATCGCTATCCAACTGAATCGCTTCTAGTGGCACTGTATCTCTCAGAGGAATCTCGGCCATCTCAGCGTGGCACTTTTTCAACCGGGAAATGATGACCCACAAGTGTAGGGGATCTATCGTAGTCCTCTCGATAAGTAAGAGTGTCGAACCCAACGAGGAGCAGAAGGAAATGATAAGCGGTTTTCAGTAAGGTTTTCTCTGCAAGCACTGAAATTGTAGGTAATAGATAGTTTTGTGATAAGATAAATAGTAACGAGCAACAAGTAAATAAAGTAAATAAAGTGTAGCAAGGTGGCCCAATCCTTTATGTAGCAAAGGATAAGCCTGGACAATTTCTAATAATGAGAAAGGATCTCCCAAGGACACATTGGGAATTATCGTCAAGCTAGTTTTCATCACGCTCAAATGATTCGCGTTCGGTACTTTGATAATTTGATATGTGGGTGGACCGGTACTTGGGTACTGCCCTAACTTGGACAAGCATCCCACTTATTATTAACCCCTATTGCAAGCATCCGCAACTACAAAAGAAGTATTAAGGTAAACCTAACCACAACATTAAACATATGGATCCATATCAACCCCTAACGAAGCAACGCATAAACTAGGGTTTAAGCTTCTGTCACTCTAGCAACCCATCATCTACTTATTACTTCCCCATGCCTTCCTCTAGGCCCAAATAATGGCGAAGTGTCATGTAGTCAACGTTCACATAACACCACTAGAGGAAAAGACAACATACATCTCATCAAAATATCGAACGAATACCAAATTAACATGACTACTAATAGCAAGACTTCTCCCATGTCCTCAGGAACAAACGTAACTACTCACAAAGCATATTCACATTCATAATTAGAGGAGTAATAATATGCATAAAGGATATGAACATATGATCTTCCACCAAATAAACCAATTAGTATCAACTACAAGGAGTAATCAACACTACTAGCAACCCACAGGTACTAATTTGTGGTTTTGATACAAGATTGGATACAAGAGATGAACTAGGGTTTTGAGAGGAGATGGTGCTGGTGAAGATGTTGATGGAGATTGACCCCCTCCCGATGAGAGGATCGTTGGTGATGATGTTGGTGATGATTTCCCCCTCCCGGAGGGAAGTGTCCCAGGTAGAACAGCTCTGTCAGAGCCCTAGATTGATTCCGCCAAGGTTCCGCCTCGTGGCGGCGGAGTTTCGTCCCGTAAGCTTGCCCACGATTTTTTCCAGGGTAAAAGTGATGATATAGCAGAAGATGGACGCCGGAGGCCCACCAGGGGGCCCAGGAGATAGGGGGCGCGCCCTATAGGGGGACGCACCCCTGTCTCCTGGACAGGGTGTGGGCCCCATGGCCTATTTCTTTCGCTCAGAAATTCTTATTAATTCCAAAAAGTTGTTTCGTGGAGTTTCAAGACTTTTGGAGCTGTGCAGAATAGGTTTCCAACGTTTGCTCCTTTTCCAGCCAGAATTCCAATTGCCGGCATTCCCCCTCTTCATAATAAACCTTGTAAAATAAGAGAGAATAGCCATATGTATTGTGATATAATGTGTAATAACAGCCCATAATGCAATAAATATTGATATAAAAGCATGATGCAAAATGGACGTATCAACTCCCCCAAGCTTAGACCTCGCTTGTCCTCAAGCGGAAGCCGAAATCGAAAAATATGTCCGCATGTTTAGAGATAGAGGTGTCGATAAAAATAAAATACGGACATGAGGGCATCATGATCATTCTAATAACAGCAGTATATATAGATTTTGTCATATGATTTCCTATGCTCAAGTAACAAGCAATTCACAATGTCAAGTATGGTTCAAAAACTTCATTAGGAACTAACAAACTATAATCTCAGTCATTGAAGCAATTGCAATTTCTCGTAACCTCAGAAAGAGTAAATAATAGAGCTTTTCAACAAGCTCACATACTCAACTATCTTGTAGTCTCCTACAATTGCTAACACTCACGCAGTACTTGTGGTTATAGAGTTTCAGCCGGACACTGAGAAAGATAGGGGCTTATTATGTCGCCTCCCAATGTGTCCACCTTTAGGTGATGTCAACAATAATAGCCCATTCTAACTTACATCCAATTGGATATATATATATATATATATATATATATATATATATATATATATATATATATCATGATCTTTCAAACACGAGGAGCTTGCCAAAGGATAAAAATAAAAAGGGAAAGGTGAGGATCACCTTGACTCAAGCATAAAGTAAAAACATAAAGTAAAAGATAGGCCCTTCGCACAGGGAAGCAGAGGTTGTCATGCGTGTTTAGGGTTGATGCATAAAATCTTAATGCAAAAGAACGTCACTTTATATTGCGCCTTGTATGTGGACCTTTATTATGCAGTCCGTCGCTTTTATTACTTCCACAACAAGTTCGTACAAAGCTTATTTTCTCTGCACTAATAAGTCATACATATTTAGAGAGCAATTTTTATTGCTTGCACCGATGACAACTTACTTGAAGGATCTTACTCAATCCATAGGTAGGTATAGTGGACTCTCATGGCAAAACTGGGTTTAAGGATATTTGGAAGCACAAGTAGTATTTCTACTTGGTGCTAGGAATTTGGCTAGCATGAGGGGGAAAGACAAGATCAACATGTTTGGAAGGTCAATGACAATATACTTTAACTGAGATGTCGGAAAACATAAACCATTACATTGTCTTCCTTGTCCAACATCAACTCTTTTAGCATGTCATACTTAATGGGTGCTTCACAATCATAAAAGATGTCCATGATAATATATCTATATGTGAACCCCTCTTTCCTTATCACTTCCTATTAATTGCAACGATGACCAAGGCTACATTCATCAACTCTCAACAATTTTTATGCCTCATACTTTCTATGTGTGAAGTTATCACTATCCATAAGATCAATCTGAACTCTTTTATTCTTTCTACTTTCTCAAGATCATAGCACATAGCAAAGCCCTTGACTCAACACTAAACTTTATTATAGATAGCACACGGACTTGATTACATAAAGAGATCACAATGCAAAACTCAAACTACTTGATATCAAAACTTCAAACTACTAAATCAAGACACTACTAAAAGGATCGAACTAAATAAAGTACTAAAGATAGGAGTGTGATGGTGATACAATATCGGGGCACCTCCCCCAAGCTTGGCAGTTGCCAAGGGGAGTGCCCATACCCATGTGATTATGTCCTCGGAGGTGATGAAGTGGGAGTTGTTGTTGATGTAGGCTTGTCGTTCGTCTTCCAAGGCATAGGTTCTCCATCATAAAAGGATGACCGAGTCTCCAGTATCCTTAAATCTGCAGCCAAACTCATTCGTTTGAATCTATATTCATACTCACAGTTCTGGTTTTGCAGGTCATAGATCTGGGCTTGGAGGTGCTCGATTTTCTCTTGAAGCTTGAAGTGGTCTCCCCAATGACTTTAGCATCTAGCTTGTGATTGTTGGTGAACTCCGTGATCATCATCTGGTTGGCGTTGAGTCCAAGCTCCACCATCCCTTGACACTTGAAAACTTCCTGCTCCATGGCTTCGAGCTTTGTCTCCACGCTTCCGGTACGCCTTGGTCCCTCCACATTGCGGATGTGCAGCACCCCCTCACGCATCTTAATCATTTGAGGGTGTTGCAGCACCTCCGCGAGATAGGGGTTTATAACCCTCTCAAAAAACTTATCCTTGGGAGTGCTTGGAGACGTCATGATGCTCTAGGTCTGAAAAAGAAATAGCTGGAAACGAAAACAGAGGATATTTGCATGATACGGTGGTCAAAACCTTCGGGAATATATATAATGAATTTTTACCAACCAAAATACGTAACATACAAGAAAACGGAGTCTGGGATGCACACGAGGTTCCCATGAGACAGCGGGCGCGCCCAACAGGGGGGGGGGGGCGCCCTCCACTCTCTTGGGAGCCTCGTGTCCCTTTTGTACTACTTCTTTCTTCCTAAAATTCTGAAATAATCCAAAACTAATAAAAATTGCCATTGGAGTTGTTTTGGAGTCGGTTTACTAATCGTACCACATACCTATACCTTTTCGGAGTCTGAAACGTTCTGGAAAGTGTCCCTTATGTATTCCTCAGGGGTTACAGTTTCAATAATATTAGTTTCAACATTGATAGGATTACCTGAAATATAGTGTTTAATTCTTTGACCGTTTACCACCCTCGGATTCGTGCCTTCGAAGTTGTTGATTTTTATAGCACCAGAACGGTATACCTCCTCGATAACGTAGGGACCTTCCCATTTTGAGAGAAGTTTTCCTGCAAAAAATCTTAAACGAGAGTTGAATAATAACACATAATCTCCTACGTTAAACTCACGCTTTTGTATCCTCTTATCATGCCAGCTTTTGACTTTTTCTTTGAAAATCTTGGCATTCTCATATGCTTGGGTTCTCCATTCGTCAAGTGAGCTAATATCAATTAACATCTTCTCACCGGCAAGTTTGAAGTCATAATTGAGCTCTTTGATAGCCCAATATGCCTTATGTTCAAGTTCAAGAGGTAAATGACACGCTTTTCCATAAACCATCTTATAAGGAGACATACCCATATGATTTTTGTATGCAGTTCTATAGGCCCATAATGCATCATCAAGTTTTTTGGACCAATTCTTTCTAGATCTATTCATAGTCTTTTGCAAAATTAATTTGAGCTCTCTATTGCTCAACTCTACTTGACCACTAGACTGCGGATGATAAGGAGATGCGATTCTATGATTGACATCATACTTAGCAAGCATCTTACGGAAAGCACCATGAATAAAATGTGAACCACCATCAGTCATAAGATATCTAGGGACTCCAAAACTCAAAAAAAATAACTTCTTTAAGCATTTTAATAGAAGCGTTATGATCAGCACTACTAGTTGGAATATCTTCTACCCACTTAGTAACGTAATCAACAGCAACTAAAATATGTGTATAACCATTAGAGGCAGGAAAAGGTCCCATATAATCAAAGCCCCAAACATCAAATGGTTCAATAACAAGAGAGTAATTCATAGGCATTTCTTGTCGTCTACTAATGTTACCTATTCTTTGACATTCATCACAGGATAAGACAAACTTACAAGCATCTTTGAAAAGAGTAGGCCAATAAAAACTAGTTGTAGTACCTTGTGTGTAGTTCTATCTCCAGCGTGGTGTCCTCCATAAGATTCAGAGTGACACTTACGTAGAATATGTTCCTATTCATGCTCAGGCACACAACGTCTAATAACACCATCTACTCCTTCTTTATAAAGGTGTGGATCATCCCAGAAGTAATGTCTTAAATCATAAAAGAACTTTTTCTTTTGCTGGTATGTGAAACTAGGCGGTATAAATTTAGCAACAATGTAATTAGCATAATCAACATACCAGGGAGCAGTTCGAGAAGCATCGACGACCGCTAATTGTTCATCAGGAAAGCTATCATTAATATACAGTGGGTCATCAAGAATATTCTCTAATGTAGACAAGTTATCTGCAACGGGGTTCTCAGCTCCTTCTCTATCAATAATATGCAAGTCAAATTCTTGGAGCAAGAGAACCCATCTAATGAGTCTAGGCTTAACATCTTTCTTTTCCATAATATATTTAATAGAAGCATGATCAGTGTGAATAGTAACTTTGGAATCAACAATATAAGGTCTAAACTTATCACATGCCAACACAACTGCTAAGAACTCTTTTTCAGTAGTAGCATAATTTCTCTGGGCAGTGTCAAGAGTCTTACTAGCATACTGGATAACATTCAATTTCTTATCAACTCCTTGCCCTAAAACGGCACCTACAGCATAATCACTAGCATCGCACATAATTTCAAAAGGTAAATTCCAATCAGGTGGCTGAACAATAGGTGCAGTGATCAAAGCTTTCTTAAGTGTTTCAAAAGCTTCTACACCATCATCATAAAAGACAAAAGGGATATCTTTTTGCAATAAATTAGTCAGAGGCCTAGAGATTTTAGAAAAGTCCTTAATGAACCTCCTATAAAAACTGGCATGACCAAGGAAACTTCTTATACTTTTATGTCCTTGGGACATGGCATCTTTTCAATAGCATCAACTTTGGCTTTATCAACTTCAATACCTCTCTCGGAGATCTTGTGCCCCAAGACAATGCCTTCATTAACCATGAAGTGACACTTTTCCCAATTCAGGACGAGACTAGTGTCTTCGCATCTCTGCAAAACTCGATCAAGGTTTCTCAAACAATCATCAAAGGAGGATCCATAGACGGAAAAGTCATCCATGAATACCTCACAAATCTTTTCACAAAAACCAGAGAATATAGCCATCATGCATCTTTGAAAGGTAGCAGGTGCATTACATAAACCAAAAGGCATACGTCTATAAGCAAAAGTACCAAAAGGGCAAGTAAAAGTAGTTTTAGATTGATCCTTCGCTGACACAGGTATCTGAGAGAAGCCAGAATAACCATCTAGAAAGCAAAAATGTGTGTGTTTGGACAGCCTTTCTAGCATTTGATCAATAAAAGGTAAAGGGTAATGATCTTTCTTAGTAGCTTTATTTAACTTACGAAAATCAATTACCATCCTATAACATGTAATAATTCTTTGTGGGATCAATTCATCTTTATCATTGGGAACGATGGTAATACCTCCCTTTTTAGGGACACAATGGATAGGGCTTACCCATTCACTATCAGCAACGGGATAAATAATACCTGCCTCAAGGAGCTTTAGTATCTCCTTTCTTACCACTTCCTTCATCTTGGGATTTAATGACATAATGTGGGACTAATGCCCTTATGATCATCCAGAGTATATCCAATAGTTGCACGGTGCTTCTTCAGAGTTTTCAATAATCTTTCTTCTTCTTTCTATGAAAGGTTAGCACTAATAATAATAGGATATATTTCTTTTTCATCAAGATAAGCATACTTAAGATTATCAGGTAATGGCTTAAGTTGAAACACGGGATCACCCTTGGGTGGAGGGGGATCCCCAAGAATTTCAACGGGAAGGTTATGTTTCAGCATAGGCTCCTGTTTAAGGAACACTTCATCTATTTCTTCCCTTTCCTTCATAAACATATCGTTTTCATGGTCTAGCAAATATTGTTCTAACGGATCAGTTGGAGGAACAGAAATGTAAGCAATACCAATAATCTCATCCTTACTAGGTGGTTCCCTTTCACGAGGTTGTCTACTAAACTTAGCAAAATTAAACTCATGAGACATACCATCTATGCCAACAGTAACAATATTCCTTTCACAATTAATCTTAGCACTAGCAGTATTCAAGAAGGGCCTACCAAAAATAATGGGACAAAAGGCATCTCGTGGGGAAGCAAGAACAAGAAAATCAGCAGGGTATTTAACCTTCCCACACAAAACTTCAACATCTCTAACAATCCCAATAGGTTTAATGGTATCCCTATTAGCAAGCTTAATAGTAACATCAATGTCTTCTAATTTAACGGGTGCAATGTCGTGCATAATTTGTTTATAAAGATCATAAGGTATCGCACTAGCACTGGCACCCATATCGCATAAGCCATGATAACAATGATCTCCTATTTTAACAGAAATAACAGGCGTGCCTACGACAGGTCTACGCGTCTTAGTATCAGGTCTAGCAATATTATCAGTCTCACCCAAGAAAGAAATAACATGCCCATCCAAATCCTCATCCAAGAGATCTTTAACCATAGCAATACTAGGTTCAACATTAATTTGCTCAGGAGGTGTATAAGTCCTAGTATTACTCTTACGAACAACAGTCGAAGCTTTAGCATGATCCTTTATCCTAACAGGAAAAGGAGGTTTTTCAACATAAGCAGTAGGAACAATAGGAGGATTATATTTAAACCACTTCTCCTTAGGTAGATCAACGTGAGTAGCAAAAGATTCACAAAAAGTAGCTACTATCACAGAGTCAAGTCCATACTTAGCGCTAAATCCACAAAAAACATCAGTATCCATAAAAGATTTAACACAATCGAACTTAGGTGTCATACCTGAATCCTTACCATCGTCGGAACCCCAATCTTCGGAGTTGCATTTAATTCTTTCCAATAAGTCCCATTTGAAATAAATAGTCTTCAGCATATAAGAACCAGCACAGGAAGTATCGAGCAGGTTGCGATATCAAGAGCAAGCCGAGCATAGAAATTCTGAATAATCATTTCCCAAGAGAGCTCATGATTGGGGCATGAATATAACATTGACTTAAGCCTCCCCAAGCTTGAGCGATGCTTTCTCCTTTGCGAGGCCAGAAATTATATATGTAATTATGATCACGATGAACAAGATGCATAGGATAGAACTTCTGGTGAAATTCCAACTTCAATCGCTTATAATTCCAAGATCTTGTATTATCACATAGCCTATACCATGTCATTGCATCTCCCTTCAAAGATAAAGGGAAGACCTTCCTTTTGACAACATCATCGGGAATACCTGCAAGCTTAAATAATCCACAAACTTCATCCACAAAGATAAGGTGTAAATCGGGATGCAATGGTCCATCTCCTGCAAATGGATTAGCTTGCAGTTTCTCTATCATACCCGAAGGAATCTCAAAGTAAATATTTTCATCAAGTTCAGTAGGTTGAGGAGCAACTCTTTGCTCTTCTGGTTGGGGTGAAGATACCCCAAACAAGCCCCTCAAAGGATTAGTTTCCATAGTGACAAGTAACAAAAAAATTTAGCACACTATATAAATGTTTCCTTACCAAGTTCCACTCACCAAAAGCGCTACACTCCCCGGAAACGGCGCCAGAAAAGAGTCTTGATGACCCACAAGTGTAGGGGATCTATCGTAGTCTTTTCGATAAGTAAGAGTGTTGAACCCAACGAGGAGCAGAAGGAAATGATAAGCGGTTTTCAGTAAGGTTTTCTCTGCAAGCACTGAAATTGTAGGTAATAGATAGTTTTGTGATAAGATAAATAGTAATGAGAAACAAGTAAATAAAGAAAATAAAGTGCAGCAAGGTGGCCCAATCCTTTATGTAGCAAAGGATTAGCCTGGACAATTTCTAATAATGAGAAAGGAGCTCCCGAGGACACATTGGAAATTATCGTCAAGCTAGTTTTCATCATGCTCAAATGATTCGCGTTGGGTACTTTGATAATTTGATATGTGGGTGGACCGGTACTTGGGTACTGCCCTAACTTGGACAAGCATCCCACTTATGATTAACCCCTATTGCAAGCATCCGCAGCTACAAAAGAAGTATTAAGGTAAACCTAACCACAACATTAAACATATGGATCCATATCAACCCCTAACGAAGCAACGCATAAACTAGGGTTTAAGCTTCTGTCACTCTAGCAACCCATCATCTACTTATTACTTCCCCATGCCTTCCTCTAGGCCCAAATAATGGTGAAGTGTCATGTAGTCAATGTTCACATAACACCACTAGAGGAAAAGACAACATACATCTCATCAAAATATCGAACGAATACCAAATTCACATGACTACTAATAGCAAGACTTCTCCCATGTCCTCAGGAACAAACATAACTACTCAGAAAGCATATTCATGTTCATAACCAGAGGAGTAATAATATGCATAAAGGATCTGAAGATATGATCTTCCACCAAGTAAACCAATTAGTATCAACTACAAGGAGTAATCAACACTACTAGAAACCCACGGGTACCAATTTGTGGTTTTGATACAAGATTGGATACAAGAGATGAACTAGGGTTTTGAGAGGAGATGGTGCTGGTGAAGATGTTGATGGAGATTGACCCCCTCCCGATGAGAGGATCGTTGGTGATGACGTTGGTGATGATTTCCCCCTCCCGGAGGGAAGTGTCCCCGACAGAACAGCTCCGCCAGAGCCCTAGATTGATTCCGACAAGGTTCCGCCTCGTGGCGGCGGAGTTTCGTCCCGTAAGCTTGCCCACGATTTTTTCCAGGGTAAAAGTGATGATATAGCAGAAGATGGACGCCGGAGGTCCACCAGGGGGGCCAAGAGATAGGGGGCGCGCCCTATAGGGGGGCGCCCTATAGGGGGGGCGCCCCCTGTCTCCTGGACAGGGTGTGGGCCCCCTAGCCTATTTCTTTCGCTCACAAATTCTTATAAATTCCAAAAAGTTGTTTCGTGGAGTTTCAGGACTTTTGGAGCTGTGCAGAATAGGTTTCCAATGTTTGCTCCTTTTCTAGCCAGAATTCCAGCTGCCGGCATTCCCCCTCTTCATGGTAAACCTTGTAAAATAAGAGAGAATAGCCATAAGTATTGAGATATAATGTGTAATAACAGCCCATAATGCAATAAATATTGATATGGAAATATGATGTAAAATGGACGTATCAGGAAACGTGGAACACATCATGAAATCCTGACAATCCTCGGGCAACTCCAACTTGTAAGCAACTTCTCCCATACGTTCCAAAACTTTGTATGGTCCCACAAAACGTGGTGCTAACTTTCCCTTAACTCCAAATCGCTTAACTCCTCGAAGTGGGGACACACGAAGATAAACTCTGTCCCTGACTTTGTAAACTGTCTACTTGCGTTTAGAATCCGCATAGCTCTTCTACCTGGATTGGGCTACCTTAAGTCTATCGTGAATCAACTTAACCTTCTCTTCAGACTCTTTAATCAAATATGGTCCAAACAACTGACGGTCTCCAACTTCATCCCACAACAATGGTGTCCTGCACCTTCTTCTGTACAAAGCATCGAAAGGGGCCATCTTCAAACTGGTTTGATAGTTGTTGTTGTAAGAGAACTCTGCATATGGTAAATTGTCATCCCAACTAGATCCATAATCTAGTGCAACAAACTCTCAACATGTCCTACAGAACCTGATTGACTCTCTCGGTCTATCCATCTGTATGTGGATGAAAGACTATACTGAATTCTTGCCTGGTACCCAAAGTTCCATGTAACTGATTCCAGAACTTTGAGGTTAACTGGGTTCCTCTATCTGATACAATGGTCGTCGGAACTCCATGCAGACCTACGATCATGGTCATGTATATCTTTGCCAACTTAGCACTGGTGTAAGTGGTCTTCACTGGGATGAAATGAGCTACCTTCGTCAAACCATCGACTACAACCCATATCGAGTCATAGCCTGAACGAGTCCTAGGCAATCCCGTGATAAAATCCATGCCTAGCTTATCCCACTTTTATTCAGGTATCGACAATGGCTGTAACAATCTAGCTGGCTTCTGATGCTCTGCCTTCACTCTCTGACATACATCACAAACTGCTACATACTCTGCAATATCCTTCTTCATTCCGGTCCACCAGAAACTGTCCTTCAAATCCAGATACATCTTGGTATTTCCTGGGTGAATCGAATACGGCGAATCATGGGCCTCCTGCAGAATCAACTTCCTGATCTCCGGATCATTGGGCACATATACGTGGTCCTCAAACCATAAGGTATCGTGCTCATCCTCATGAAATCCTTTAGCCTTTCCTTTGCTCATCCTTTCCTTTATCTCGACGATCTCCTTGTCCGTCTTCTGAGCTTCTCTGATCTTATCCATCAAAGTAGACTGAATCTCCAATGCTGCTACATAGCCTCTCTGAACTATTTCCAAACATACCTCACGAAGATCCTTTGCTAACTCCTTGGGCAATTCTCCTGTCATGAGTGTATTGACATGACTCTTGTGACTCAACGCATCGGCTACTACATTAGCCTTTCCGGGATGATAATGCAATCTCATATCATAATCCTTAATGAGCTCCAACCATCTCCTCTACCTGAGATTCAACTCCTTCTGCGTGAAGATATACTTCAAACTCTTGTGATCGTGTACACCTGACAATGGTTTCCGATGAGAAAATGTCTCCATGTCTTCAACGCATGCACTACGGCTGCTAACTCCAAGTCGTGGGTAGCATAATTCAACTCATGGGGTTTAAGTTGTCGTGAGGCATATGAAACAACTCTTCCCTCGTGCATAAGCACTGCTCCAAGTCCTCGACGAGAAGTGTCGCAATACACTTGATAATCCTTGCGTTGATCTGGCAGAATCAACACTGGAGCTATAACCAAGTGTTTCTTCAACTCCTGAAAACTGTCCTCACATTCCTCAGTCCATTTGAACTTGGCATCCTTCTTCAACAACTCTGTCATGGGCTTTGCAATCTTTGAGAAATTCTAAATGAACTTTCGGTAGTATCCTGTGAGTCCAAGAAAACTCCAGATCTCTCCAACAGACGTGGGTGCTTCCTAATTTGTCATAGTAACAACCTTGGTGGGGTCTACTGCTATTCCTTCTCCGGATATAACATGTCCGAGGAATCCAAGTTCCTTTAACCAGAATTCACACTTGCTGAACTTGGCATATAACTGATGTTCTCTGAGCTTCCCAAGTACCAAATGCAAATGCTCCTTATGCTCCACTTCATTCTTCGAGTAGACCAAAATGTCATCAATGAACACCACGACAAACTTATCCAAAAACTCCAGAAACACCTTGTTCATCATGTTCATGAAATAGGAAGGTGCATTAGTCAGACCAAATGACATAACGGTATACTCATATAGCTCGTACCTTGTGATAAAAGTTGTCTTAGGTATATCCCGCTCTCGAATCTTCAGTTGGTGATATCCTGATCGCACATCGATCTTGGAAAATACTTTCGCTCCTTGCAACTAGTCAAACAGATCATTGATCATCGGCAGTGGGTACTTGTTCTTGATTGTCACTTCATTTAATCCAAGATAATCAACAACCATCCTTAACGATCCATCCTTCTTCTCCACTAAAAGCACTGGTGATCCCCAAGGTGACGAACTTGGGCGAATATAGCCTTTATACAGTAACTCCTTAATCTGCTTCTTAATTTCCTCGAAATCCTTTGCGGGCATCCTGTACAGTCTCTTAGATATTGGCCCTGTGCCTGGCAAAAGCTCAATCAAAAACTCAATGTCTCTATCCGGTGGCATGCCTGGCAACTCTTCTGGAAATACATTAGGGAAATCCTTCACCACTGGTACTTCCTCCTATACAACTCCTGATAAGGAATTCACTTGAGTCCTCTTCGGCACATGCCGGGATACATACTTAATCCTTCTTCCTTCTGGGGTGGTAAGCAAAGTCGACTTACTGGCGCAGTCATTGTTCCCTCCATACTTCGATAATCAATCCATACCTAATATCACATCCAATCCTTGTGACTCCAATACTATTAGGTCTGAGGGAAACACGTAGTTACCAATCCTTAATGGTAACCGATCACACCATAGACTAGCCATATACTCTGCTCCTGGCGAGGTTAACATGGGTGACCTAAGGGCTTGGGTTGGCAATTTAAACTTATCCCAAATCCCCTTGATATGTATGAATGCGATGCACCAGTATCAAAAATAACAATTGCAGTAAATGACTTAACCAAAAACTTACCTATTACTGCATCTGGCTGTGCTTCAACCTCCTCCACGCTAATGTGGTTCACTTGTCCCCTGTTGAAAGGGTTGGGCTTCTTCCCAGAGCTTCCATTGCCATTTCCATTCTTTTCTTCAGAACACTCCGTGGCATAATGTCCATTCTTCCCGCACTTGAAACAAGTAATGTGACTTAGATCCTTCTTGGCGGGCGTTGCTGGGTTGGAACGGTTCTGGCCATTGCTTCCTCCACTACCATTCCCATTCTTGGGGCCACTATGGTTGTGCGAACTTCCTCCATTATGATTGTGACCTCCATGGTTATGTTGAAGGTGTCCTCCAGAGTTCGGGGTAAAACGGGGCCTCTGCTGAGCTCCAAAATTGTACTTCCCTTGTCCATACTTCCTCTTGCGGTTGTCAATCTGTTGCTGCTTTCCTTCAATCATGAGATATCTATCTACAAACTCCTGGTAGTTGTTGAAGGTTGCCACCATCAACTACATGCTCAGCTCATCATTCAGTCCTTCTAGAAACTTCTCCTGCTTAGCTGCATCCGTAGCAACGTCATCTGGGGCATAACATGCTAACTTACTAAAATCATCCACATACTGGCCTACTGTGCGTCCTCCTTGGCGCAAGTTGAGAAACTCACGCTTCTTCATGGCCATAGCTCCTGCTGAAACATGGGCAGTGCGAAAAGCTTGTTGAAACTGGTCCCATGTGACAGTGACGACGGGGTAAGTGGTTGTGAAATTCTCCCACCATGATGCTGCGGGTCCATCAAGATGATGTGCAGCAAAACGCACTCTCTCCGCATCTGTGCATCCTGCAGTGGTCAACTCCATTCCAATCTTGAGGAGCCAATCATCTGCAACTATCGGCTCGGTGCTACTGGAGAACACCGGCGGATTTAGCCTTAGAAACAGGCTAAGTGATCAACAGGTGGTGGTGGTGGGGGGGTATTGTTGTTGTTGTTCCCCTGATTTTGATTCTGGACTAGTATATGCATCAATGTATTCTGCTGCTGGATCAACTGAGTGAGTTCCGTCGGGAAAGCAAATCCATTGTCGCGTCTCGGAGGCATCTGATGGGTTTAGAAAAGATGAGAAAATAGAATAGAATGAGATCAAGAGGGAAAACACTACCCATATGCACATGATACAAACACATTCAACATCACTTCAATCAATCAAACAAGGGCATACAAGCGGTCTAACTATCGTTTACAAAAGTGCTCAGACTATACTATTTACATGGGGGGAATACTACTACTGATATGGTGGTCGACTAGAAAAATTGATCGGTGGAAGACTCCATGATATCTGCTCCAGCTTCATCAACAAAATCATCATCGCTATCGTCAGGGTCCGAGTCAGTGTCATCGATGATGATTTAGTTCTCCGAACAAGTGGAATCGTCGTCTTCTCCTCCTGGCGCGAGGTCTCCCATGAATACTCCTAGCTTCTTGATCAGATCGTCATTCTTCTCCACGAGTATCATCATTTCATCCTCATATCCATCATGTGTAGACTTGAGTTCTTCCTCCAGTTCCATGATCCTGGTCATTGCCTTCTTTAGATCTATCATGCCTGCGCACATCTGGTTCTCCTGGCGACGAATGTGCTAGTTTAACTCCTGGATCTAAGCTGCAATAGATCTATCCTTCGTGGTGCTGATCATCTCCCATTGCTCATCTCGGAGCCCACAAATCTGGTAGATAGTATCCTTGAGATCCTTGTGATACACTTTGCCAATGCGTCCCATGGTGATGTGTGCTGCCATGCTCTTTCCTAAACTCCAGGTTGGTGCGTCAAAGGAAAATTCTATGGGCTCAATGACTGGCATGAACGTCCTTCCTGGAACTTGAACTCGAATCATCCAACGCTCCTCTTTTGGTAAAGTGGCGATGTAGGCCCCGGTGAAGCTTGGCATTCCGATGTTCAGGTATCTAGTAACTTCCTTCAAGTGTCATCCAAAAGGTGTATCTTCATCCAATTGTGTGAACTTGTTCCTTGCATCCGCCATCCTAAAGAGTAGAAAAAGGAGAGGAGTCAGAAATGAGAAGAGAGTAGTGATCTAGGGCTTTAGCTTAGTGGTCGTGTCCTACATTCAGCGTGTGCTTTGATACCATCTTGTAGCGACCAGACCTCAAATGGTTTGATCTCTGTGCATCAGTGTCATCCCTGGATTGGTAATGCTGACACGCACAGTACTTGAAGGATTTATAACAGAGTAGCAATCACACACTTATTACATCGAATGTCTCAAAAGAGAACTTATTACAATAATATGGCTTAAGGCCATCTAAAATCGATAACAGCGGAAGGCTTGGAAGATAAAGTGAGTCCATCAACTCCAACAGCATCACTGAGTGAAAGACAACGACCTATGGCACCTTACTCATCGCCCAAAAAGTCTGCAACATGAACGTTGTAGCCCGAAACGGGGCAGCACATGGAATATGCTGGCAATGTAACACAAGAGAGTAATGAACAGAATAATTGCTATCACTACATGCATATGTGGCTGGTGGAAAGCTCTATGGTTACAGTTTTGCATAAAGCAATTTTTTCCCTACAACAAAGGAATAAATTTTATTTAACTATCATGGTGGTTGTTAAACATTGAGAAGGTTCCTCCAACTCAATCCCAATTAAGCATCATCATTAACCCAATCAAATTAAATTAAGAGTGATGATATCAACATTGATAATCCAAGAACTAGATACTCAAGATGTCCATAACCAGGGACACAGCTAACCATGATTAGTTTGTACACTCTGCAGAGGTTTGTGCACTTTTCCCCACAAGACTCGAATACATCCATGGTCGGAGATTTGAGACACAGTCTTTCTGAAGCATTAACTCTCTACTCCGGATAGACAGTACCACCTACAACCCACTACATCTGCTAGTCTACCTCTTCAAGAGCTTCACGCAACTTACTCAACTATGCCAGAGCCCATATTGGCTTGTGGCTGCACACGGAAGTTTCTAGCATGAATAATCCTATGATCCCTTTGAGCCTGGGTGGCGGACCATAGGATGATCACACGGGTACTCCGAGATATCCTAGGACAACACTGGATTCTCCAGGTGCCGTGATAACCACTGGGTACTCTAGGGTGCCTTCAAGCAATCCACCCAGATGTGTATTAAAGTAGCCACCTTAGTTTCAACCATTAATTAACACTACTCACATCTGTCATGAATCACTCGAACCAAACCACGTCTACTAGCATTGCATAGAAATATAAGCAACGTACAAGTAACTCCCAAAGGTTTGATGATAAACAGGTAATAGGTTCTACCTCATCTACTTCCCAATACCCACATATTAATCAGATCCTAACAATGCAATTGTTTGAGGATTGTTCTAATGCAATAAAACTGGGTAGTAAAGAGGTATGATCGAAGTGTTACTTGCCTTGCTAATGATCCGTGAAACCTAGAGACTCGTAGTAGCATGCTTCGCACTCCGGGTACTCTATCGCAAACAAACAAGCATACAATAAGCACTCAACTAGAAGCACGGGTAAAACTCAAATAAGAGATCTAACCAGAAGGTTCAACTTAAGAACTCTGGTTTGCAATAAAGAATCAAATCAAACAAAGAAACAAAACTCAAACTGCGAAAGAAACAAGCTTCTTTTACTAATCTGGACTTAAGTCAAATTTTACAGTAGCAAAATCTTGTTCAAGTTGGTTAAACAGAAAGAGGGCTTCGATACGAAGATCTAGGCACTTGAATCGCCTGATTCCGTTAAACGAGCGAAAAGATAAACTAAAGTGAAAATCAGGGCAGAAATCACAATAGAAAATAATCGCGGAAAGTCCGTGGAAAAAGAAAATTTGACGACCATGCTAACGAATGAATGTTCGATGTCTGCAGCTAATGAGTGAAAACCGTTTGTTTAAACAAACGTACGAACGGGCGTTCGCTAAATAACTAAACCGGGAAAAATAAACCGATCTAAAAAATTAACCACGGGTTCTAAAAGAACCAACGGTTTTCTAATGAAAACCGTGGCGGCGGCTTCCTCGACGAGTCCGACGAGGGGCGGCGGCGGGTACGGCGGTGGTCGGTGGCGGTGACGGGTGGCGGTGAGGCGCCGGATGGCGGCGTCGGTGGCGGTGGTCGGTGCCGGCGACGGGCGGCGGGGCGACGTCGGTGGCGGCGGTCGGTGGCAGCGACGGGCGGCGGGGCGGCGGCGGCGCTCGGCTCTGGCGGCGGCGGCGAGAAGTGGCAGCGGCGGTGGCGAAGTCGGCGGCGGCGTCGGTGGATCGAGGCGAGGCGGGGCTGGCGGCTAGGGTTCCGCGGGGATCGGGCCTCCCAGCTTATAAGGTCGGTCGGGCCGGGAGTCCTAGCCGGACACGACCAGGTAGGTCAGTTGACGTTTTTTTTAAATAATTCCACGCAGAAAAACAATTAAAAGAAATACTAAACGGACTCCAAAAATCCTGAAATAAATTTTCCCCGTGCTCTAAAAATATAGCAGACAAAGTGAACATTTATTTGGGCCTCTAGTGCAATTTTGAAAAACACTTTTCCTATTTCAAATAAAATAGCAATAAAACTCCGAATAAAATTCTTATTTGAGTTTAATATTAAATCTCCAATATTTCCTTAATTTGGGGAAGTCATTTTATCCCCTCTCTTTTATTTTCATAATAGAAATATTCGAAGAGAAAATAATTAAAATCAAATGATCCTCTTTTCAAAATTTGAGAAAACTCAAATATGAAATAATGAAATCCCCAACTCTCTCCATGGGTCCTTGAGTTGCGTAGAATTTCTAGGATCAAGCCAAAATGCAATAAAATATGATATGCAATGATGATCTAATGTATAACATTCTAAATTAAAATTTTGGGATGTTACATGAAGCTAACCCGGAGAAGATCAAGGCTATCACTTCCCTGGGGCATGTATCAATGATGTTCAGTGTTTGGCGGGTTGTATTGCGGCCTTAAGCCAGTTCATAAGCTGCCTGGGTGGAAAGCTATTCCTCTTTACTAGATGATGAAGAAGACATATCACTTTGTCTAGAGTGATGCTGCCAATGAGGCATTTGAGGCACTTAAGGGACAGTTGGCTGAGCCGCCGGTTCATGAAGCTCCTATTGAGAAGGAGCCCTTGCTTTTGTATGTGGCTGCTAATAGCAGAGCTGTCAGTGTGGAAGTTGTGGTGGAAAGGAAGGAGTCGGGCAAGGAATATCTTGTTCAAAGGCTGGTTTATTATGTCAGTGAGGTGTTGATTTAATCTAAACAAAGATACCCACATTGGCATAAGCTAGTTTATGGAGTGTTCATGGCTAGTCATAAGTGGAAGCATTATTTCTTTGGTCATCCGATCACTATAGTCAGTTCTGCTCCTCTGGGGGATATTATTCAAAACAGAGAAGCTATAGGTCGGGTGGCTAAGTGGGCAATTGAACTTGGACCCCATGGTTTGAAATATGTGCCTTGAACAGCCATTAAGTCTTAAGCCCTTATTTATTTCAGCAATGATTGGAAAGAGTTGTAGATGCCTGAGGATAAGCCAGATAATACATATTGGACTATTCACCATTATGGATCCAGGTTATTGGAAGGATCAGGGGCTGGAGTTATTTTGACTTCCCCACAAGGTGATAAGTTCTGTTATGTTTTAAGGCTGATGTTTCCTTCCACTAACAATGCAGCTGAGTATGAGGATTTACTCCATGGTATTCAGATGGCTAAGGATATGAACTTAAGTCGGGTCAGGTGTTTTGGTGATTCAGATCTGGTGGCTCAGCAGGTCTCAGGAACTTGGGATTCCAAAGACCTACTCATGGCAGCTTATCACCGAGTGGTTGATGATATTGCTGGCCATTTCAAGGGTTATCAGGTGGAACATATTGATCGCAGGAAAAATGAGGCAGCTGATGCTTTAAGCCGGTTGGGATCCTAGCACAAACCGATACCACCTAATGTTTTTCTTGATGTTTTGAATAATCCTTTAGTTAAATTGCCTTCAGAAGAGGATCTTGCTATCCCTGACCCAGAGGCACAGTTGGTGGCGGCTCTCCATGTATACCTGATTGAACTGTTCCATATTTGGCTTATATGACCCGGGGTGAGTTACCTGATGATGAAACTTTGGCCAGGCAAATAACCCGGAGATCTAAGTCAATGACCATTGTCAATGGCGAGTTACACCGATGCAGTGTTACAAGGGTGTTTTAACGGTGCATCTCTCCTGATGAGGGCTGTGAAATTCTAAGGGAGGTTCATGAAGGAGATTGCGACCATCATGTTGGCTCTAAATCTCTCATTGCTAAAGCTTTTCGTCATGGGTTTTATTGGCTGACAGCTCATGCTGATGCAGAAGATCTGGTTAGCAAGTGTGATGGCTGTCAGAAATTCTCAAAACGGGCTCAAGAGTTGAGGATGATTCCAATTACTTGGACATTTGCAGTCTGGGGGTTGGATATGGTAGGACCTTTCAAAAGATCCAAGGACAAGAAGACCCACCTGTTGGTGGCGGTTGATAAGTTCACAAAGTGGGTTGAGGCTGAGCCGGTCAGCAAGTGTGTTGTGGTAACATCGATTCAATTCATTAAAAAGGTGATCTTTCGCTTTGGTTATCCTCATAGCATCATCACCGATAATGGCACTAATCTATATAAAGGTGCTATGAAAGAATTTTGTCAACAAGGGCATATTTGTCTTGATGTCTCGTCAGTGGCTCACCCCCAGTCCAGTGGTCAAGCTAAAAGGGCCAATCAAGAAATCTTGAGAGGTATAAAACCCCGGCTTATGGTCCCTTTGCAAAGGACGCCGGGTAATTGGGTTGAGGAGTTACCCTTGGTGCTTTGGAGTATTAATACTAGCCCAACAGATCCACGGGTTACACGCCTTTCTTCATGGTTTACGGAGCAGAGGCGGTTCTTCCTAGTGACATCCGTCATGATTCACCCCGTGTGGCAGCTTATGTTGAAGCTGGTAATGAAAAGGCACGTCAAGATGCTCTTGACTTGATGGATGACGAATGCGACCTTGCAGCGGCTTTTTCAGAAATATACGAACAGGATCTATGCTGTTATCATAGTCGTCGGGTTAAAACTCGGACCTTTCAAGAAGGTGACTTGGTGCTTCGGCTTATCCAGGATCATACAGATATGCACAAGGTCTCCCCACCTTGGGAAGGACCCTTTGTGGTCAGTGTCGGTGTCAAAACCGGCGGATCTCGGGTAGGGGGTCCCGATCTGTGCGTCTAAGGCTAATGGTAACAGGAGGCAAGGGACACAATGTTTTACCCAGGTTCGGGCCCTCTCGATGGAGGTAAAACCCTACTTCATGCTTGATTGATCTTGATGATATGAGTATTACAAGAGTTGATCTACCACGAGATCATAGAGGCTAAACCCTAAGAGCTAGCCTATGATGATTATGATTGTTATGATCGTCCCTCTATGGACCAAACCCACCGGTTTATATAGATACCGGAGGGGGCTAGGGTTTACACAGAGTCAGTTAAAAAGAAAGGAATCTAATATCCGGATCGCCAAGCTTGTCTTCCATGCGAAGGAGAGTCCCATCCGGACACGAGACGAAGTCTTGAGTCTTGTGTCTTCACGGTCCAACAGTCCGGTCAAAGTATATAGTCCGGCTGTCCGGATACCCCCTAATCCAGGACTCCCTCAGTAGCCCCTGAACCAGGCTTCAATGACGATGAGTCCGGCGCGCAGTTTGTCTTCGGCATTGCAAGGCGGGTTCCATATCCGAATACTCCAAAGTAGATTTAAGGAATGCGTTCGGCTCTGTGAGATAACTTCCACACACCATCGTAGAGGGAACAACCCCTCACAAAAATGATCTGCTGATAATTTTTGTACGGCGTGCTCCTGCATCGTGGCCCGGCCCAATACGAACCGATTTTTCTTGGCCTTCCTCGATACGCATTGCGAGGCAATTTTACTGGCGCATCTTGCCAAAGTAGAGATCGTGTTCCCCTTATCGCGGGATCTTCCATCAATACGGGCACGTGCAACCCCATGACGTCTGTTAGTATGACTCCGTGTTTTTAGGCAAGTCCCAAGCGGTTACGCTGAGGACGCTTGATATTCACCCCCTTTATAAAGGAGCCGAGGCATATCCCTCTTTTCCACCACTCTTGCGCCTTTTCGCATCTCGAGTTCTAACACTCGAAGCCCCAGCTCAAGCACTTCGGATCCTCAATCATGTCTGGATCCAACCTTCAAGGCCGGTGGATGGCCTCCTCGGTCATAGAAGAGGACATTGTGAAGCTTAGGGAGGTCAGATATCTGACTTCCGACATCAAGCACATGCTTCCTGCTCCAGGGAAGGTCATCCCTACTCCCGAGCCCAATGAGAGCGTCGTACTTGTTTCTCACTTCCTATGTGGCTTAGGCTTCTCCCTTGATCCCTTTGTGAGAGGCCTCATGTTCTACTACGGGCTAGATTTTCATGATCTAGCTCCAGATGCCATCCTTCACATCTTGTCGTTCATTGTTGTGTGCGAAGCTTTTCTCCACGTCACTCTGCACTTCGGCTTATGGCTCAAGACCTTTAATGTGAAGCCGAATATGATTGAGGGGCGACACGCGGAGTGAAGAGGTGCTGTAATAAGCAGGAACGTTGATGCTCCATGGCTAGTGGGCTCCTTCCCAGAGGTGTCTGATCTATGGCAGCGGAGGTGGTTTTACGTCGCTGCTCCCAGAGGCACAAAGTGGGTGGCTGCCCCCGACTTCCGTTCGGGCCCTCCTCCTCAACTGGCATCATGGACCAATGTAGGACGGGATTGGGGGTCTGCTAATGATGTACCAACACTGCAGAGCCGTATCCAGGAGCTTCTTGAGAGGGACATTAGCCTTGTCAGCATAATTCAGGTAATGCTAGTCCGGCGGATGTTGTCGTGCAAACGCCGGCCTCTCCGGATGTGGGAGTTCAATCCGGAAGGTCCGCGGACTATTCTGCACTTCTTCGGCATGACGTTCGAAGGGATGTGTAAGTTATCCTTCGGACCATAAGTAAAGTGTCCAGACACCACTGAGTATGCGGGCCTGAGCTGCAATCGCCCAGATACCCAAGTAAGTAACCCAGAAACCGAACACTTCATTTATATTTATCATAACATTATTCTGAAAATCCTCCGTGGCCAGGAATGGCTCAGCAAGGCGGAGAGAATCAGGTGTCCGGCGCCACTTCCGAAAGGCTCGCCTAGTCCCGCCATAGCCAAGATGCTTGGTCGTGTGCTAAGTAAAGTGCCCTCGAGGAAAGGCGAAGGGAAGAACAGAGAAGCAGAACTTCACACATTGCACATCCAAACCGGGGGAATTGCTACCTCCCCAAAGGAGTATAGTCGGGTAGGGGAATCTAAGGTTTCCTCCCCTCGCAAGAAGAAGAGGGCCGCCTCCGAAGAACCGGAGGCGGAGGTGCCCCGAGAAGGGAAGAAAGCTTCACCAGGGGGCCTTGCCCCGAAGGGCGTCTTCACCACGCCATGCCCGCAAATGGGCCAGCCCTCAGCCAAACTGTAAGTTAATCGTAAATACAAAGCTAGTGCCTCCTCCTCCGAGAACAGTAACCATGATCCATTTTTTGCAGTCCGGCTAGCAGCTCTTCTCGACAGAGTTCGTCATCGGGGGATCTCCTTCCGGAGATGATGGAGAGTGAAACCCCACCAACCTCTCTGCCTCAAGGGGCGGGCGACCCCGAGGTGTTGTCAGGGAGAAGTCCAGATTTGTTGAGGATAGAGGCTAGCACTTCGGCCGCCCTGAGCCCGGAGCGTTCGGCTCCCATGAGGGGCGGTAATAGAGGTCCGGCACAGTTTGGAGGCCGACCGGATACGCTGATGGGCCTTCTGGAGCGAGCTGCTCTCTCGGAGGATCACCATTCATTAATGAGCATGGTGCTTGCGAAGATTTCATCCGCCACAAGCGGGTTGAATGAAGCTTTTACGAGTCTGCTCAGAGGCTTTGAGGAATGTAACGAAACACGTAATTCTTGGTTGTGGCGCACGCGCTAGGTGTGCTCCATATGGATAGTAGCCCCTGAGACTCTGGGTGCCAGCCCAAGGCGGCAAACGGAGGATCACATCGTTGAGTGATGATCATACTGTGTTTATGCACAGGTGGCAAGGGATCCGGCAGCCGACCGGTCCATTGAAGTCGCCGAACTGAGGCGACAGATTGGAGTTATTGATGCCGATATCACACTTGTGAATGAGCGGCTTAACGAGTCACAAGGTATGTGCTCCGCTTTCCTTATTTGTTATAGGAAGAAGCAAGAGGAGCATGATGTTAATGTTATATACTTGGACTGTAGATGGAGCTGCTGCCATGGAAGCCCTGAGGGCGGAACTTGCCCTGGCCAAGGAACATGCCCGGGCTAGCGATGTGGCTGCCCTAAAGGCGGCCGAAGAGTTGAGAGCCGAACAGGCTACTTGTCGCCGAAGCGAAGACAAAGTAGCCGAGATGGTTGTGGAGCTGAAAAATGCCACTGACCGATATGAGCTTCTTGAAAAAGATAATAAGGCTATTTCGTCTGACCTGAAGAAGGCGCTTGATGCGGCCAAGGAGACGCGGTCCAAAATTAGGATGCACAGGAGGAGCTTCGACGGGCCGGAGAAATTGCGGCTGGAAACCCCTACTTGTTGTGGATGAAGTTTTTAGATCCAAAGTACGCTCCTATGGATCGTCGCTGGAGTCCGGCGGACGCGTATGCGGATTTGGCGAAGAGTACGGCTGATGCAGCCAAGTTTTTCGAGGATCAAAAAGATAATGAAGTGGAAAAGTTGTTCTGGTCGCAATTCAGTGCTCCAACGCGCACATTGCCGTTGAGTGAGAGGATGGCTGCTGTGTTCGAGCTCCATAGGTTGTCCGGTCTTGCAATGCGGTCTGTAATAGACCATCTATGGCCAAAGGGGCCTAAGACGGACAGTTATTTTGGTTTAGTGCAACAATTCCTTGGTGCCGTATCGCGGATTGATGCCATGAAGAGGTCGGCGTGCATAGAGGATGCACGGATGGCTCTTGCCCGCGTTAAAGCATATTGGAAAGATATGGAGGCCACCATCATTGCGACCTAGAAACCGGCGGGAGGCCAAGATCCGGTCGAGCACTACTTGGATCAGGTAGTAGAAGGTGCTCGCTTAATAGAGGCTCAATGCTCGAAGAATGTCATGTTTGAGTGACAAATCGTTTCATTGTAAAAACAATGTTATTTTAATTATGGAGGCTATGTTTATACTTTTTGCCCGAAAGTGTTATTGTGCCTCCTGTGCGGCCGTTTTATGTGTATATATGCAATTTTGAAAGTTCGCAGTCGTTGGCTTCAGCCCCCACGCATATAATGCGGGGGTGTTCGCGAAAATATGCGTAATCACACTTGATCCAACGTCTTTGATGAGGACATCAATACCATTGTTACACCCATAGCCCCTGCTGCTATACATACTGGACCAATTACTAGAGCTCGCGCACGCCAACTAAAGTTTCTTGGTAATGATTCTAATGTTCATGAGAATATGATGCTGCCTAAATTGGATACATTTGTTTTGCTTACAAATGAAGGTCCTAGCTTGGAGAAGGATGAACATTGGAGCAAGAGAAAGCATGGAGATGATGGCATGCGCAAGGGGAACAAGAACGGAGTTACGAGTGATGATTTCAGGTCTTTGAAGCCACCATAACGAGTGCATGAAGCCTTGGACGAAATATACAAGATGCCACTTCATAAATTTTGTCCAGAGGCTATTATAGGTGCTGCGTCACCTTTTTATTGGGCCAGGCCCATGTAATTCCGAAATACATTAGTATAGGCTATTTTTAGAGTCTGTATGTGTGGGGAAACAAGAGATAGGGTTGATTTCGGACCCCTCCACCAAGGGCCACGAAATTCCCCCTCTCTTCCTCCATATATACAGCCCTTAGGGCAACGTTTAGACTTTGGGTTTTGTTTAGATTAAAGTTCGCCATAGCTGCAACTTCGCGTACTTCGTTTGTGTTCAACGACCAGACAAAGGCGTCACAGAACCCCACCTTGATCAATAAAGCTTTCATCTTATATTCGCAATATCCAGATTGCAATCTCAGTTTCTTGCTTGTTCTTCGTTTGCTCGCAGGAAACAGACCCTCGTGGTCAGGTTGATCGTGCTCCGGCGTGGTCAATAACCTCTCGGAGTTGGTTTAGCGATTGCTAAGGCGTGACGTCCTCGCACGTTCGTAGTCGGATCGTCAAAGTCGACTTCCACCAAAGCAAAATCCATCATCTCATCGAAAGACGGGACACCTCCGCCTCTATCAAGTGGTATCAGATTTCCAGGTTGCTCGGTGAGATTTTACAGTTTTTCATAGTTTAGATTGAGTCTTTTCTTCATACCTATAGTCCACGAAAAAGCCACAAAAAAATTAGGGTTAGTTCATCATATCCGAACCAGTCTGAGCCATTGCATAATATTTTTAGGGTTTTGCTTTGTTGAATTTGCGGTTGCATCGTCATGTCTAGTTGCTGGTCTTAGAGTCTAGTCTTTTAGAGTTTCGAGTTCTGGTCATAAGTTGTCACGCCGCCGCCGCACCATCATCATCGCCCCTGCCATCTACCACCACCGCTTATCCGCCACCGCTTTGAATCCGTATCCATATACCACCATCGCTGCCATATACCACCACCGCTGCCATCTACCACCATATATCCACCACCAATCCGAGTGCTTGTCATATTAGGTTTGTTTTCGAGATCTATCTAGATTCCGATTTGTGTTTCCTTGCCGGAGTAGGTTTCGGAAAAAAAAACCGAAAACCACCCTCCGTTTAGGCCCAAAATTTTCTGAAAACGCACTTGTCGAGAAATTTTCTGGCTATCCTATTTTTAGGTGTTTCTAAGCGTATTGAGACAGTCGCCGTTATAGAAAGTTTTTTTTTGACCCGTTTCCAGTTTTTGGGTTCGGGCAGTCGAAAAAAAAACTGGTCAAAAAAATTTCGTGCCCATCCTGTCAGTTTGACATGGGAAGAGTTTTGAGACACTCGCCATTATAGTGATTTTTTGCAAAAAAAAAACAGCGCAAAAAAAAGAGCGAAAAAAATCCAGAGTGTGCTTTTCCCTTGTTTACGTGCAGCGCCATGATTTTGTTAGTGTTCTAGGCTCGCGTCTCTAGTACAGTCTAGCCTAGGACCAGCACAGTACCGTCGTTGAGCGTTTATTCAACTTTGCATCTCTGAATTGATTATTGCTGATCCTTTTTTTTTGCTACCATATTATAAGCCTTCCCAGCTCCACATACATCTACGTCGTGCGTTTGACTCTCCCTGGTAATCGCTCTATCCAAGCTTTGAGAGTTTTGACTGCAACGGTTGCCGATCACCACCTGCTGCTGGGTAAGAACTGGTAAGAATTTGAGATTTTCTTGACGGGTTTGTGATATTCTTGTGTCTTTCTATTTGCTGCTAACCATGGTAGGATCACAAGCCGATGAGACTGATTGGGAGAACCTGATGAACAAATAGCTACATGATAAATTTCAGCAAATGATGAGTGGACAGGTGCAAGATGTGCTAAACAGATTTGACGAGGCCATGGAGAAGATAGATGGCATTGAGAAGACGTTCGAAACAAAGCTTGATAGCAAGTTTAATGAATTGCTCGCGCGTTTTCCACCACCACCGCCGGCTGCACCTATCGCACCTCTGCAACAACAACAATAACAACGCCTCCTTCCGAATCAGTATGGACGAGCAAAGCGTGTTCCTATTGAGGATGGCCAAACTTCTGGTGCTGCTGTTCCTGTTGTTGATGCTTCTTTGGCTCGTGCTACTGCTGCTGTTGGTACCCAGGAGGATGATGAGTATGCGGGCGATTATGAGGATGAGGTTGATCAAAATCCGAACTACGTGCAGCCACCAGCACCACCACCAGCAGGTCGACCTCAGGTATATATACGTAATGGTAGGCCTGCACCACCACCTCAGGTACAAGATGATGTCCATATTCCTAAACTGAAATTGAATATTCCACCATTTGAGGGTAGATATGTTCCTGATATATATCTTACTTGGGAGTTAGAAACTGAACAACGTTTTACATGTTTACAATATCCCGAGGAGAGACGGGTTGCTGCTGCTGTTTGTGCTTCCACTAGTTTTGCATGTGTCTGGAGGTCTGAACATTGTAGATTATATCCTATTCCAACTACTTGGGCTGCTTTGAAAACTGCTATGCGTATGCGTTGGGTTCCACCATATTATCAACGTGAATTGCTTCAAAAATTGCAGCGTTTAAGACAAGGGAAAAATTCTGTAGAAGAATATTATCAGGGATTACAAACTGGCATGATTTGATGTGGTATTGTTGAGGAGAATGAAGCTATGCTTGCACGTTTTCTGGGTGGATTAAATAGAGAGATTCAGACCATTCTAGACTATAAGGAGTATACTAATATCACTCGTTTATTCCATCTTGCTTGTAAAGCTGAACGTGAAGTGCAGGATCGACAAGCATTGGCGCGAACTAACTTTTCTGCAAGCCGACCTTCATCATGGACACCACGTGCATCTTCTACTTCAACTGCACCAGCACCTCAATCAGGTGCCTCCTCCAGCCGTGATACAAGAAAACAGGCACAACCACCATTATCTGCCAAAGCGCACCTGCCGGGCCTGCACAAAGTTCTTCTTCTTGCATGGCATCAACAGGGCACACAAGTGATATTATTTGTCATCGTTGTAAGGGAGGAGGTCATTATGCGAGAGAATGCAAATCTCCGCGTGTGATGATTGCTACCGAGGGTGGTGGATATGAGTCCGCTAGCGACTATGATGAGGAGATTTTGGCTCTTATTACACGTGAAGAACATGGTGGAGATGATTTTGATCATGAGACGCAATACATGGCTCCTGAAGACGCTAACAGGTATGAATGTTTAGTTGCTCAACATGTCTTGAGTGTGCGGGTCACACAAGCTGAGCAAAATCAGAGGCACAATTTGTTCCATACCAAGGGAGTTGTGAAGGAACGTTCTGTGCGCGTCATAATAGACGGAGGGAGCTGCAACACCTTGGCTAGCATGGAGATGGTGGAGAAGCTTTCTCTCACCACAAGACCACATCCACATCCTTACTACATCCAATGGTTCAACAACAGCGGCAAGGTTAAGGTAACACGTACTGTTCGTGTGCATTTTAGTATCTCTACATATGCTGATTATGTTGATTGTGATGTGGTACCTATGCAAGCATGTTCCTTATTACTTGGTAGACCATGGCAATTTGATAAAAATTCTATACACCATGGTAGAAACAATCACTATACTCTTGTTCATAAGGATAAAAATATTACTTTGCTTCCTATGACTCCTGATTCCATTTTGAAAGATGATATTAATAGAGCTAATAAAGCAAAACAGGAGAAGAATAAGAGTGAAAATCAGATTGTGGCAAAAGAATTTGAGCAACAAATGAAGCCTAATAATAAACCATCTAGTGTTGCTTCTGAAATTAAATTGAAAAGTGCATGTTTATTTGCCACCAAATCTGATATTGATGAGCTAGATTTCAGCAAATCTGTTTGCTATGCTTTTGTGTGCAAAGAGGCATTATTTTCATTCGAGGACGTGCCTTCCTCTTTGCCTCCTGCTGTCACTAACATTTTGCAGGAGTTCGCTGACGTCTTTCCACAAGACGTGCCACCGGGATTACCGCATATTCGAGGGATTGAGCATCAGATTGACTTAATTCCCGGTGCTTCACTACCAAACCATGCACCATACCGTACCAACCCAGAGGAGACGAAGGAGATTATGTGTCAAGTACAAGAGCTTCTCGACAAAGGTTATATACATGAATCCCTTAGTCCTTTTGCTGTTCCTATTATTCTAGTGCCGAAAAAGGATGGTACATCACGTATGTGTGTTGATTGTAGAGGCATTAATAATATTACTATTCGTTATCGTCATCCTATTCCTAGGCTAGATGATATGCTTGATGAATTGAGTGGTTCTACAATATTCTCCAAAGTTGATTTGCGTAGTGGATACCATCAAATTCGTATGAAACTAAGTTTGGATTATATGAGTGGTTAGTCATGCCTTTTGGGTTAACTAATGCACCTAGTACTTTCATGAGATTAATGAACGAAGTTTTACGTGCTTTCATTGGACGATTTGTGGTAGTTTACTTTGATGACATATTGATTTATAGCAGATCTTTAGAAGAACATTTGGAACATTTACGTGCTGTTTTTATTGCTCTACGTGATGCACGTTTGTTTGGTAACCTTGGGAAGTGCACCTTTTGCACCGACCGAGTATCTTTTCTTGGCTATGTTGTTACTCCACAGGGAATTGAAGTTGATAAAGCCAAGATTGAAGCTATTGAGAGTTGGCCGCAGCCCAAAACGGTCACACAAGTGAGGAGTTTTCTTGGCCTCGCTGGATTCTATAGGCGTTTTGTGAGAGATTTCAGCACCATTGCTGCACCTCTCAATGAGCTTACAAAGAAAGATGTGCCTTTTCTTTGGGGTACCGCACAGGAAGAAGCCTTCACAGTATTGAAAGATAAGTTGACACATGCTCCTTTACTCCAACTTCCTGATTTTAATAAGACTTTTGAGCTTGAATGTGATGCTAGTGGAATTGGATTAGGAGGTGTGTTATTACAAGATGGCAAACCTGTTGCATACTTTTCTGAAAAATTGAGTGGGCCTAGTCTGAATTATTCTACTTATGATAAAGAATTATATGCTCTTGTTCGGACTTTAGAAACATGGCAACATTATTTATGGCCCAAAGAATTTGTTATACATTCTGATCATGAATCTTTGAAACATATTAAAAGTCAAGCTAAACTGAATCGTAGACATGCTAAATGGGTTGAATTCATTGAGACTTTACCTTATGTCATTAAACACAAGAAGGGAAAAGAAAATGTTATTGCTGATGCATTGTCTCGTCGCAATACTATGCTTTCACAACTTGACTTCAAAATATTTGGTTTGGAGACCATCAAAGATCAATATGTGCATGATGCTGATTTTAAAGATGTAATGCAGAATTGTAAAGAAGGAAGAATGTGGAACAAGTTTGTCGTTAACGATGGATTTGTGTTTCGTGCTAACAAGTTATGCATTCCAGCTAGCTCCGTTTGTCTTTTGTTGTTGCAGGAGGCGCATGGAGGAGGATTAATGGGACACTTTGGCGTGAACAAGACGAAGGACGTGCTTGCTACACATTTCTTTTGGCCAAAGATGAGACGGGATGTTGAGCGTTTTATTGCTCGCTGCACTACATGTCAAAAAGCTAAGTCACGACTCAATCCTCATGGTTTATATATGATTTTGCCTGTACCTAGTGTTCCTTGGGAGGATATATCTATGGACTTTGTTTTAGGTTTACCTCGAACAAAGAAGGGGAGGGATAGCATATTTGTTGTCGTGGATAGATTCTCGAAAATGGCACACTTTATACCATGTCATAAAAGCGATGATGCTGTTAATGTTGTTGATTTGTTCTTTCGTGAAATTATTCGCTTGCATGGTGTGCCAAACACTATTGTTTCATATCGTGATACTAAATTTCTTAGCCACTTTTGGAGATGTTTATGGGCTAAGTTGGGGACTAAACTGCTTTTTAGTACTACTTGTCACCCCCAAACTGATGGCCAAACTGAAGTAGTCAATAGAACATTGTCTACTATGCTTAGGGCTGTTTTGAAGAGTAATAAGAAAATGTGGGAGGAATGCTTGCCTCATATTGAATTTGCTTATAACCGTTCATTGCATTCTACTACTAAGATGTGCCCTTTTGAAGTTGTGTATGGTTTCCTACCTCGTGCACCTATTGATTTGTTGCCTCTTCCATCTTCAGAGAAGGTTAATGTTGATGCTAAACAACGTGCTGAATTGGTTTTAAAAATGCATGAGTTAACTAAGGAAAACATTGAGGGTATGAATGCTAAATATAAACTTGCTGGAGATAAGGGTAGAAAACATGTTGTGTTTGCACTTGGAGATCTTGTTTGGTTACATTTGCGTAAAGATAGATTTCCTGATTTGCACAAATCAAAGCTAATGCCACGTGCTGATGGTCCCTTTAAAGTGTTAGAGAAAATAAATGATAACGCATACAAACTTGAGCTGCCTGCAGATTTTGGGGTTAGTCCCACTTTTAACATTGCAGATTTGAAGCCTTATTGGGTGAGGAAGATGAGCTTCCGTCGAGGACGACTTCATTTCAAGAAGGGGAGGATGATGAGGACATCAATACCATTGTTACACCCACAGCCCCTGCTGCTATACATACTGGACCAATTACTAGAGCTCGCGCACGCCAACTAAATTACCAGGTACTTTCGTTTCTTGGTAATGATTCTAATGTTCATGAGAATATGATGCTGCCTAAATTGGATACATTTGTTTTGCTTACAAATGAAGGTCCTAGCTTGGAGAAGGATGAACATTGGAGCAAGAGAAAGCATGGAGATGATGGCATGCGCAAGGGGAACAAGAACAGAGTTACGAGTGATGATTTCAGGTCTTTGAAGCCACCATAACGAGTGCATGAAGCCTTGGACGAAATATACAAGATGCCACTTCATAAATTTCGTCCAGAGGCTATTATAGGTGCTGCGTCACCTTTTTATTGGGCCAGGCCCATGTAATTTCGAAATACATTAGTATATGCTATTTTTAGAGTCCGTATGTGTGGGGAAACAAGAGATAGGGTTGATTTCGGACCCCTCCACCAAGGGCCACGAAATTCCCCCTCTCTTCCTCCATATATACAGCCCTTAGGGCACCGTTTAGACTTTGGGTTTTGTCTAGATTAAAGTTCGCCATAGCTGCAACTTCGCGTACTTCGTTTGTGTTCAACGACCAGACAAAGGCGTCACAGAACCCCACCTTGATCAATAAAGCTTTCATCTTATATTCGCAATATCCAGATTCCAATCTCAGTTTCTTGCTTGTTCTTCGTTTGCTCGCAGGAAACATACCCTCGTGGTCAGGTTGATCGTGCTCCGGTGTGGTCAATAACCTCTCGGAGTTGGTTTAGCGATTGCTAAGGCGCGACGTCCTCGCACGTTCGTAGTCGAATCATCAAAGTCGACTTCCACCAAAGCGAAATCCATCATCTCATCGAAAGACGGGACACCTCCGCCTCTATCGGTCTTGGTCCATTAAGGAGGTGATCACACGTAAAACTAGGCAACCGAACTATATAGCTTTAACACTTTCACTTAGCCATAGGAGTTTGATGGTGGGGCTACTATGTAGCCCCTGGTACTTTTGCATGCATTTGAATACGGGCGCGTGTGTACATGATCGAGAAACGATCCATCATTAATGCGGGGAATCCTAAAGATTCCGAGAAGTCTTCCAGTGGTTGAATAGTCTCTCGCTATATCATGACAGTCAGTTTTCGGCTTTCTCTACTGAGGTGCTCATCCAGAATAACCAGGGCACAATCGCAGTAGTTCTCCTTTGGCCGCCTTAGCCAATAAGAACAGAACGTAAGGCGGCAAACCCAGGAGCCGAGCAAACCCAACATTTGACCAAAGACATGATTCAGAGCTGCTGCAGATAAGGCCAAACTCGTGACGCCGAACACTCCCGAAGGTATTCGGACTTTATAACATATACTGGGCTGAGTAACGCCATTTATTATGAACCCTGTATTTCCAGGTACGTGCATTAGTCTGTCGTGGCGAAATGCCAATAACGGCAGTATCCTCTGTGGGTGTAGTGCCCATGGGATGTGTAAGCAAAAAGAGACAATAAAGAAGGTTTACACCGGGGCTTAATCTGAAGAGAAACCTTTGAGCGGGGCCTTGCTGCACGTCTGCGCCTTTGTCTCCGTTGTGCCGTGTCCTGGGAGGGTGTCACACGAATGGTGCCTGCAAAAAAGGAAAACTCGTGTAGAAGAGTATGACGTAAGCGTGCGAAGAGTTGGCTATCACCAATGGATAGTAAAGGTGTAAGACATTAGCCTATTAATAAGGTCAAGCCAAGAGTTGGGCTTTATTAAATATTATAGCCCCTGGTGTCCTCTATGGGATTACGTGTGTAGCGCCCAGATCAGGTTTATCTGGGCTGCCGGACTCGTCTAACCGTGTCCATGGTCTTAACGACCAATCATGCTTTCTGGTATTAGAGGCCGCTTAGAGTCCGGCTGCTGGAGCCGTCGCATGATCTTCCGTGCATAAGGAACGCTCTGTGTTTCCGTTAACAGTGATGACGCCACGTGGATTGGGCATCTTTAGTTTAAGGTAGGCGTAGTGCGGTACTGCGTTGAAGCGGGCGAAGGCCGTTCTCCCAAGCAATGCATGATAACCGCTTTGGAGTGGAGCAATGGTGAAGAGTAGTTCTTCGCTTCTGGAGTTGCTCGGGGAACCGAATGTTACCTCTAGTACAAGGGAGCCCCTGCAGTGGGCTTCAACGCCTGGTATCACCCCTTCGAAGGTGGTGTTACTTTGGTTGATTCTGGATGGGTCTATCCCCATCCTGCGGACAGTGTCTTGGTATATTAGATTAAGACTACTGTCGTCGTCCATGAGGACCCTAGTGAGATGGTATCCGTTGATTATTGGGTCGAGCACCAAGGCAGCTGATCCTCCATGCCGCATACTAGTCGGGTAGTCCCTGTGATCGAAGGTGATCGGGCAGGCCGACCAGTGGTTAAGTTTGGGGGCCACGGGCTCTATAGCATACGCGTCTCTGAGCGCGCGTACGCGCCTTCTTGTGGGTATGTGAGTCGTGTGGATCATGTTTACTGTTTTTACCTCTGGTGGGAATTTTTTCTGTCCCCCAGTGTTCGGCCGGCGAGGCTCATCCTCGTCTTCACTTGGTGTTTCCCTTCCCCTATGTTCGGCGTTTAATTTGCCAGCCTTCTTGAATACCCAGCATTCTCTATGAGTGTGGTTCGCAGGTTTTTCGGGGGTGCCATGGATTTGGCACAGTCTGTCCAGGACTTTGTTTAGGCCGGATCGTCCTTCTTTGTTGCCTTTAAGTGGCTTCTTTTGTTGACCGGGTCGAGAGCCCCTGAATCCGGTGTTGACCGTTGTGTTTTCCGGACTTTCTTCATTGTTTCCACGTTTGTTTTTATTGCGTCGTGGCCTCCCGTTGCCATCACTGATTTCGGATGTACTTGGGTCGCTGGTGCCTCTACGGGCCAACTAGTTGTCTTCACCCGCGCAAAAGCGGGTCATAAGGCTTGTTAGGGCTGCCATTGTCCTCGGCTTTTCTTGGCCGAGGTGTCTGGCGAGCCACTCGTCCTGGATACTGCGCTTGAAGGCTGCTAGGGCTTCGGCATCCGGACAGTCAACAATTTGATTCTTCTTAGTCAGGAATCTGTTCCAAAGCTTGCGGGCAGACTCTCCGGGCTGTTGAATTATGTGACTTAAATCGTCCGCGTCCGGGGGTCGGACATAGGTCCCTTGAAAATTGGCCCTGAAAGCGTCCTCGAGTTCCTCCCAACTTCTGATTGAATTTTCGGAGAGGCTTTTCAACCAGTGCCGAGCTGGTCCGTTCAACTTGAGGGGAAGATATTTGATGGCGTGGAGGTCGTCCCCACGAGCCATGTGGATATGCAGGATAAAATCCTCAATGCAGACCCCAGGGTATGTCGTTCCGTCATATGCCTCTATGTTCACAGGTTTAAAACCCTGTGGAAATTCTTGGTCCAGTACCACTTCGGTGAAGCACATAGGGTGAGCAGCCCCTCTATATCTAGACGTGTTGTGGCATGCCGTCGGCTGTTGTTGTCCAGTGCTGATTATGAATTGGTATCCGATCAGTTTGATCGTTTTGATGACCATAGTCCTGCGCTGGGGCGTGTCCTCTAGATCCATAGACGGACCTGGTCGCGCCGGCCTTTTTATCTAGGAGCTCACGTAAATCGTGTGCGGCGTTAGTAGCTGCTCTATTGCGGTTACGAAGTGGTTGGTTCGGCCTACTGGCCGTATTGTTTTTCGGTGGAACGGCCTCGTCATTGAATTCTAGTAGCAGCTTGCGCTTTGTATAGCTCTTTGTGTGGCGATCATCGCCGTACTTTTCTTCAGTGTCTAGTACTTTATTCCATCTACGGTTGAGCGTTTCCTGTGCGGCTTTAAGCTTTTGCTTCTGCTTCTTTAGACTTCTCGCAGTGGCCATAAGCCTTCTGTGGAGGTTATCTCATTCCAAGCGTGTTTCCGGGATGATGAATGCATCATCGTCCAGACTGCGCTCCTGTCCCGGGGTAGTTTGATGAGTTCGTCCCTCGGGATCACTGTGATCGGGCGTCTGCTCCTGGCTTTGTTCGGCGTGACCTGGCTCATCCTGCTCCATCGCTGGGTTCATATGGTCGTTGTTGCCTTCAGGGTTGACTGGGATGTCGATCTTTCTAGCGCTATTATCGCTATTTTTACTATGACTGGACTTAGAGTGGCGTCTGCGCCGTCGTTTTGGATTTTGTCCGGGGGTTTTATCCTCCGTTCTGTCGCCATCGTCCTCCTTAGGCGTATCCATCATGTATATATCATATGATGAGGTGGCAGTCCAGCACCCCGTGGGTGGTGGTTCTGGATCGTCTCCTGCACCGATGTCCATACCGTCGGTGTCATCAGAGTCGAAGTCAAGCATGTCTGTTACAACGTCGACGGTGGCTATGAAGTGGGTGGTGGGTGGGCAACGAATTTCTTTGTTGCCTTCTTCCCCCTTGAGCCGGACATAGTTCGGCCAAGAGTCTCCTGACAAGGAGAGAGACATTAATGAGTTCAGCATGTCGCCAAAGGGCGAGTGCTGGAAGATATCCGCAGCAGCAAATTCCATTACTGGAGCCCATCCAGAATCGGCGGGCTCGAGGGCGCGCGGTCTGGGACCTACAGCCGGACACAAGTCCAGGGGTCCGGAGACACAGGCTTCCTTGGGGATGAAATCCGTGCTCAGCTCTACCGCCGATGAGTGTGCGGCCTCCGGGGCGGGGTCCATCCACCCGTCCTCGGACGACGCAATTTGCCCCGAATTTAGGTCCGGGGCTCCTGCAGGCGCGATATCCCGAGTATTGTCCGACAGCAGGTCTAAGCCGTGCTCATCGTGACTGTTCGACATTCCTGGCATAGGCCTGAATCTGCCGAAGATCAAGTCTCCGTGGATATCGGCCGTGTAATTCAAGTTTCCGAACCCGACCTGTCGGCCAGGGGCGTAGCTGTCGATCTGCTTCAGATGGCCGAGCGAATCGGCCCGTAGTGCGAAGCTGCCGAGCACGAAGATCTGTCTGGGGAGAAAAGTCTCACCCTGGACCGCGTTGTTGTTGATGATTGAAAGAGCCATCGAGCCTTGCAGCGATGACACAGAGGAACTCTCAATGAAAGCACCAATGTCGGTGTCAAAACCGGTGGATCTCGGGTAGGGGGTCCCGATCTGTGCGTCTAAGGCTAATGGTAACAGGAGGCAAGGGACGCAATGTTTTACCCAGGTTCGGGCCCTCTTGATGGAGGTAAAACCCTACTTCCTGCTTGATTGATCTTGATGATATGAGTATTACAAGAGTTGATCTACCACGAGATCGTAGAGGCTAAACCCTAAGAGCTAGCCTATGATGATTATCATTGTTATGATCGTCCCTATATGGACCAACCCCTCCGGTTTATATAGACACCGGAGGGGGCTAGGGTTTACACTGTCGGTTACAAATAAAGGAATCTAATATCCGGATCACCAAGCTTGTCTTCCACGCAAAGGAGAGTCCCATCTGGACACGGGACGAAGTCTTGAGTCTTGTATCTTCACGGTCCAACAGTCCGGCCAAAGTATATAGTCCGGCTGTCCAGATACCCCCTAATCCAGGACTCCCTCAGTCAGGAAATACTTTAACAATGGATCCTACTACCTCATTGATGTTTGAGACCACAAGGACTCACGCACATCGGAGGAGGAGACCCGGCGGCCTTGGAACATTGCTCATCTTCGGCCTTATTACACCTGAGCCCATTGGCTCTTGTGCTGTACATATTTTCATCCATATATATTATGATCAAGTATATTAAAGCTAGCATCCCTGATAACTCAGGGCCTCCGTCGTTTAATTTCTGAGTATATGAGTCTTTATTGTCAATTCATAACGATCACTTGGGGGCTTCCTGCTCATTGAGTATAGCTATGACTACCCTCTTGATCCGGCTTGTCTGCCCTGATTAAAAATTATTTGGGGGCTTCCTGCTCATTGAGCATAGCTATGACTACCCTATTTCATCCGTATTATAGGCCTTGTTGAAGGTTCTTGGGGGCTTATTTCCCAAGTTAAAGGTTACCAAAGAGAACCTATGGCATTGCACAGTTCAAACATAGGTATCCTGCCTTGAAAGGCTTAATATGTCACTTGGGGGCTCCCTGTTTAATGAACATAGCTTTTAGTAAACCCTTGTTGATTGTTTGGAATGCTAGGTGTAAATCACCAAAATTCTGGTTTATCCTGCCTTGTTTATCTGCCACTCCGCCCAGGTAATCCTGGAATGACCCACCGTACTCATGACAGTCAATCTTGTCTAAAGTTACAATGGTGGTTAGTCATGTGAGGCTCGGCTTACATGTTTGGATGAAGGATTAATCTAGTGGTTGTGCAGCCCATGAAAAGCACTTGATATTGAGGCTTGGCAGCCTATGAATGCCTTGTTTTTCTGATTTATTGTTTTCTGAACATTGTTTCAAGTTGATATTTTTTGCACCATATTGACATATGGTTTAACATGATTTAGCCCATGTAGCCTTAATCAATATGGCTCATGCTATGAGTATATCTGAGGTTTTGATAACCCGTTCTGGCTTTGGACGGTAAGTCGTCAGCAATATTGAATTATGGACTTGGAGTTGTATGCTCTAAAGCTATGGAACTGTCATCCGTAGTGGATATGGCGATGTAAGCCGGCAGTATGATCTCATTCCACATGTATGTTTTACTTGTTGGATATGGACATATGAGGTTTTGATAACCCACCCTGATTATAAGATTTTGACAAGTTATCATACCATATTGTGTTGAGAAATATAACCCACTCTGGTTTTGGACATAAGTCGCCGGTGTATTCGAATATATTTAAAGGTTGTTGATAACCAAGACTGGTTTCGGACTTTAAGTTGCCAGCATGCTGTGATTGAGCACCTAATATTATTTTTCGTCACTTATGGTGGTGTAAGCCGGTAGTATGAACTACAGACATAGGTGTAGTTTTACCTGTTATGTGAAAAAGGTGAGGCTTGATCACTCGCCCTGGTTATAGACCCTAAGTCGCCAGAATATGATATTTCGAATATTGCGACCTGCCCTGGTGTAAACCGCCAGGGCATATGTTGTTTGCTTATGTGTAAGTCACACAACAATGCTTGTTATAACCCGTCTGATGGATAAATATGATGAAGTATAACTTATGGAATTTCACTCATCAGAACGGCAGTTACAACATATTCAAACGACAAAACATGCATGATGGCATGGTAGATCATTGTTTTTAACTATCCTATTACAAGGGTATCATCAGGCCCAAGTGGTTTAAAGTTTTTAACAAAATATGGCGCCATGATTGGTGAGCCGCCCTTTAGATTAGTTGTGCTCGTGCTGAGTGGAAGATTCCGGGTTAGCCTGCGCTGGTTCTTTGCCTCCATCTGTTGTCTGGAAATCAGATGTTTTCTAGTTGATGCCCGTTAAAGCTTTGAATTTGGCTTCATCATCAAGGAGTTCAGACGGGTCAACTTCAGGGACAAAGGTATGCTTACGTGCTGGCGGGATCAGGTCAACAACTTCATAAACTGGAGCCTTTTCTCTTGAGTTCTCTGTTGTATAAGCCGCATGATATCGTGAAAGGTTAGTCTCTTCGGCCAATTTGGTGGCTAATGGGCGCACTTCACCCGCGCATACAACAAAATCCTCTATGGTGAAGGGAGTCCCGTCCTCCTTATAGCTTGGGCAGCCACTGCTAGTTCTGCCGGGTCTAGCTCAGGTTTCCACGCTTTCGCTCGACTCAAAGCAGCAATGGAGCCGGCTCCGGAGGATGATCGTTTGATTTCTGCAATCCTTTGTGGCAAGACAGACGATTGGTTCAGTACATCTTTGAGGAGTGAAGGTGACTCCTTGGTGTGAGTAATCATAGCGATTGTGTGTTGGGTGCCTGAATATAACTGCTCCACTAAGGTGTAAGCCGCCTTCAGCTTCACAAGCATATCTTGCCCAAGGTTGGCGCTTCTGGGACTTGTAATATAAAAGCACATGCAATTAAGTCACCAAGCAAGTTCAGCATTGTGCATTGGAATTTATTGAGATACTTCAGATTGCTTACCGAAGATAGCACTGGTCATCTGTGAAATATGACACTTTAAATCAGACAATTCTGCAGTAACCTCTTTCAAAGAAGCCTCAGCAGACTCTGCCCCTTGCACTAAAGCAGCTTTTTCTTCATCCCAGGCTTTTTTATCTGCAGCAAACCCGGACTTCAGCTTCTCTGATTCATCAAGGCTGAACTTGAATTTGGCTTTGGCCTTCCGGGTCTCTGATTCTTGATGTTCAAGCCTTTTCTTCAAGTCAGCCAGCCGAGACTCAGCTTCAATGGAGGTTTCCTGCACAGGCAAGGTTTAAGCAATCATGAGAAGATATGTTAATATGCAGAAGTCCCAAGCCCTTTGCAAGCAATAGCACTTGGCACTTGGGGGCTAATGTGTGCGGAAGCTCTTTTTTGTTTATGCATTTTATGAATCGGCTCAGTTTTGTCAAATTAAGCTGGCCCCTGAGGGCTAGGTTCTTGAATTCTTTCACATATTGAGGATGAATTGGCTCAGCTTTGACAAGCTAAGCTGGCCCATGAGTAAGGATGGCAATGGGTCGGGTTTGGACCGGGTTGAACAATATCTAATCCATATCCATATCCATGTAGATAGTCTTTGCCCAACCTTGAAAATATCCATGGGTGAAAAATTGTGTCCATGTCCAAACCCGTCGGATATCCATACCCACTGGATGTCCATTGGGTCCTCTCGAGACATATAAATAAGACATAATACAATAAGCTCTTCCAATCTTCATCTCGTGGCAGGCTAGGCCTCACTTACGGTAAACATCAACTTATGGTAAATCAATGCCCACTAACAACCAAATATCATTTAGGATTTTTTTCGAATAGATAAGAATGACGAGTCATTTAACAAGGAGATCAAAATAAGAGAAGGGGTGTTGGAGTATGTTATGGATGGGATTTAATGTCAACTATTAAAAGTTACGATGGGGATTGTGCAATTTCTTTTGCATGTTTTAGATAACAAAGTGTAAAATTGCAGCGGGACATGTGACTGTGGGGTAGGGATAGAATTTTTTTGCCCAATAAGTCATACTATCGGGCTGGGTTTGGATATATCCATGGGTACAAGGTTATATCCATGTCCTACCCATGAGCAATTGGGTCGGGTTTGGGCGCCGCCCATGGACACAAAAGCATATCCAAACCCTATCCATTCGGGTCGGATATCCATGGATATCCATGTCCATGGATAAAATTTCCATCCTTACCCATGAGGGCTAGGACCTGGAAGTTTCTCTGTTCTATTAATAAGAATGGGCCAGCTCAACTTTGGCAAGATAAGCCTGCTCATGGGGGCTACGACTTGAAGTTTTTTTGTCTCTGCTAATTGAAGTCTTCACCATACTCTGCTAAATCTATCCTATGGCTAAGACTTGGGGGCTGGAGAAATATATTAACAAAGGAGGTAGAATATTTGTACCTCATATTTTTCGTGCATCTGTTTGACGATGCCCATCTCAAGTTCACAGCCAGCATGAACTTGGCTAAGATAGCCAGAGAGGAGTTCACTAACGCCCAGCTAAGAATAATTGGACAGATCGAACTTAACCTTCCGCCTCTGGACAAGTTCCTCCTTGGCAGTGTGCTTGGCCAAGACTATGGGATTCCCCGGCTCTATGTAGCTGGTGCCAGTGACAAGAACATCTTTAGTTTCTTCAGCCTGCTTGGCAGGGCTCGACGATTTAACTCATGAAGAGTCAATAGTCATAGGGTCCACATGGGCCTCTGGTATCTCTGGTGGTACCTCAACAACGATGTTTTCAAAATTTTGGATTGAAGCTTCAGATTCTGGTGGTTTATTCTCTGATTCATAAGCTTGGGGATTGTTAGTTGGCTTGATTGTCTTGGCTTTCTTGCTTGGTTTAGCCTTGACACTCAAAGAAATAAAAAAAGGGGTCAATATGAAGTGTTTACAAAGTTGAAGCAATGAAGGCTAAAGTCATTACCCAGGGGCAGTCTTGAAAGCCGGCAGCTGAGTTCCAGTTGAGTCGCGAGAAGAAGAATTTGAGGTTCCCTGGTAGTTTGAGTCGGAAGGATTAAGAGGACGGCGAATAAGACCTGCCTTGGGATAAGAAGAGTTTGAAATTTGAGGCACCTATTTACTGCGCTTGTGAACTGGGATGTTGGGTAAGCCAGAGGATAAATCTCCACCACGTTGTTCCGGGTCTGGCGCCGGGTCTCATGTTGCTGTTGCTTCAAAAGAAAGTTTGGATCCAAGTAAGCTAAAGGGTGTGAAAATCTTACTTTCCGGGTCACACGTCGAATTTTCTGTCTTGGCAAAGGCTATGAGCCGGAGGAAATGATTGTTACCTCATCATCATTCGCCTGGCTGGCCTTCGTATCATCCTAAGAGAGGTCAGCGTCAATAAGATGCATAAAGAATGAGCCAAGGGAGTCAAGTTCTACCTCTGACTCATCATCATCATCAAGATCAAAGAGTTCTGAGACATCAGTTTTCTCCTTGTGCTTTTTGGAGGCCTTGGTTTTGGTCCTGGGCTTTTTAGCCACTTTCTCCTTTTCTTGGTATTTCTTCTTCCAGAAGGCAGAGTCGGCCTGTGCAAGTCAAAGTTTAGATAAGAGGTATGCAGTTTATGTAAACAGAAAAGTAAGGTGTGCATTGATCACTTACAGGAGGAGGCGGGTTAAGAACACAGAAAGGGTTCAACCCTGTTTTACTGTAGCTTCTAAGGATTCCCCAAGTAGGCCCTTTGAGGGAGTCCTGGATTAGGGGGTGTCCAGATGGCCGGACTATGACCTTTGGCCGGACTCCCGGACTATGAAGATACAAGATTGAAGACTCCGTCCCGTGTCCGGATGGGACTTTCCTTGGCGTGGAAGGCAAGCTTGGCGATACGATCTGAAGATCTCCTCCCATTGTAACCGACTCTGTGTAACCCTAGCCCTCTCCGTGTCTATATAAACCGGAGAGTTTTAGTCCAAAGGACGAACAACAATCATACCATAGGCTAGATTCTAGGGTTTAGCCACTCCGATCACGTGGTAGATCTACTCTTGTACTACCCATATCATCAATATTAATCAAGCAGGAGTAGGGTTTTACCTCCATCGAGAGGGCCCGAACCTGGGTAAAAACATCGTGTCCCTTGTCTCCTGTTACCATCCGCCTAGACGCACAGTTCGGGACCCCCTACCCGAGATCCGCCGGTTTTGACACCGACATTGGTGCTTTCATTGAGAGTTCCTCTGTGTCGTCGCCTTTTAGGCCCGATGGCTTCTTCGCTCATCAATCGCGATGCGGTCCGGGATGAGACTTTTCTCCCCGGACAGATCTTCGTATTCGGCGGCTTCGCACTGTGGGCTGACTCCTTCGGCCATCTGGAGCAGATCGAGAGCTACGCCCCTGGCCATCAGGTCAGGTTTGGAAGCTTGAACTACATGGCTGACATCCGCGGGGACTTGATCTAAGACGGATTCGAGCCACAACCGGGCGCGCCGCACTGTCATGATGGGAACGATTTAGCTCTGTCATCGGACAACGCCCAGAGCGTCGCTCCGGTGTCCGCTCCGACCATTAACTCGGAGCCCACTACACCAGTCGGGGACGGACGGTTAGATGCCACCCCGGAAACTGCAATCTCTACGGCGATAGAGCCGGACACCAGCTTAGCCCCTCGCAAGGCCCATGACTCCAAGGTGCCGGACTCCGATCCGAACTCCGTAAATCCCGCACCTCTTCCGATTAAGCCCGATTGGGCTCCGGTCATGGAGTTCACCGCCGCGGATGTCTTTCAGCACTCACCTTTCGACAACATCCTGAATTCGTTAAAGTCCCTCTCTTTGTCAGCAGAGCCCTGGCCGGACTACAGCCAATACGGTTGGGATGCGGACGACGAAGAAATTCGCAGCCCACCCACCACCCACTTCGTAGCCACTGTCGACGATTTAACCGACATGCTCGACTTTGACTCCGAAGACATCGACGGCATGGACGCCGATGAAGGAGACGATCGAGAACCAGTACCTATAGGGAACTGGAAAGCCACCTCGTCATATGACATATACATGGCGGACACCCCTAAAGCGGGGGATGGCGAGGAGAGAACGGAGGATGACCCCTCCAAGAAGCAACCCAACCGCCGACATCAGCGGCGCCGCTCTAAGTCCCGCCAAAGCAAAAACGGCGATTCCGGCATCGGAGATAACAATACGCCGGACAGTGCCGAAGACAACCCCCTCCAGCAGGATTCAGTACAGGAGGACGAAGGAGCCAGCCCTCATGAGAGAGCGGCCGACAAAGAGGATGAGGACGACAATTACATGCCTCCCTCCGAAGACGAGGCAAGCCTCGACGACGATGAATTCGTCGTGCCAGAGGATCCCGTCGAGCAAGAGCATTTCAAACGCAGACTCGTAGCCACGACAAGTAGCCTCAAGAAGAAACAGCAGCAGCTTAGAGCTGACCAAGACCTGCTAGCCGACAGATGGACCGAAGTCCTGGCGGCCAAAGAGTATAAACTAGAACGCCCATCCAAGAGCTACCCGAAGCGCAGGCTGCTTCCCCAACTTGAGGAGGAAGCAACTAAACCTACATCACCAGCGTACGATGCGCCCGATCGGCCACCCCGTGGCTGCGATAGAGAGGCCTTCAGGCCCTCGACCCAAGCCGCACCCCGACACCGCTCAAAACATACCAGAGTACAGGGAGACGCAACAGACCTACGATACATCTTGGAGAATAAGGCAAGGCAAACAAGATCGATCTACGGATCGCATGGGCGCCCCGCTTCACGTGACGCTAGCCATCACGCTGGACATAATAAGTATGGCCCGGCCGAATACAACAGACCAAGCTCGTCCGAGCTGCGTCACGATATAGCTCAGTACAGGGGCGCCGCACACCCACTATGCTTCACAGACGAAGTAATGGATCATCAAATCCCCGAGGGCTTCAAACCCGTAAACATCGAATCATACGACGGCACAACAAATCCTGCGGTATGGATCGAGGATTATCTCCTTCACATCCACATGGCCCGTGGCGATGATCTACACGCCATCAAATACCTCCAGCTCAAGCTTAAAGGACCAGCACGGCATTGGCTTAATAGCCTGCCAGCAGAGTCAATCAGTTGTTATGAGGACCTGGAATCCGCATTCCTTGACAACTTCCAGGGCACGTATGTGCGACCACCAGATGCCGATGACCTAAGCCACATAATCTAGCAACCAGAGGAATCGGCCAGACAATTCTGGACACGGTTCCTGACAAAGAAAAACCAAATAGTCGATTGTCCGGACGCCGAGGCCCTCGCAGCCTTCAGGCACAACATCCGAGATGAATGGCTTGCCCGGCACCTAGGACAGGAAAAGCCGAAGTCTATGGCAGCCCTCACGACACTCATGACCCGCTTCTGCACGGGAGAAGACAGCTGGCTAGCTCATAGCAATAACATAAGCAAAAGCCCCGGCAATTCGGATAACAAGGATAACAACGGCAGGTCACGCCGCAACAAGCATAAGAGTCGCATTAACGGTGACAATATTGAAGATACGGCAGTCAATGTCGGATTCAGAGGCTCTAAACCGGGTCAGCGGAAGAAGCCATTCAAACGAAACCCTCAGGGCCCATCCAGCTTAGACCGGATACTTGATCGCTCGTGCCACATACACGGCACCCCCGAACAGCCAGCCAACCACACCAACAGGGATTGTTGGGTGTTTAAGCAGGCAGGCAAGATAAGCGCCGAGACCAGAGACAAGGGGCTACATAGCAATGACGAGGAGGGGCCCCGGCCGCTGAACAACAAAGGACAAAATGGATTTCCCCCGCAAGTTCGGACGGTGAATATGATATACGCAACCCACATCCCCAAAAGGGAGCGGAAGCGTGCTCTCAAGGATGTCTATGCGCTGGAGCCAGTCGCCCCAAAGTTCAACCCATGGTCCTCCTGCCCGATCACTTTCGATCGACGGGACCATCCCACCAGCATCCGTCACGGCGGATTCGCTGCACTGGTCCTAGACCCAATTATCGACAGATTTCACCTTACCAGAGTCCTAATGGACGGCGGTAGTAGCCTGAACCTGCTTTACCAGGACACAGTGCGAAAAATGGGCATCGATCCTTCGAGGATTAAACCCACAAAGACTACCTTCAAAGGTGTCATACCAGGGGTCGAAGCCAGCTGTACAGGCTCGGTCACACTCGAAGTGGTCTTCGGATCACCGGATAACTTCCGGAGCGAGGAGTTAATCTTCGACATAGTCCCATTCCGCAGCGGCTATCACGCCCTGCTCGGACGAACCGCATTTGCAAAATTCAATGCGGTGCCGCACTACGCATATCTCAAGCTCAAGATGCCAGGACCTCGCGGAGTCATCATGATAAATGGAAACACAGAACGCTCTCTCTGAACGGAGGGACACACGGCGGCCCTGGCGGGGGAAGTATAGAGTAGCCTCTCAAGGCAGTTCTCCAATCCAGGCGCCAAACGTCCGGACAACGTCAAGCGAGCCCGAAGTAACTTACAACAAATCCGGCTGGCACGTTCCGAGCAAGCATAGCAGTGCGGCCCCAACCCCAGCCCCTGCCAAACGGTAATACTGGTACCACGCGTACATAATTACGCCTTAAAGATACGCAACCCATATCCCCAAAAGGAAGCGGAAGCGTGCTCTCAAGGATGTCTGTGCGTTGGAGCCAGTCGCCCCAAAGTTCAACCCATGGTCCTCCTGCCCGATCACTTTTGATCGAAGGGACCACCCCACTAGCATTCGTCACGGCGGATTCGCCGCATTGGTCCTAGACCCAATCATTGACGAATTTCACCTCACTAGAGTCCTTATGGACGGCGGCAGCAGCCTGAACCTGCTTTATCAGGATACAGTGCGAAAAATGGGTATAGATCCCTCAAGGATCAAACCCACAAAGACGACCTTTAAAGGTGTCATACCAGGTGTAGAAGCCAGCTGTACAGGCTCAGTTACACTTGAAGTGGTCTTCGGATCCCCGGATAATTTCCGAACCGAAGAGTTAATCTTCGACATAGTCCCGTTCCGCAGTGGCTATCACGCCCTACTCGAGCGAACCGGATTCGCAAAATTTAATGCGGTGCCGCACTACGCATATCTCAAGCTCAAGATGCCAGGCCCTCGCGGAGTCATTACGGTCAATGGAAACACCAAACGCTCTCTCCGAACAGAGGAGCACATGGCGGCCCTGGCGGCGGAAGTACAAAGTAGCCTCTTAAGGCCATTCTCCAATCCGGCTGTTAAACATCCGGACAACGTCAAGCGCGCCCGAAATAACCTACAACAAAACCGCTGGGACGTTCAGAGCAAGCATAGCAGTGCGGCCCCAACCCCAGCCCTCGCGAGATCGCGATAGCAATACCACGCGTACATAACTACGCTCTGGAAATACCATGGGCATAAGGGGAGGGGCACAACAACGGCACGCCCAGAATGCGGCTCAACCGCCCTAGGGGGCTCCCTATTTCGTCGTTTTCCTTTTTCACACACTTTCAGGACCCAACTATTCGGAAGACCTGTCTGGCAATACTCTCGCCGAACCAACGATGCAATAGCCAGGGAGGAAGCAAGCCACGTCAAAAGTCCAGGTGGTCTCTATAACGAGTTTAATACCTGTTTCTCTTACAATCCTGCACCTTGCCCCTGAAGGGGAATATGTCAAATACTCCCATCTCTTGCTTACCGCACTTGTTGTATCGTTCTGCTTTCGCAGCAGCCCTTTTTTAATGAATAATATATAGCTCTTACCTATTATTGTACTTATATATTTTTATATGCAAATATGTTCAGTCATGACACTATGCAACCGTACACTTTGGTACGGATAATACACCAGGGGCTTACAACACCCATAACATGGTGTGAGAAGACCGAACACTCTAACAAGTGCGGCACCCCGAACTTATAGCACTATATGCATCGGCTTCGAATCATGTCTTTGGTCAATAGTTGGGTTTGCCCGGCTCCCATGTTTTGGTACCTTACGTTCCGCATTGTTGGCTAAGGTAGCGCTGGGAGAACTACTGCGATTGTGCCCCAGTTGAGCTGGGTTAACACCTCAGTAGAGAAAGCTAAAACTGACTGTCATGATAGTGCGAGAGACCGGTCGCTGTTCGCGAGGATTTTCGAGTCTTTAAAGACTTATGCCGCTTCAAGCGAAGAACCGGACTTATCCGGCCTAGGCATGGATAGCGCCCCAAACTCGGTCTTCCGAATACTAGGGGCTTCGCCGAAATTTAAAATTATAGAATTCTATGGCTAAGTGAGAGTGATAAAGCATTATAAGTCCGACGGCCTGGTTCGTTGTGCTGAACGCCTCCCTAGACGGACCTAAGAATGGGAACAAGAGCACTCAGGTTTATCCCGAACACCCCAACACTCGTGGCATGGGGGTCGAAGCCGACGACTTGCATCTCTCAGATTTGATAAACGGCCGCACAGAAGGTAATATTTTAAATTAACAAGCGTTGCTTAGCACATATGAACAAAGCTTCAGCGTACAGGATAACAAATGCGAGTTTACTCAAAAATTACATCTTTGGAGCACTCATACGCTATGCGGCAGACACCCTTCAGAACGCCATTATAATACATCTCGGGCGTACAATACTCCTTGCCCGGCGGTGGCGCGTCCGTCAACAGCCTCTCCGCGTCTAGCCTGCCCCAGTGCACCTTAGCACGGGCAAGGGCCCGACGGACACCTTCAATGCAAACGGAGCGCTTGACGACCTCAATCCACGAACGCGCGTCCACCATCCGCCGCACCAGACCGAAGTAGCTCCCAGGCATGACTTCTCCAGGCCATAGCCGAGCTATGAGGCCCTTCATGGCCTGTTCGGCCACCTTGTGGAGCTCAACCAGCTGCTTCAGCTGGTCGCTCAGGGGCACCGGATGTTCGGCCTCAGCATACTGAGACCAGAACACTTTTTCCGTCGAGCTCCCCTCTTCGGCTCGGTAGTATGCGGCGGCATCAGACACACTACGGGGCAGATCGGCGAACGCTCCTGGAGAGCTCCGGATTCGGTAAGTAGCAGATAATTAACTTTTATATTTTTGCTTTGCATAAAGAATGCCTTACCCGCCGCTATCTTCTTCATCACCTCGATCTCCTGAAGGGCCTTCTGGGCTTCGGCCTTAGCGGTCTTGGCACTCTCAAGAGCCAAGGCAAGCTCAGACTCTCGAGTCTTCGAGTCACGCTCCAAACTCTCGTGTTTTTCCATGAGAGCCTGGAGCTCTTGCCGCACCTCCGCCACCCGCGCCTCCTGCTTCTCTCGCTCGGCGCGCTCCAAGGCCGCACTCTTTTCGGCCTTGGAGACCGCCTCTTTCAGGGTCGCCACCTCGGTCGTGGCTCCTGCAACATTAATGTTGGTCCTGTTATTATTATTATGCAACCAAGTATTTCTATATACATTTACAGGAGGTACTACGTACCCTCTTTATCCTCGAGCTGCTTCTTGGCACGGCCGAGCTCGCTCTCGGACCGCTCGAGGCTTTCCTTCAAGGCATTGACCTCCGCAGTCAGTGCGGCAGAGGTCAGCAGCGCAGCCTGCATTCCCATATTGACATATTTCTATTAGACTCCTGCGTATATCTTTCAAGATACTCAGTTCAGCTTTTCTTTCCGAACACCGAACTAAGTATCAGGGGCTACTGTCTATGCGGTAACATTTTTTATATATGTTTTTGAACACATACCTCAAAGCCCGTTAAGAGGCTTGTGCAGGCTTCCGTCAGCCCACTCTTGGCGGACTGAACCTTCTGAATCACCGCACTCATAACAGTGTGGTGTTCTTCATCGATAGAGGCGCCGTTGAGCGCCTCCAGCAAATTGTCCGGCGCCTCCGGGTGGACGGAATTCGTCGGCGTTGCGGACTTTCCCTTCTTGTGAAGGCGCCGCCTGTCGGGCTCTGGAACCACTGATGGTTCTGGAGTAGTGTCCGGCCCAGGGCCAGACTTAGATCCCTCCAGGGCTTTACCCCCTTTGGGCTGGGAGTCCGGAAGGTCGCCTTGCGGCGCTTCCAAGACCACCTCCTCCTGGTTTTGTCCCCTACGAGACTCCGCCTCAGCGTCGTCTGTAGGGAGAGGGGAGGAGGCCGTCAGAAGTGAAGCGCTATTCACATCCGACGAATTCAAAGATCCGCTCGACGAATCGCCGAGCTGAGCTCTGGGCGGACTGCACGATTAGCTTTGGTGTTAGAAGCTATCAAATAATAAAGGAGTGCAATAATTCATTTGGGTAGCCGGACACTTACGACTTTGCCAGGGGCTTGACCCTGGATGGCCAGTCCTCCTCGCCGTCTTCGGCGTCGGGGGCGTAGTCCGGCAGAAGGGGCTTCCCCTTCTTGGACCCTCCGGCTTCCCCAGTTGGGGCAGCCTTTCTCTTCTTTCCTCCCCCCGCTGGAGGGGGAGAGGCATCTTCTTCTTCCTCCTCCTCAGCTTTGGAGGCGGAGGGCGCGTTGGAGCCGTTGGGTAAATCCGACGACACCGGGCGCCGGGAACTCCTTCGGGTCCCCGTGGCCTTCTCCTTGGCTTCTTCTCCGGCACCACATGGGGTGCCGGAACCAGTAGCTTCGCTAAGTGTGCGTCTACTGGGCCTTCGGGCAAAGGGGCCGGATAGTCAAACTGTCCGGATGTCCTCTTCCAATCCTGTCAAAGGAACGGGAGTTTCGATCCCACATAAAGTCACACTATGAAATGTGGATATCCCGTAAGGGACTAAAGGTAAGCTTACTTCGGAGGCTTGACGTTTGGCGCAGAACCCGCGATCCTCGGTGACGGGAGGGGAGACCTCGGAGCTTTTGAAAAGCACCTTCCAGGCGTCCTCGTGCTTCGTTTCGAAGAGCCGGGATAGAGTCTGGTGCCGGGCCAGGTCGTACTCCCACAAATTGAAGTCCCGACATTGACACGGGAGGATCCGACGGAAGATCATGACCTGGACCACGTTGACAAGTTTGACCATCTTGGCCACCAGGTCTCGGACGCAGGTTTGGAGTCCGGTCACCTCTTCCGGATTGCCCCACGACAGGCCCGTCTCTTTCCAAGATGTGAGCCGGGTGGGGATGCCGGATCGAAATTCAGGGGCCGCTGCCCATTTAGGGTCACGCGGCTCGGTAATATAAAACCACCCAGATTGCCACCCTTTGATGGTTTCCACGAAGGCACCCTTGAGCCAGGTGACGTTGGCTATCTTGCCCACCATGGCACCTCCGCATTCCGGCTATCGGCCTTGCACGACCTTCGGCTTGACGCTGAAGATCTTCAGCCATAGGCCAAAGTGGGGCTGGATGCGAAGAAGGCCTCGCACACGATGATAAACGCCGAGATATTGAGGATGAAGTTCGGGGCCAGGTCGTGGAAGTCCAGGCCGTAGTAGAACATGAGCCCCCGGACGAACGGGTGAAGAGGAAAACCCAGTCCGCGGAGGAAATGGGGAAGAAAAACAACCCTCTCATGGGGCCTGGGGTGGGAGTGAGTTGCCCCGCATCTGGGAGCCGGTGCGCGATGTCGTTAGACAAGTATCCGGCCTCCCTCAGGTTTTTGATTTGTCCCTCCGTGACGGAGGAGGCCATCCATCTACCTCCCGCTCCTGACATGGTTGGAGAAGGTTGAGGTGGGAAGTGCGGGCTTGGGCGCTGGAGCTCGAGCGCGCAGGAACGGATAAGCAGAGGAGGAAGAGGGCGTGAATGGGAAGGGTGGATTCTTATTCCCTTATATGGGCGGCCAAAACTACGATCCCCCCACTGGCCTAATAAAACTTGCCTATCCCCAAGCGCTGCGGTTAATGGCGCGGTTGGGTTACCCACACCCGTATTGATGAGAATCCCGGAATAAGGGGACACGATCTCTGCTTTGACAAGACGTGCCAAGGAAACCGCCTCGCTAAACGCGCTGAGGTGGAACAATAAAATAAACAAAGAGCCTGGCTGTGGCATGATGTCATGCCGCGGAATACGTCAGCAGATCCAATTAATACAAAAATTATTCTCTCTACGAAGGAATGTGGAACTTATTTTGCAGAGCCGGACACTACCCTGGTGTTCAACATCTTCTATGAAATATTCGGAGGAGGAACCCGCCTTGCAATGCCGAAGACAACTTGCGCGCCGGACTCGTCGTCATTGAAGCCTAGTTCAGGGGCTACTGAGGGAGTCCTGGATTAGGGGGTGTCCGGATGGCCGGACTATGACCTTTGGCCGGACTCCCGGACTATGAAGATACAAGATTGAAGACTCCGTCCCGTGTCCGGATGGGACTTTCCTTGGCGTGGAAGGCAAGCTTGGCGATACGATATGAAGATCTCCTCCCATTGTAACCGACTCTGTGTAACCCTAGCCCTCTCCGGTGTCTATATAAACCGGAGAGTTTTAGTCTGTAGGACGAACAATAATCATACCATAGGCTAGATTCTAGGGTTTAGCCACTCCGATCTTGTGGTAGATCTACTCTTGTACTACCCATATCATCAATATTAATCAAGCAGGAGTAGGGTTTTACCTCCATCGAGAGGGCCCGAACCTGGGTAAAAACATCGTGTCCCTTGTCTCCTATTACCATCCGCCTAGACGCACAGTTCGGGACCCCCTACCCGAGATCCGCCGGTTTTGACACCGACATTGGATCCAAGTAAGCTAAAGGGTGTGAAAATCTTACTTTCCGGGTCACACGTCGAATTTTCTGTCTTGGCAAAGGCTATGAGCCGGAGGAAATGATAGTTACCTCATCATCATCCGCCTGGCTGGCCTTCGTATCATCCTAAGAGAGGTCAGCGTCAATAAGATGCATAAAGAATGAGCCAAGGGAGTCAAGTTCTACCTCTGACTCATCATCATCATCAAGATCAAAGAGTTCTGAGACATTAGTTTTCTCCTTGTGCTTTTTGGAGGCCTTGGTTTTGGTCCTGGGCTTTTTAGCCACTTTCTCCTTTTCTTGGTATTTCTTCTTCCAGAAGGCAGAGTCGGCCTGTGCAAGTCAAAGTTTAGATAAGAGGTATGCAGTTTATGTAAACAGAAAAGTAAGGTGTGCATTGATCACTTACAGGAGGAGGCGGGTTAAGAACGCAGAAAGGGTTCAACCCTGTTTTACTGTAGCTTCTAAGGATTCCCCAAGTAGGCCCTTTGAGGGAGTCCTGGATTAGGGGGTGTCCGGATGGCCGGACTATGACCTTTGGCCGGACTCCCAGACTATGAAGATACAAGATTGAAGACTCCGTCCCGTGTCCGGATGGGACTTTCCTTGGCGTGGAAGGCAAGCTTGGCGATACGATATGAAGGTCTCCTCCCATTGTAACCGACTCTGTGTAACCCTAGCCCTCTCCGTGTCTATATAAACCGGAGAGTTTTAGTCCAAAGGACGAACAACAATCATACCATAGGCTAGATTCTAGGGTTTAGCCACTCCGATCTCGTGGTAGATCTACTCTTGTACTACCCATATCATCAATATTAATCAAGCAGGAGTAGGGTTTTACCTCCATCGAGAGGGCCCAAACCTGGGTAAAAACATCGTGTCCCTTGTCTCCTGTTACCATCCGCCTAGACGCACAGTTCGGGACCCCCTACCTGAGATCCGCCGGTTTTGACACCGACACCCTTGGTCATGTTATTGATGCCTTTTTATCCAAATGCACTGAGCTATCACATAATGGATCCTTGGTGTCACCGGTGTATGTGCACATTAAACCGGGCCGGTGGCTTAGGGGTATAATCCTCCATGCGACCCAACAGCAGACTAGGTCGACGCCGGTCAGTCCATTTGCAAGCAAAGCCCTTATTTTGGAAAAAAAATGGCTCCATACTTGGCTCGTTCAGCAGTCGTGAGCCGTCCTGGAAAGGGATGTACGGGACTAAGCCGTACCTCGCAGAAACCCGACAGAAGGTTCTCATCAGATGGGAAGTGTCTTGGCAATAAAACCAAGTTTGGTTCCAGTCTTTGGGATGACTGGGAAGTGTGGATGTAGGAAAAATTTCGTCTCTTCAATGTTGAATGGAGATTCCGCCAAGTTCTAGTTTGGGTCCATCTGTGAAATCATTTTGGCGGTTCAAATAGAATTACTCTCTGAAGAGTTGAACACTGGTTCTTCTAGAAGGTATACTTCGCAAAAAACTTGGAAGTTGCAGATATTAGACACGGAATTGGGTCCGATGTCCTGAGGATGGAGCTGAAAGAAATGTAGCACGTCGCAGAAGAACTTCGACCCGGGCGGTGAAAAGCCCCAGTTTATATGATCAGTAAAAACGGTGACTTCATTTTCTTTAGGTTGAGGTCTAACTTCACCCGGCTCTGGGACTCGCCAATGGATGATCTCTTTGGCAGCCATGATGCCATTCTCAACATATTCCGTAAGCATTTGCTCCGTCACAATGGAGGGAACCCAGTTGCAGGAAGTGATAGTTTTAGTCATCTTGGCCTAAAAAGAAAATAATGGCAAATGATAAACCGCCCAATTAAGATGGAGGATTGTTATGAAGAGTTAAATGCATTTTTAAGCCGGTGAGGTGTGGCCAGGTCTTGATAGCATTGATGAATGTTGGCGGTTTAAAAAGATTCAGATATAAGCTGGTGCACGTCTGGCGGGTTACGGATTGCTACTTAAACCGCCATGGAGGGCTGAGGGTATCTGGTGGGTTGTATCTCATAAAGTTGCCCATACAGTTGCAGTTCACAAATAGCTATGAGCCTATGAGTAAAATTATTGCTAAGTGTTGAACAAACAGGTTTTACAGATCTGTTCTATTGCTTTGGATCTACAACACTTCAGAAAATCAAAATAAATTGTAAACCTAAAGTTACGGCAGTGGAAGAACTCATGTGCTCGAATGAAATCTTATACAGAAAAGGGGTTTTTGCGATTGAAAAGGGACGCTAAACTGCTACCGCACGACCTCAAAATCATACTCAGATCAAACTGCAACAATCTAGAGGAGGAAGATGAAGGATAGTGAAAAACTCCGATGAACTAGGCAAACCTTAATGGAGATCTGCTACAAGGGAGGAGAAGTACTTACTGATGTTGTTGAACAGCGCAGGAGCGCCGTGATCTCTGGATGCGTTCAGGGTGATGTGGCAACCGAAGTTGATGACGTTGCCAACGATGGTGGTGGAGCTCGGGCGGCGCTGGAGGAGTGCAAGAAGGAAGAAGACACAAGGGCGGGGGTGGAAAGTGGAAAAAAGGACCCCTCTGCCCCTATTTATAAGGAAATGGATTGATGGCATGTGCAGGAATCGAGGAGACCGAAAAAATGATTATGTGCCTATGTGCATGCCTCGATTTTCAGGAGATCCATTAAGATAAAGATCCGTTGAGATATCCTGGGCTTTGTGTGAAGTTAAGGCAAGATGACATCATGGCGGGTTAGCACAATTCTGAGACGTGACGTCATGGCAGGTTATAATGAATTGGTAAGAAATCAGTGATGGGAGATTCTGCCAAGTCACATGACGAAGATTGATGTGAACAAGTTCAAATCAACATGGGGCCTAATGTTGGGGATATAACTACTGGGTATGACCCGCCCAGGAGGGGCCGGGTCATGCTACGGGAGACTTAAGATGTAGAAGCCCAAGAAGATGGCGGTTCATAAAGCAAGCTTTTTGAAGGCCCAAGACCCAGAGGCGACTTGAGGCCCAAAGGGATGAGCCGCCATATGTTTAACTTATTCTGTAAGGCAAGTGTTATTAGAAACCGAGCCGGTCACATTGTGTGAGCCGGCCGGGACTCTGTAAGCCACCAGGCCTCAACCTGTGTATATAAAGGTGAGACCCGGCGGCGGGTTAACTCAAGAAACAATTGATCGAGCACTAGGTCAAGCGTATTCGCTCCCTAGTAATCGAAACACAAGCAATACAATCGAAATCAGAAGTAGGCTTTTACCTCGTTGAGAGGGGCCAAACCTGGGTAAAAACTCTGTGTGTCCTTTGTCCCGCTTAACCCCTTTAAGCTAACCTAGCTGCGATGGCTCCACACCTAAGTCCTTTTGCCCGGGCATCTGCCGTGTTAAATCCACGACAATAATGCTTATCAAGAATATAGCACTTTGAGCCGAATACTCGAAATTATCCAACTTGGGGTTTGTTACCAGTGAGAAGCTCGTATGCCTTCTTGCCGAGTAGCTTGTGAAGATACAGATGATTTGTTGGATGACAAGCTGTCTCAACCGCTTCCGCCCAAAAGTGTTTTGGCATCCTATACTCATCAAGCATCGTTCTCGCCATCTCAATAAGAGTCTGGTTCTTTCTCTCAACAACTCCATTTTGTTGAGGCATGTACGTAGCCGAGAACTCATGTGAAATCCCTTCTTCGTCAAGAAAGGTGTCCACATTGGCATTCTTGAACTCCGTTCCATTGTCGCTGCGAACCTTCTTGATCTTCACTTGAAATTGATTTTGGGCCTTCCTAGCCAAGTTCTTGAAGATCTTTTGGACCTGTGATTTATCATCAAGAAAGAACATCCATGTAAATCTTGGAAAAGCATCAACAATGACCAATCCAAACGAGTTACCACCGATACTCTTGTAGGCGTTGGGATCAAAAAGATCCATGTGAAGTAGCTCGAGTGGTCTTCTCGTGGTCATGATGTTCTTCATGGGATGACTTCCTCAAACTTGTTTTCCTGCTTGGCAAGCACTGCAAAGTCTATCCTTGTCAAATATAACATCTTTAACACCAAGGATATGATCACCTTTAATAAGATTATCAAGATTTTGCATGCCCACATGACCTAACCGTCTATGCCACAACCAAACTTTAGAAGATTTAGCAATTAAGCAAGTTCTAGGTTGAGCCTTTTTAGTGAAATCAACAATGTATAGATCACCTCTACGTATCCGAAACACTTGGCAATCTACTTCAGTAAATAGGACATTGAAACCGAAATCGGCTAGTCTAGATACAGAAAGTAAATTATAGCCAAGAGATTCAACGAGCATAACATTTTGTATGGAGTTGTCATGTGAGATGGCCACCTTACCAAGGCCAACCACCTTAACCTTTGAGTTATCACCAAAGGTGACATACTTTCGAGGGCCGTCGTTTTCAGCAAGCTCACGAAACATATCCTTGTCTCCGGTCATGTGATCGGTACATCTACTATCAAGAACCCATTCATTTCCTCCAGTCATGTAGCCATGAAGGTTAGCCATAAGACAAAAGTGTCTTGTAGACTTATCAAGATCAAAGTCACTATCCTCATCCTCATCATAGTATCCATGTTTAACATTGTCTTGTGATTGATCATTACCTAGAGAGAGTGATTCATAGATTTATGATCATGACAATGTGCATCTTTATGAATTCTAATGACTTCAGAGATGATGTTACTAATGATTCCAACATCTCCTTTGGCACGCATAAGGTCACGAAGCTCAGATAGACAATCACCAACCTTACGATCATTAGGATTCATCTTATTTAAAGCAATGGATTGTGAAGAATCTCATCTAAGTTTTTCAAGGAATAGTCTGGAAAGCGTTCCTCAAGATATCTCCATATCGTCCAAGCACATTCAAGAGTTGGCAAGCATGCAATGAAGTTTCTAGGCAATCCTTTAGTGATAAGATTGATAGTTCTAAGATTGCGAATCATGTTAAGAGATTCATCGGGGGTAGGATGCAATAGATCAACCAGGGGCGCACAAGGGATAGTAATGTACATTCATTGAAAATCTCAAGCATCTCATTTTTCCAAGCATTATAGAACTCTCCATCAAGCATAGGCACTCTACGTCTAATACTCCCAATCATAGACTCATCCATCTTCCTCCAATGGTGATTAAATCAAAGCAATGGAGACCAATGCTCTGATACCAATTGAAAGGATCGAGAAGAGGTGTCTAGAGGGGGGTGATTAGACCCTCAAGAAGTAAAGGTAGCAGTTTTTAAGTTCTTCAAGTTGAGGTTGGATATTAGCACAATTTTAAACATTCATAATACATTTCAAGCAAGCATTGCAAGAGTGTATGAGCAGCGGAAAGTAAAGCATGCAATTTGAAAGAAAGTAAAGGGATGGTATAGGAGTGTGCAAATGCAATTGGAGACACTGAGATTTTTGGCGTGGTTCCGATAGGTGGTGCTACTGTACATCCATGTTGGTGGAGACTTCAACCCACGAAGGGTAACAGTTGTAAGAGTCAATGGAGGGCTCCACCCACAAAGGGTACACGAAGAAGCAACCTTGTCTATCCCACCATGGTCATCACCCACCAAGGACTTGCCTCGCTTTGGTAGATCTTCATGAAGTAGGCAATCTCCTTGCCCTTACAAACTCCTTGGTTTAACTACACAATCTTGACGGAGGCTCCGAAGTGACACCTAACCAATCTAGGAGACACCACTCTCCAAAAGGTAATATATGGTGTGTTGATGATGAACTCCTTGCTCTTGTGCTTCAAATGATAGTCTCCCCAACACTCAACTCTGTCTCACAAATTTTTTTACACCTGTTCTCTCTCTCATAGATTTGGATATGGTGGAAAGATGATTTGAGTGGAAAGCAACTTGGGGAATGCTAGAGATCAAAATTCTTGTGGTAGGATTGGAATGTCTTGGTCTCAACACATGAGTAGGTGGTTCTCTCTCAGAAAATGAGTAGTGGGAGTGTAGGCACGTTCTGATGGCTCTCTCTCAAATGGAGAAGGGGGTGGAGGGGTATATATAGTCTCCACACAAAATCTAACCGTTACACACAATTTACCAAACTCGGTGAGACCGAATAGTGAAACTCGGTGGGACCAATCTGGTTCAAAATGTGAACGTTAGAGTTTTTGGTGGGACCGACAATATCAGCTCAGTGGGACCGATGTGCTAGGGTTAGGGCAAAACCTCATCTCGGTAAGACCGATTGCATGAACTCGGTGATACCGATTTCAGCAATAAGCAAACAGAACTTGGTCAAGCAAACTCGGTGGGACCGATTGCACATCTCTGTGAGACCGGAATAATTGTAGTAGGTAACAGAGAGTTTGCAAGGCCATCTTGGTGAGACTGAGATCCTATCGGTGAGATTGAAGTGATTAGGGTTTCTGGCAGTGGCTATGTCAATGAACTCGGTGGTGCCGGATGAATCAAATCAGTCGGACCGAGTTTGACTTTAGGTTTTGGACATATGTGGAAATGAGAAAGTGGTTGAGGGCTTTGGAGCATATTAGTAAGCACTTTGAGCAAGTAGACCATTAAGCAACACCTCATCCCCTTTTAATAGTATTGGCTTTTCCTATGAACTCAATGTGATCTTGGATCACTAAAATAGAAATGAAGAGTCTTAAGCTTTTGACAATGTTTGTCCTTAGCATCTTGAAGGGATTCCACATCCTCTTGTCCTGCCACTCCAATGTTGAACTCGTCTGAAATATACTAGATCAAAACATTAGTCCAACAAGAGATATGTTGACATTAATTACCAAAATCACCCAGGGAGCACTTGTGCTTTCAGACACCCGATGCCTGCTTGACGAAGCCGGATCATCCGGACGGACGCCCGAATCATCCAGACCCTGGACGCCCAGATCATCCAGGACCCCATCCGGATCATCCGGACCATGCCTGCGCGCGTGACTTGGGCCGAGGCCCGTGTACCCCTTTGCCCCTCACTTAACCCTTCGTGGCTTAGACTATATATACTCCTCCCCATCCTCCATTTGAGGGTTAGCAAAGGATTATCTCATTTGAGAAATAGATCTTTGCTCATCCACTTGGTTACTTCTCCATTGGAGTCCACGACCTCTTCGGAGAAGATCCCCCAAGCGGATTCCAGACCCCTCACGTGAATACCCCCCCCCCCTCTCAAGACCTCCTCACGGAGAAGAACTTGCTACTTGTATCATCCTTTATTGATCATGGATCGTGTATCTCTTTATGTTTCGAGAATCTAGCACCTGTGTAATCGATTCTTGTTGGTTTGAGTGATTTCTCTCCTCGTGATTCGCCTCGTGTTCTTCGTGTGCATCGCGGAATTCGCTCCAGTCATGAAAGATCGGGCATCTAGGATTCTACCCTACATCACACCCTGGACGTCGGCACATGTCGCCGGCTTCCCCTGTGTTCATGTGCTATTATGTTGGCATAGGTTACGTCGTGTGTCTACTCGCTATATATGAGAGCCGTAGGATACAAGTGTCCTACTAGGACACGACTTCATATCCTATCTAAACACAATATTACTCAGAGTGCAATTGTAAGCTACCTTGTACACAATATTCGACACAACTCTAACAAACTCCATCTTGGCGAATATTCTCCACCACCTTGAATTCGTCAATGCGTCAAACTTCCATGTACATTGACCTTCAGCTTATTCCATGAGTATCGTGCTACTCCAAAGACTCCATGTGACTCCACCTGCAACTTGTAGTCCCTTCTTTTCTTGACCATAGTCAATGCTCGAGCGAAATTAGATTACCCTTACTCTAGTTTGTTCTCCCAACTTCCAGAGTATGCGTTCAACTCCATCACACACCGATCACTGACCTGCGTGAAAGTGAACAATTCACATATTGGGTGTCACACATAAGAATTACCTGAACTCAACATCACCACTCTTGCTTGACCGTCTGTCTGAAACGTGAAAGAATTTCACCGTTGCTTGTAGTCATCCCGAGTCAAATTCGCAGTTGTCTCACCACATGTATGACCACCAGAGCCCTGACCCATCTCCATGTTCCGTGTGTGTTGCATGCCTCACCACTATTACCATGTCGAGCCTCTGCTGTCCTAGCCAAGTCTCAAGGGGCGCCAACCCACACCACTCAACCCCCACTGCAGAGTACCACCGGTCATCATCGACCGATGACGAGTTTCACGCTTCCATAAGACCATTTGGCTCCAGTCTGAACTACGTGTCTCTCGCTTTTTTCCAACTGAATAGGCTTTGACTCTCTGTCGACTTACGTTGTCGCCCCTCAATCAACACCAAGTGAAGTCTTCCAGACTCCGCTCCACCTTCAACATGACTCCATGGTAGATGATCAATCCACCCCCGCACCCCGTCGACTTCAAGCTCTCATGTGTGCACCATCTTGAATCAACCATGCGTCATAGTCTTGTCGAAGTCACACAAGCCCTTAGGCATGCGCCACGTGTTTCCACGCCCCATAAGTCGGTCATTGTCAGCATCACGCTCCTGTGTCATTGTCGTCGATCCCACCACCATCTCCTATTCCAACCGACTCACGTCGATCCGTCAGACTATCTAGTCCGACCCAGCCGAATTTGTCCGGCTGCATGACACGCTCGAGGCTCTCAAATCGTCTTTCACGAATTTCCATCCATCACATGATAATTTCATCTTAGGTGGCATGACTTCCCGCAACAACTTCACGCACCCTTATTGCACCAAAAAAAATTCACCCTCGTCTACCATAACCCAAGCTTCCAGTTCCACTGAACTTCTCTACCTCAAACCTAATGCCCGAAGCATCATGACTCTTCGTACAGCTAACCTTGTGAAAAATAACCAAGCTTCTTTCCATGATGCCAAAGTACATAAGCAAACCTAACGTGGTCACCTCCTAGTACTAGTAGCAATTCAACCAAAACGCTTTTGATCTTCAGGTGTAGTAGTTCTAGCTCGACCTCCAATGATGTTTGTTGCTTTGTAAATGTCTCTTGCTAAATCCGATGGATGCCAATGTGATGGATTTTTTTTTCATCGCCAAATTGATTTATCTCGTGCCTTTGTGTGTCACATTAGGACTCGGTCCTCCCTTTTCTCTCTCAAACAAATCTCCGGTCTCTGCTCTTGCCTGATGTACGCGACTGGATCCGGAGCACGATCCACCGTCTGGTCCATGCATCGCCACCAAGCCTTGCGGCTTCCGCCAACTAGGCCGATGCCCAGCACGCGCCTTTGAGCCTCCGCAGCCAGCACCTGCTTCTTGCCTGCCAACCCTGCATGACGTGTCGCCGCTGCTGCCTGTCACACTCGCCCAACCAATCCGATCGCCGTACATCGAGCCTGCCACTGCCACGGGCACACACACCTTCCGCTGATCGGACGCCTCTTGCAACTTGCCGATCCGTTGTTCTCACCATCGAATGCATCGCCTTACGAAAAATTCCGATCACATCAATAGTTTCTTTGATTCGCTGCAAACATTGTGACTGCCCTGGTCGAAACACGGAAACACCGTCTTGCACCGTGATTTAACTCAACGATCTTTTCTCAAAGCACTTCCTCTCGATCAACGGATGCACTGCCTCATCGAACCTTGCTCATGATACCATTTGTTAGAATAAATTTGATACACGTAGTTGATCATCTGAGGACCAAGAAATCACATGATCACGACACAGAGATTTGTTAACAAGGTTCACCAATATGGCTACATTCCCGGGGTCTGACTATGGACGCTTCCACCTCAAACCTGGTATGGCTACATAGTCAGGCCCCGGAGATGTAGCCATATTGGTGAACCTCGTTAACGAATCTCGGTGTCGTGCTCGTATGATTGTTTGGTCGGTAGATTGACTATGCGCCTTGGAGTTATTCTAACAAATACATGAAGGAAGCGGAGAGTGGCTAGGAAGATTGCCCACAACTCTACTCAAGTGCATACAATCAAAGCCAAGATGGACATCATTTGTCATGGTTTGTACACATTGAAAGTTCTTACTGGGTTGATACTGATCCCACTACTACTGTCCAATTCTCGGTATCATCTCCTCTTTTCTTTCCAGGCCACCGTTGCCACAATGCTATATATCTCACTTGCAACGCCATGTCACTCCCTTGCCTTATGGTCAATTTTTTTGTGCGGCTTAAAAAATAAGATGCCTCTCCCTATCTTAAAAAATAAGCCACCCGCAAAATTTGTTGAGACTTCTAAATTAGTTATTCCATAACTAGTTTAGAAGCCTCAATTAATAAGAGAGGCGGCTTATGGGAAAAGCTAGGATGGAGGCGGCTTATCTTTTAAGCTGCCAAAAGAACTGGCCCTTAATTATGCTTGCCTATTTATTTGGTGCATCTTCAGTTCCTAATACAGATCAGGTTGTCCCACCGGCCTACAAAACTTAGATGTCTGCTACTCACAATCTGCCATGTTGTGCATTACTACCTCCGTCCTGGTTTATTGGCCCCCTTTGTAATTTGTGCCAAATTTTCACCAAAAATTTAAATAACAAAATGTTAATGCATATTAACAAAAATTATATCGTTGGATTCGTATTTAAACATAGTTTTCAATAATATAATTTTTTGTGACATGCATGAACATTTTGTTAGATAAATTTATGGTCAAAATTTGATACAAAATACAACAGGGACCAATAAACCAGGACTGATGTAGTAGTTGATGGATGTACATCATGCTGATTTTTGCACCGGTATTCTACGTGCCATCTTTCTGCTAGCTTTGCAACTTCATCATTGAGTAATCAATTTTGCTTAATTAGGATGACTTATATCACTTTATTCATATTTAGGGATTAATCTATCATAATAGTGATACACAAGTCCATCATTAAGGAATTTCTTACTAATCAAGTTTTCGTATCTTGGATTGATTACAAATCCGAAAAACAATTTACCACTCAAAAAAAATTACAAGTAGCGAAACAACATCAAAGTACTCAAAGTACCGAGGGAAATATTAAAATACATTCTTAGATAGAAAACCTCCCTGCCATTTCCCTCCAAAGACCTTGGTCATAACAGTACTTTTTCTCCAGGACTCGATCATCATCAACATGATCACTAGATCGAGCTATGTATTAAGACACATGCTTATGTGGACACGCCTACTATGCACTAGGAGCTCTAAAATAAATATATGAGCAAGCTTATTTCTCCTCCAGATTGCCACAAAATACATAATTGCCCGCAAATCAATATTGCAAACTATGTCCATTTTGAATATTTTCTTTTTGAATTTTTAGAGTATGTTAATGCTTACTTTTTATCGATTAGGTATGCCATGGCATCCGTGTTTACAAAAAAAGTGGACAGATAAATGAACTTGATTCTTCATACTTAGTTATTTCCTTCAGCGCTTAACATGTTGTTATTCAATGCAATTACAACACGCACACGTAGATAGGGTACAAGAAGGAGTGTAAGTGATGAGACGTGGGGTGTCATATTGAAATAGAGGACATGGACGTGTGTGTGGGCGGGGGGTGTGGTGTGGTGTTTGTGTCATGCTTATTATGCGTTAGGGGTGTGTGATATTTTTTTCTCTCGTTGCAACACACGAGCATGTTTGTTAGTTAGAGTTAAAGGGTCAAAAGGAGCATGTCCTTCTATTTATACGTAAACCAGGGTGGGATGTTATGGTTAGCGAACCTAGTTTAGCCCGTAACCAAGGCACCAAGGTTTGATTCCCATCGAATATGTGATGTTTATTGCTCATGGATTGGACTAGTTCAACCACTCTGGGTTTACCTTTGGTTCACATGAAAATCGGCCGGTTTATATGGTTTTCCTGGACCAATTGTAGGATGGTCTGTAGTGCTTAAGAGAACGACAAGGTCTTTGGTTTTGGGTTTTTTGGGTTCGACCACTACTCCAGGTCGCCATTTTATACAATGATTGTTTCTAATACAAAGAGAATTTTTAAAAAAAGACACTGGAAATATTTGTATATTTTTAAAATAGGTGTTTATTTATGGGCAATGCTACGCATCAGCCGGCATATCTTTTTAAAAGATTCTCCGTCTCACGAGCCATTGGATTCAAAGTGAGATGGCCATTATAATCAGCTGTCGGTTTTGCAACAAGGATGATGTTTCACCGAGACGTTTGAAATAGAGTTCAGGTTGCAAAACGTGTTCAACAAAAGTATTGTTGCTGATTTTTTTTGCAACAGAGCTAATGTTGTAGAAATTGTTTTTGCCTTCACCTTTATATAGGTGTTAGGGAAAAAAGTTTTGCTACATCAGTGATGTTGTAGAAATCTTTCTTGCAATAAGGATGATGTTGCAAGAAAAAAACCACCACTAGTCGTTCGCTGCAAGCTCTCCTCGAACGGTGGTGATGGAGGAGCAGTGCCGCTCGTCTCCATCGTCGCATCGCCACCGACGAGTGTCGGCCTGCTGACCAAGTCGCCTCACCGCCATCCTCCTCTCTGGTGAGGTGGGCGCACTACGTGTGGCTGACAGGCGTGGTGGAGGCGGGTCGACAACGATGTCCACCACGCGCGACCCCAGCTGCAACCTCGCCGCCATTGTAACACCCCGAGAATCATGCTATAGTAATCTCACTCACATGGTGACCATGTCATCCTGATTACTATGCAAATTGCCACTTGTCCGAGAAATGAAGTCAAATTCAATTTAATTTGCAGGTCAAATTATTATTTCTCCAAATAGAGAGACAAAAATGTTCGGCATGTTGCAAATAATCCTCAATCAATTGTCATGTAGAAATCAAATCAAATTGGATTTCTATTTTGGCCCTAGCAATATTTTAGCGGGCTAGGAACATTTAATTTGGTCGTTTAAATTCCAAAAATAGTCTTAAATTTCCCAAACCACATGAAACTTTGTGTGTGGCCCTATACCAATGCATAGAAATTATGTGCCAAGTTCCACCAGGAACAAAATTCATTTAGCAGCAATATAAATGGCAAAACTCTAGTAAAAGTAAAGTAATAGAAATAAATAAGGGAAAAGGCCGAGGTGCTTTTGTGCACTTGGCCCAATTTAGTAATAGAAGTGGCCCAACCCACTTCACCTCATCTCCCTCCTTGCGCTACAAGTGACAGGGGAGGGCGTGGCAGCCATCCCGTGGCCATGGCCGCTGCCTTGCCAATGTGCCGGCCATCCAAGCACCCCGGCGCCCTATAAGCCCCCTCGACGCTCCGACAAACCCTAGCCCCCTTCTTTCCCCCCCTCCTTGCGTCGCTTCTTCTGACCCAGTGCACAGACACGTCACCATCGCCATGGCCATGCTCGATCCCGTGGCCACCGCTGCCCCGCCATGTCCGAGAGAAGTGCTATAGACGACTCTGTCTTCCTCAAGCCTCGAATCGAGCCACGACATCCCGTGCACTCGCCATCGAGGACTTCTCCAGCTCCGTGTTCGGCCGCTGCACTACCTCGTCATAGCCCCGCACTCCGGTGCCTCCTCGAGCCCCTCCAACCTCACCATATCACTTGCTCTGAGCCTCTCTATCGATCCCTCCGTTTTCCCCCCATCGATTCAGCATCGTAGACCCATGCCGCCCGCTGTTGCCTGCTGGCCTTGCTACTGCTTACGATATTGCTGCTGCATGCGGCCACTGCTCCTGCCTGGACCATGCCCTACACCCCCCAGTCGCACCGCCCTGCCCGCGCCTCGCAGCGCTGGCCGTGTTGACCACTATCGCCGTTGTTTCTGCCTCCACCACCGCCTGCAGCCTCGCCAGTCACTCCTCCCGCCCGCCTCAGCTCGCCTGGCCGCTCGTCCCGCCTGTGTGTGCCCGGCCGAGGCCGCTCCGCCCTGCTCCGTTCGGCCGCCCCCGCCTCCTTGGTCGCGGCCCCCGTGAGCTCCCATGCCCGCCGCTGCGCGCGTCGAGCTACCCCACTGTGTGTCGTTGCGTACCCGTAAGCCTGCACCCCCGGCCTCCCTCTTGCCACTTTGCTGCTGCTCCGGCCAAGCTGCTGCTCCTGCTGCCGCCGGCAACCGCCCCGCGCCTTTCGCCCCTGACCTCGCGGCAACCATTGCCGCACCCACATCCGCTCGCGGTCGCGGCCGCGAGCGGCCTCGCCCCGGCTGCCGCCCTCCGCACTCGCTGCTGCCGGTGGATCCCCACACCTGCATCCGGCCGCCGGCGCCCGCCGTCGCTGCGCCCGGTGTCTTCTCCTTCACCCGCCAGAGCCGCCGAAGTGGCTGGGCGTGGTGCGCCCCTCCGGGTCGCTAGTTAGTGGGTCTCACTAACACAGTTGACTGGTCAACTGGTCAGTGTTGACCTGCTGACTCAGCTGCCCCGGGCACACTGACAGCCCCCCAGTGCACTATTGGGTGCACTGCACCAGGTGCACCCAGCACTTCTTGTTATTGTTTTTTTAATTAATTTAAATCTTGTAAATCTAGAAAATGATTAAAACTTGGAAAATTAATAGAAAATAAACTGTAAGTCAGATTAAAATAATTTATATACGAAAGTTGCTCAGAAAAACAAGATGAATCTGAATAGGCAGTCTGTTCGTCCACTACACGTCCCTAGCATAGTGAACCTACAACCGTCCCCCCTCCGGTCCGTTTGTCCGAAAACGATAAACACCAGGAATAATTTCTCAGATGTTTCCCCCCTTCGCCGCTATCACCTACTACCGCGTTAGGGCACACCTAGCACCACTATTTGCTTTGTCATGCATCTGTTTGTCATTGTTTCTTTCCCTCTTCTCTCCGGTAGACTACGAGATTGACGCCGATGCTGCCCCGATCGACTATGGTGTTGACGACCCCTCCTTCTTGCCAGAGCAACCAGGCAAGCCCCCCCTGATCAACTCAATATCGCATATTCCTTCTCTCTACTGCTTGCATTAGAGTAGTGTAGCATGTTACTGCTTTTGGTTAATCCTATTCTACTTCATAGCCTGTCTTTGCTACTACTGTTGTTACCTTTACCTGCAATCCTAAATGCTTAGTATAGGATGCTAGTTTATCATCAGTGGCCCTACATTCTTGTCCGTCTGCCATGCTATACTACCGGGTCGTGATCACTCTGGAGGTGATCATGGGTTGGCAGCCAGAACATAAATCTTGGCAACATCCGTAACCTTGTTCGTCGCCAGCTCTTCACGCATCTTACGAGTGCGCATGTTCAGATGGAACGCGCTGATGACAGCAGCGGGATGAACATCTGGGATGTTGTACTGCACACGGTTGAACCTATGTATGTATTTGCGCAAGCATTCGCCGTCCCTCTAGCGGATCACATGCAAATCACTTGCTTGGCCAGGAGCTATGTGGCCGCCAGTAAAGGCGCCAACAAACTCGTGGCACAGATCCAACCAAGAGTAGATGGAATCTATCGGCAAGTGCATCAACCACGACCTAACATTGGGCTTGATCACCAATGGGAAGTAGTTGGCGAGTACCTTGCCGTCCCGAGCTCTGGCAGCTTGCATCGCGATGGTGTAAACGCTCAGGAACTTAGACCGATGAGTCTTGCCGTCATACTTCTCTGGGACCTCTAGTTTGAACGTGCGGGTAGTGGGCCACTGGAACTGCCGTAGCTCATGGGTAAATGTTGGACAAGTAATTGATAAGGCAAGGCATCAGAATCTCCCAGCGCAGGCTTGTACGCAATGGCCCCACACGCCTATCAGATTGGTGGCGTGCTTCCCGTCGTCGCTCGATGGTGGTTTGAGCGTCCTCCTTGAGCCGTTCCCGAAGAACTTGATGTTAGTCGTGATGTGTGGATCGGATAATGCCTTGGATACATCGTCATGGGCATCGACCCAACGGCCTGGCGATCGCCGTTGTCGCGGTGGAGGGGAGTGCACCGTGGTTGCGGCGCCTCCAACACTTCCACTATCAACATGCGCTGGCTCGATGGTCTAGTGCCACGAAGGACTTGCCTCCTGGTGGCCATCCCTGTTGTCATGGCCAATAAGGCTTTGGATAGTAGCTCTCCACTCTTCTTGCTTCTTCGCAGTAGCAGGAAAGTCGAGGAGTAGCTGCGCTCGTGCCAATGCTTCTGCTCGCATGGGTGGCAGCGACAAATGCGAGGAACGGGAGGTGCTCGGACTTCTAACTATGTTAGAAGGAGCCCCATCACGGTTCCGCGGCCGCGCGCCTTTTTCACCAGCATCTTGGCGTGAATGTCGGCCCTGCGCATCTCGAGAATGATGCCAAGGGCTCTTGCCGCAGCGATCCCCGGGGTCACCAACGTCGTGGCGCTGCTTGTCGTGCACGACCTGGGAGGACCGTGGTGCATGCGCCAATGGGGTCGTCTTCCTACCCTTGGAGGTTCCCGTGCCACCCGTAGGCAGCACAACTCCGTCCTTGGATGCGGCAGTGCATGGATCATCGTCATGGTTGCGGATGATGCCGATCGCCTGGTTGCTGCTAACAGAATGGTGTGGATGATCTTGATCTCCCCCGCCACCAGCGGCTACCCAATCGACTGTCTGTGTTGGCACGGGTAGACTGGCTCCAGACGAACCGATCACCGTGATTGTCTTGTTCTTCGGAGCCATGGTGATAAAGAAACTGATGCACTAATTAACTACCAGATCAGATTTGCACAACCAGTCCCTCCTACCTGGCGCCCCAAAGATGTCGGGGAAATGGCACCTATCAGATCACAAGGATCCCTTCTATGGTTGGCGGGGAGCAGGGATGCACAAAGAGCAGGTCTGGTGATCAGCACAAGGGATTTTTACCCAGGTTCGGGCCGCTGAGGAGCGTAAAACCCTAGTCCATCTTTGAGTGTATATTTGGTGTTCTTGAACCTTAGCTAGCTGCTATGCGTGCCTTGTCCAAAAGTTCGAATCCTCCTCCAGTACGCCTTGGGCCTCCTTTTATACGTCCAAAGGGGTTGCCACAGTGGCACACAGGAGGTATAAAGTAGCTACAGTGTACATGCTTATCACTAACGTTGTAGGACAAACGCATTAAGTGCGCTGCTTATGTGCCCTCTAACTTTATCGGGGACGGTAATAGAGCCCATCCCATCCGTTGCTGCCTCACCCTATCTTGACACGTGTCCAGGCTGACGAGACATGCAGCGCCAAGCTGGCTAGCTAGCCGCTGAGCTGGCACGATGGCAGGATCTTCGCGAAGATCTACATGCCACCACGTGATGCTTGCCTAGTTGGCAGGCTGGTCGCCGCGCTGGAACGGTCGTGGGGTGGCGAACCCTTGTCGTGCGCGGGCCTTACTGTGGCCCCATTGTTGTCCCCGACAAGAGCCTTGCCGTGGTCTTGTAGTTGTCCCCGGCAAGAACCTTGTCGGGGCTTCCACTACAAAAAAAATACACTTCCATGATGATACGTGTTTGTCACAGTAGGTCATGTTTTCTGTCATGCATGTACATCCATGACGATTTTATGACAGAATCAAGATAGTCATACATGTGCTGTCGTAGAAGTATTCCACGACATTACCAAAATTATCATCACGGAAGTGTCCACTTCCATGATGATAAATCGCGCGTCACAAAAGTTCTTCCGTCAAGGGTGACCGACACGTGGCATCCACCGTAACGGAACACCGTTAAGCTATCGGGTCTGGTTTTGGATCCGATAACCCATTAACAGCCCGGACCAATGGGGATTTTCCATGTGTAAAATCATCATTGGCCGGAGGAAACACGTGTTGCCTCACCATTGGGACAGATGCCATCCACTCATTGGACAGGAGGCGCCTATGATAGGTCAACACGTGGCACGGCCCAACAGTGGCCCATTCCAGGGAAAAAGATCGGCCCAGTAAAAATTAGCAGGCCAACCCATATAAGGCCTACTTGTGTTAGGTCCATTTGAGCCCACGACCCATACGAGATGTGCCAATTCAGCCTGTCAACAGCCCATTAAAGATTTGACACCATTGCAGCCCATCGTCAGTTCGAGCCTCTTAATAGCCTGCTATATATTTGGGCTCAATATCGGCCCGATGAGATTTCGGCCTGTTAACAACCCATTCAAGGGATGGGCCAATTTTTAGGATGTACATCTTTCAGCCTTTTAGCGACCCATTTAAGTGTTGGACTAATTTCCGGTCGGTGTATCTTTCAGCCTGTTGACAGCCCATAAATCAGTTGGGCCATTTGTAGTCGGACCTGAGTTTTGTCCTTTTAGCGACCCATTTAAGTGTTGGACCAATTTCCGGCCCGGTGTGTCTTTCAGCCTGTTGACGGCCCATAAATCCGTTGGGCCATTTGTAGTCGGACCTGAGTTTTGGCCTTTTAGTGACCCATTTCAGTGTTGGCCCAATTCCCGGCCCTGTGTGTCTTTTAGCCTATTAATGGCCCATAAATGAATTGGGCCATTTGTAGTCGTACCTGAGTTTTGTCCTTTTAACGGCCCATGACCTTCATGGTCCAATACCAGCCCGGTTTCTCTTTCGGCCTGCTATAGGCCCACAACACAGTTGGGCAATTTACAATATGACCTAACTTTTGGCCTCTTAGCGGCCCATGCTCTTCATGGTCCAGTACAAGCTCGCTATCTCTTTCGGCCTGCTAAAGGCCCACAGTATAGTTGGGTGATACGTCTCCAACGTATATACTTTTCCAAACACTTTTGCCCTTGTTTTGGACTCTAACTTGCATGATTTGAATGAAACTAACCTGGACTGACGCTGTTTTCAGCAGAACTGCCATGATGTTGTTTTATGTGTAGAAAACAAAAGTTCTCGGAATGACCTGAAAATCCACGGAGACAAGTTTTGGAAAATATAAAAAATACTAGCGAAAGAATCAAGACCAGGGGGCCCACACCCTGTCCACGAGGGTGGGGGCGCGCCCTCCCCCCTGGGCACGCCCCCTGTCTCGTGGGCCCCCTGAGGCTCCACCGACCTCAACTCCAACTACATATATTCCGTTTCATGGAGAAAAAAATCAGAGAGAAAGTTTCATCGTGTTTTACGATACGGAGCCACCGCCAAGCCCTAATCTCTCTCGGGAGGGCTGATCTGGAGTCAGTTCGGGGCTCCGGAGAGGGGGATTCATCGTCGTCGTCGTCATCAACCATCCTCCATCACCAATTTCATGATGCTCACCGCTGTGCATGAGTAATTCCATCGTAGGCTTGCTGGACGGTGATGGGTTGGATGAGATTTACCATGTAATCAAGTAAGTTTTGTTAGGGTTTGGTCCCTAGTATCCACTATGTTCTGAGATTGATGTTGCTATGACTTTGCTATGCTTAATGCTTGTCACTAGGGCCCGAGTGGCACGATTTCAGATCTGAACCTATTATGTTTTCATGAATATATGTGTGTTCTTGATCCTATCTTGCAAGTCTATAGTCACCTATTATGTGTTATGACCTGACAACCCCGAAGTGACAATAATCGGGATACTTCTCGGTGATGACCGTAGTTTGAGGAGTTCATGTATTCACTATGTGATAATTCTTTGTTCCGGTTCTCTATTAAAAGGAGGCCTTAATATCCCTTAGTTTCCGCTAGGACCCCGCTGCCATGGGAGGGTAGGACAAAAGATTTCATGCAAGTTCTTTTCCATAAGCACGTATGACTATATACGGAATACATGCCTACACTACATTGATGAACTGGAGCTAGTTCTGTGTCACCCTATGTTATAGCTATTACATGAGGAATCACATCGACATAATTATCCATCACTAATCCAATGCCTACGAGCTTTTCACATCTTGTGTTTCGCTTATTTACTTTTCCATTGCTACTGTTACAATTACTACAAAACTATTATCTTTACTTTTGCCATTGTTACCTTTATTATCATACTACTTTGCTACTAAATACTTTGCTGCAGATACTAAGTTATCCAGGTGTGGTCGAATTGACAACTCAATGGCTAATACTCAATAATATTCTTTGGCTCCCCTTGTGTCGAATCAATAAATTTGGGTTGAATACTTTACCCTCGAAAGCTGTTGCGATCCCCTACACTTGTGGGTTATCATTGGGCCATATGTAGCCCGAACTTAGTAACAGCTTATTAACGGCCCATGAAATCAAATGGGCCCACCCGTTGCCCGCTTCGATGTCGGCATGTTAACGACCCGGGAGGTAAGAGGGCCAACCATTAACTTTCATCCTGGTAACGGCCCATTAACTTAATGGGCCCACTAAAGTTCATACATGTCTTTAGGCCAAATTAGATAATTTGAGCCCATTACGACGATCAATTATGCACAGGACCAAAACAGATCAAGCAAAGTGTAACGCCCCAGATGTAACTTTCCATATTTGTATCCAACTCTTGCCGTCTCCGGCGCTAAGTTATATTTATTTCTCGGGTTGGGTCTTTGTCTCCATGTGTTGTTCTTCTTTTTCGTGCATCTCTTATCATGTCATCACGTGCATTGCATTTGCATACATGTTCATCTCATGCATTCGAGCATTTTCCCCGTTGTCCGTTTTGCATTCCGGCGCTTCGTTCTCCTCCGGTGGTCATTTCTAGTCTTCTTTCGTGTGTGGGGTTTAAACATTTCCGGATTGGACCGAGACTTGCCAAGCGGCCTTGGTTTACTACCAGTAGACCGCCTGTCAAGTTTCGTATCATTTGGACTTCGTTTGATACTCCAACGGTTAACCGAGGGACCGAAAAGGCCTCGTGTGTGTTGCAGCCCAACACCCCTCAAATTTGGCCCAAAACTCACCAAACTCTGCTCCTTGTCCTAGAGCGTTCGATCACGATCGTGTGGGCGAAAACCGCACCTCATTTGGACTCTCCTAGCTCCACTTATGCCTATTTATACCCCCTCCATTCGGATCTCTTCTTCCCCCGTCCGAAACCCTAGTTTTTAAAAAAAAACAGATCTCCACCGACGGACGTGTCCGCCCCGCCGCTGCCATCCAACCCGCCGCCGCCACGTGTCCCCGCGGGACCAGTTCGCCGCCGCCATCGACGCGGGCCCGAGGCCCAGCGCCGGCCCCCGCGGCCCATCCAGGCGCCCCGCCGCCTTCGCCGCCTCCCCGCCGCCTTCTTCTCCAGCGACGGCCGCCGCCGCCGCACGCCATAGCCGCCCGGACCACCGCGCTCCTCGCCGACTCCGGCCGGTGGTCGCCGCCCCCGCTCGCCGTCCCCGCCGCCAAGTCCCTCGCCGCCCGAACCACCGCCGCCTTCGCCGCCTCCTCGTCGCCCCCTCGTCGCCGGCCGAAGCCCCGGCCGCAGCCCCTCTCCCCGGCGAGCCCCGCGCCTCTCTGGTGATCCTCGGTGTCCGTGCCCCGGCGAGCCCAGATCCAGATCCGCGCGTGAACAGTAAACCCTAGGGGTTGACTTTCCCTCTCCCCCTTATTTTTTTATGCATTCTTTGACTGCTTGTATCTCCGCATCCGTAGCTCCGTTTTGGGCATATGATATATCAAAATCTTCGCCTCGACATGTACATCATTTCATTCCATTGCATCATTTGCATTTGAGGTCATCTTGATGCCAAAAATTCTGTTAGAAGGAGGCTTCGTGAGTTAGATTGCAGATCCGTTAGTTCATCATGCACTTTTGTCATTTTTGCTATGTTTAATTCGTGCATGATATGCCTGTGCCCCTTTGGGATGAATTGTTAAGCATTTTGCCTTCTTTCCAGAGGTGCCACCCATGAATTTTTAGGATGTGTGTGTTGTCTTGTGCAAGCTTGCGAAGAGAGGTACCTGAGATTGCAGATTTCAGAGACTTGGTGATTTTCACAAAGTCTGGGATATTTTAGTTCATGATGCTATATGTCCAGCTTGTTTCCTAATGATCCGTGCCTCTTTTGAGGATGATCAGTAAGGGAGTTTTGATATTTATGTTATGCTCTATCCATCCATGTCTTTGTTACCACATGTGGAGTGCTCTAGGTTGACTCAATCGAGCTCAACTTTTGCTTCGTTGTTAATCTGGGCAGATCGTCAACTTGTTTGCGATTTTGCCGATGCTACCGTTAGTGTTCCATGCATGCTATGCCTTTGTTCTTGCCATGTGTAGCTAGCACTTTGTGCCTTCTTGCTGGTTATATGCTTTCCTTGCCATGACTTGCACCGTAGTGAGTGCATCGAGCTCGTTTACATGCCTTCGTGAGTTATATTTCAGCGTGTCTCAGTTTTCACTAAGTCTGAAAACTGATTGTGTTCGAGCTATGTTCGTGAGCTCGGTAGAGTATTTTGTGAACCCTTTTGGCCCCAGGTCACTTTGGGTGTTTTGTTAAGCTTGTTGAGTAGCTCCATGCCATGTTCTTACTTGTCATGTTCAGGTTTTCTATCATGTTGTTTTGCTGCTCCGAAGAGAGCATCGTGATCTGAAATTTCAGGCTAGTGTTAATTTCACTAAGTCTGAAATCTGTTTTGCATTTGCGTTTTAGCCATGCTTGTTTGAACCTCTTAATGGATGAATTTGCCTATGGCTCAGTGCTAGTGTTTTGTCAACCATCTTGTGTACATCACTGCCATGTATTTTGTTTTCATGTTTGGTGGCTGTAGCATGTTCATTTCGTTACATTTAGATGCCTACTTGCTGTAAATCGCATACCGGTGTCGTATCTTAAAACGCTTGCCATTTCCAAACCGTAACTCCGATTTCATTGATCTTTATATCGTTTTCAAGCGATTTCATCCCCTCTATCCAGTGGCACACTTGGTTTTCCAAGTTGAGGCCAGGTTCATGCATTTCCTGTCATATCTTGCATTTTGCATCCCGCATCGCATCCCGCATAGCATATCGTCGTTTCATCATATTGCTTGGTCTTGGCCGTGGTTGATTGTATCCTTGTTGCTTGTTTGTCTTGTTGGGTAGAGCCGGGAGACGAGTTCGCTACCGAGGAGCCCGTTGAGTTTGCTTGTGAGGATCCAGTCAACTCTGACAACTGTGCAGGCAAGATGATCATACCCTCGAAATCACTACTATCTTTGCTATGCTAGTTTGCTCGCTCTTTTGCTTTGCCACTGCAACGATGCCTACCTTTTGCTTGTCAGCCTCCCAATTGCCATGTTGAACCTCTAACCCACCATTGTCCTAGCAAACCGTTGATTGGCTATGTTACCGCTTTGCTCAGCCCTTCTTATAGCGTTGTTAGTTGCAGGTGAAGATTGGAGCCGTTCCTTGTTGGAACATTTATTTACTTGTTGGGATATCATTATATTGCTATGTTATCTTAATGCATCTATATACTTGGTAAAGGGTGGAAGGCTCGGCCTCTCGCCTAGTGTTTTGTTCCACTCTTGCCGCCCTAGTTTCCGTCATATCGGTGTTATGTTCCCGGATTGTGCGTCCCTTACGCGGTTGGGCTATAATGGGAACCCCTTGATAGTTCGCCTTGATTAAAGCTTTTCCAGCAATGCCCAACATTGGTTTTACCATTTGCCACCTAGCCTCTTTTTCCCTTGGGTTTCCGGAGCCCGAAGGTCATCTTTATTTTAGCCCCCCACGGGCCAGTGCTCCTCTGAGTGTTGGTCCGAACTAGAGCCCTGTGCAGCGCCACCTCGGGGAAACTCGAGGTTTGGTTTTAGTTGTACGGATTGCTCATCTGAGTGTGCCCTGAGAAAGAGATATGTGCAGCTCCTATCGGGATTTGTCGGCACATTCGGGCGGTGTTGCTGGACTTGTTTTAACCTGTCGAATCATCTTGTTGTACCGAGATACCGAGTCTGATCGGTGTGTCTTGGGTGGAGGTCTATTCCTTCGTTGACCGTGAGAGCTTGTTATGGGCTAAGTTGGGACCCCCTGCAGGGATTGATCTTTCGAAAGCCGTGCCCGCGGTTATGGGCAGATGGGAATTTGTTAATGTCCGGTTGTAGATAACTTTAATTAAACTTTATTAAAAATGAATCAACCGTGTGTGTTACCGTGATGGCCCCTTCTCGGCGGAGTCCGGGAAGTGGACACGGTGTTGGGGTTATGCTTGCGCAGGTTGTTCCTTTAGCTTCTCGCTCGTGCTTCGCCTTCTCTTCTCGCTCTCTTTTGCGTATAAGTTAGCCACCACATATGCTAGTCGCTTGCTGCAGCTCCACATATATTTGCCTTATCCATTCCTATGAGCTTAAATAGTTTTGATCGCGTGGGTGTGAGATTGCTGAGTCCCTGTGGCTCACAGATACTATAACTCCAGATGCAGGTCCAGGTGTTTCTGCTCCAGTTGACGATTACGAGCTCAAGTGGGAGTTCGACGAGGACTCTCAGCGATACTACGTATCTTTTCCGGATGATCAGTAGTGGTGCCTAGTTGGGGTTATCGATTCAGGACCTTGTCGCATGTTGGGGGTCTTTTCTATTTTGGCGCCGTAGTCGGGCCATGAGTGTTTGTTTGATGGATGTTATTTATGTACTCTGATGTGACGTGGCGAGTGTAAGCCAACTATGTTATCTCCCCCTTTATTATATATTACATGGGATGTTGTAATGACTGCCTGACTTGCGACATTGCTTTCAATGCGGTTATGCCTCTAAGTCGTGCCTCGACACGTGGGAGCTATAGCCGCATCGAGGGCGTTACAAGTTGGTAATCAGAGCCTTCCCCGACCTTAGGAGCCCCATTGCTTGATCGTTTTTAGCAGCCGAGTTGTGTCTAGAAAAATGTTTTGAGTCCTTAGGAATTATATATCGGAGAGCTTAGGAATTCTTTTTACTTCCCAGTCTCCACATCGCTCTGGTAAGGCATCCTGACGTAGAGTTTTGACTCTTCTCTTCTCAAATTTCACAAAAAAAATTTTAGGATCACGCGAGTATTTTGGATTTGTTCCGATGGTTTTGTGACGAGAACATTGTTCTTGGTGCCTCCTGTCTTTAGGGGTTGTGGCAGTGTCCCGGGGAGTTGAGCTCCGAGGTGTTGTCGTCACAATTTTATCGTTGCAATTCTGGTATACTTGAGATATGTTCGCCGACATCGAAAATCTCTTTTATGCAGTTCGTTGGTGAGATAACCTCGACGCCACCCAGTACTGGGGCGGGAGTTCGGGAGTATCGCCATAACTTGTATAACGGATGCTTTTCGAAGGTTGAGGTAGATGGTTTCCGAAGTTTTCCTGGTTATGTGTTGAAGGATGGATACAGCTGGATGTAGGATTTGCTAGTTTGGGTGAGATATTGTGCTTCCCCTGTATCCCCAACACCTGATTGCATAACCGGAAAGGTTCGGGAGTTTCATAGGTGGGAATTCTAGTAGCTCTAGTTCTTCTTCCACGGATATTGGTTTGAGATTGGGATTTCTTACCGATTATTCGTTCTTGATCCGTACCTTGTTGATTTATTTCTCTACCTTAATTCTACGTGGCTTCTCAATTTATGGATATGTGACCATTTGAAGAGGAATGCATTCGTTCATTTTGTTCGGATGTGAAGACTATATGTTGCAATTTTCATTCCGTTGGATTCAGCTTCTATATTGTTGTCTATCAATGTGCTAATGGTGGTCAACCTCTTCAGGATGGCTCCTCCAACGCGCACGACTCCGAATCCTGATCCGCCTCCACCTCCGCCTCCTCCGGAAGCATGGCAAGCTGTGATGGCCGCTACTAATGCAAACACACAGTTGATCATGCAAATTCTCCAAGAGCGCAATCAAGGCAGTCAAGGGAATCAAGGCCATAATCAGCACCACTTTGCTACTCTGAACCAGTTCCTCGCAAATGGCCCAAAGACGTTCAGCGGTTGTGTTGAGGCTACCGATGCTGACGATTGGCTAGTGGATCTGGGCAAGCATTTTGAATGCAGCAACGTCAGGCCTGAAGATTTCGTCAAGTTCGCTTCTTTCCAGCTCAAAGATCAGGCTGCAGAGTGGTTCCAGCAGTACAAGGATTCCAGAGGTGGACGTGTTATCACTTGGACGATTTCCGTCAAGATTTCCGCGCTCATCACATCCCTCAAAGTGTGGTTGAGAGTAAGCGTCAGGAATTCCGCAATCTGAAGCAAGGCTCTTTGTCTGTCTATGACTACAACAAGTTGTTCCAGAAGCTCGCCCGTTTTGCCAAGCAGGATGTTCCTGATGAGAAGAGCATGATCTATCAGTTCAGGGGTGGTCTTCGTGAGGAAATTCAGCTCGCTCTTGTCCTCTTTGAGCCGTTGAGATACGATGAGTTCTACAACATGGCACTGAAGCAAGAGGCTGCTCAGATGAGGTGTGATGCTTCCAGGAAGCGTGCCAGAGATGTTACTCCGTCTTCCTCTACTCAAGTGGTCAAGCAGCAGAAGTATTGGCTTCCTCCTCCTCCGTTCCGTCAGCCGTATCAGCAGAAGAGCAAAGGTGGCAGTGGTTTCTCCCACCCACCCAACCCAGGCTTTCAGAACAAGTCTTCGTCTCAAGCTCCAAGACCGAGTGCTCCGTATCACCGTCCGCTTTCAGAGGTCACGTGCAACAAGTGCCAACAGAAGGGTCACTATGCCAACAAGTGTACCAACCAGAGGCGTCTTCCTCCTCCTCCTCCTGTCAGATCGGCAAGTACAGCTGTGGTCAAGCACAATCCCAAGCACGCCAAGGTCAATATGGTGAATGCAGCTCAGGCAGAGGATTCTTCAGATGTGATCATGGGTAACCTTCCTGTTAATGATATTCCTGCAAAAGTTCTTTTTGACACTGGTGCATCGCATTGTTTCATCTCGAGACCTTTTGCTTCCAAGCATGATTTTGTTACTCAAATGTTGCCGAGACCGTTGTCTATTGACTCTCCGGCCAGCCTCTTGACATCTCGAGTGTGTGTTCCGGATGTTACAATCACTTTGGGCGACTGCAAGTTTCTCTCTTCTCCGGTGGTTCTTGGCAATTCTGACATTGATCTTATTCTTGGGATGGACTGGCTCTCTAAGCATAAAGCTCAGCTTGATTGTGCAGCCAGGCAGATTCAACTGACTCATTCGTCTGAGGATGTAATTGTCTTTGCTGCTCGGGATAATACCATCCGGTTGTTTTCTCTCAATGAGAAGGGTGAATTGGATGCTATTTCGCAGATTCCGGTTGTTTGTGAGTATCAAGACGTTTTTCCAGAAGAACTTCCAGGGATGCCTCCAAACCGGCCGGTTGAATTCGTTATTGAACTTGAGCCCGGTACGGAACCTGTGTGCAAACGTCCCTACAAGCTCGGCCCCGAAGAGTTGAAGGAGTTGAAGAAACAACTCGATGAGCAAGAAAGATTGGGTCTCATTCGGCCTAGTACTTCTCCGTGGGGTTGTGGTGTTCTTTTTGTGAAGAAGAAGGATGGATCGAGTCGACTTTGTGTTGATTACCGTCCAGTAAACAAGAAGACCATCAAGAACAAATACCCACTTCCCAACATCAATGAGCTGTTCGAACAACTCAAGGGTGCTCAAGTATTCTCCAAGCTTGATCTCCGTATGGGTTATCATCAGATTCGTATTCGTGAGCAAGATATTCCCAAGACGGCGTTCAGAACAAGCTTTGGTTCATATGAATACACCGTCATGTCTTTTGGCCTCGCAACGCTCCTCCGACGTTCTCTCGCATGATGAACTTCATCTTCAACCCCTACACCAATGAATTCGTTTTGGTCTATCTCGACGACATTCTGGTTTTCTCGAAGAACAAGGAAGATCATGCCAAGCACTTGCGTTTGGTTCTTGACAAGCTCAGAGAACATCAGTTCTACGCCAAGTTCTCCAAGTGTGAATTTTGGCTCGATGAGGTTCTTTATCTTGGTCATATCATCTCTGCCAAGGGCATTTCCGTGAATCCTGAGAAGGTGTCCGCAATTGTGAATTGGGAACCTCCTCAGAACGTAAAGCAACTCCGCAGTTTCCTCGGTCTCGCAAGCTATTGCAGAAGATTCGTTGAAAACTTTTCTAAGATCGCCAAGCCTCTCTCAAATCTTCTTCAGAAGCACGTCAAGTACGTTTGGTCTCCGGAGTGTGATATTGCTTTCAACACTTTGAAAGAGAAATTGATCACTGCTCCAGTTCTGACTCCGCCTGATGAAACCAAGCCGTACGAGGTCTTTTGTGATGCCTCTCTCCAAGGTCTCGGTGCTGTACTGATGCAAGAGAAGAAAGTTGTTGCTTATACCTCTCGCCAGTTGAAACCTAATGAGAAGAACTACCCCACTCATGATCTCGAGTTGGCGGCAGTTGTGCACGCTTTGTTGACTTGGAGACATCTTCTATTGGGAAGGAAAGTGGATATTTTCACTGATCACAAGAGTCTCAAGTACATCTTCACTCAGCCTAATCTCAACCTCAGGCAGACTCGATGGGTCGAAATGATTCAAGAGTACAATCCGAGTATCGAGTATACTCCAGGCAAGGCTAATGTGATTGCTGACGCTTTGAGCAGGAAAGCATATTGCAACAGTCTGATTCTCAAGCCTTATCAACCCGAGCTTTGTGAAGCTTTCCGCAAACTTAATCTGCAAGTTGTTCCTCAAGGTTTCCTCGCCAACCTTCAAGTCTCTCCTACCTTAGAAGACCAGATTCGCCAAGCCCAACTTCTTGATGCTATGGTGAAGAAGGTGAAGATTGGTATTGCAAAGAGTCAGTCCAAGTACAAGTGCTACCGACTTGATGACAAGGACACTCTCTTCTTCGAGGATCGAATTGTTGTGCCCAAAGGTGAACTTCGTAAGGTGATCATGAACGAGGCTCACAACTCTCTCCTCTCCATCCACCCTGGTAGTACGAAGATGTATCAGGACCTCAAGCAAACTTATTGGTGGACTCGAATGAAGCGCGAGATCGCTCAATTCGTGAATGAATGTGATGTCTGCAGAAGAGTGAAGGCAGAACACCAAAGGCCAGCTGGTCTCCTCCAACCTCTTGCCATTCCAGAATGGAAGTTTGACCACATTGAAATGGACTTCGTGACTGGGTTTCCAAAGTCCAAGCGTGGCAATGATGCTATATTCGTCGTCATCGACAAGCTCACCAAAGTGGCTCATTTTCTGCCTATCAAAGAGTCGATCACTGCAGCTCAATTGGCGGAACTCTATACCTCTCGCATTGTCTCTCTGCACGGTATTCCTCAAGTGATATCTTCAGACCGTGGCAGCATCTTTACCTCCAAGTTTTGGGATTCTTTTCAGAAGGCCATGGGCACCAACATCCGCTTCAGCACAGCTTTCCATCCTCAAACGAGCGGTCAAGTCGAGCGTGTCAACCAGATTCTTGAAGACATGCTCAGGGCTTGTGTGATTTCCTTCGGCATGAAGTGGGAGGACTGTCTTCCTTATGCTGAATTCTCATACAACAACAGCTTTCAAGCAAGTTCGGGCAAGGCCCCCTTTGAAATTCTATATGGCAGGAAGTGCCGTACCCCTCTCAACTGGTCTGAAACCGGTGAACGTCAGCTGCTGGGTAATGACCTAATCACAGAGGCAGAAGAAATGTGCAAAGTCATTCGTGATAACCTCAAAGCAGCCCAGTCCCGCCAGAAGAGCTACTATGATAGTAAGCACCGTGATCTGGCTTTCGAGATCGGAGATCATGTTTACCTCCGCGTCTCTCCTATGAAAGGTACTCGTCGCTTCGGTGTCAAAGGGAAGCTTGCCCCTAGATACGTGGGACCTTTCAAGATTGTCAGCAAGAGAGGCGACCTCGCCTATCAACTCGAGCTTCCTTCAAACTTTGCAAATGTTCATGATGTGTTCCATGTCTCTCAGCTTCGAAAGTGCTTCAAGACTCCTGACCGCACCGTCAACTTCGAGGACATTGAGCTCCAAGAAGATCTCTCCTATCGTGAGCACCCAGTTGCTATTCTTCAAGAGACTGAACGCAAGACTCGCAACAAGTCAATCAAATTTCTCAAAGTTAAGTGGTCTCACCATTCCGACCGTGAAGCCACCTGGGAACGCGAGGATCACCTCCGTTCTGAGTACCCGGAGTTCTTTCAGTCCTAGATCTCGGGACGAGATCTTTTCGTAGTGGTGGAGTGTTGTAACGCCCCAGATGTAACTTTCCATATTTGTATCCAACTCTTGCCGTCTCCGGCGCTAAGTTATATTTATTTCTCGGGTTCGGGTCTTTGTCTCCGTGTGTTGTTTTCTTTTCGTGCATCTCTTATCATGTCATCACGTGCATTGCATTTGCATACATGTTCATCTCATGCATTCGAGCATTTTCCCCGTTGTCCGTTTTGCATTCCGGCGCTTCGTTCTCCTCCGGTGGTCATTTCTAGTCTTCTTTCGTGTGTGGGGTTTAAACATTTCCGGATTGGACCGAGACTTGCCAAGCGGCCTTGGTTTACTACCGGTAGACCGCCTGTCAAGTTTCGTATCATTTGGACTTCGTTTGATACTCCAACGGTTAACCGAGGGACCGAAAAGGCCTCGTGTGTGTTGCAGCCCAACACCCCTCCAAATTTGGCCCAAAACCCACCAAACTCTGCTCCATGTCCTAGAGCGTTCGATCACGATCGTGTGGGCGAAAACCGCACCTCATTTGGACTCTCCTAGCTCCACTTATGCCTATTTATACCCCCTCCATTCGGATCTCTTCTTCCCCCGTCCGAAACCCTAGTTTTAAAAAAAACAGATCTCCACCGACGGACGTGTCCGCCCCCGGCCGGACAACGTCCGCCCGCCGCCGCCATCCAACCCGCCGCCGCCACGTGTCCCCGCGGGACCAGTTCGCCGCCGCCACCGACGCGGGCCCGAGGCCCAGCGCCGGCCCCCGCGGCCCATCCAGGCGCCCCGCCGCCTTCGCCGCCTCCCCGCCGCCTTCTTCTCCAGCGACGGCCGCCGCCGCCGCGCGCCATAGCCGCCCGGACCACCGCGCTCCTCGCCGACTCCGGCCGGTGGTCGCCGCCCCCGCTCGCCGTCCCCGCCGCCGAGTCCCTCGCCGCCCGGACCACCGCCGCCTTCGCCGCCTCCTCGCCGCCCCCTCGTCGCCGGCCGAAGCCCCGGCCGCAGCCCCTCTCCCCGGCGAGCCCCGCGCCTCTCTGGTGATCCTCGGTGTCCGTGCCCCGGCGAGCCCAGATCCAGATCCGCGCGTGAACAGTAAACCCTAGGGGTTGACTTTCCCTCTCCCCCTTATTTTTTTATGCATTCTTTGACTGCTTGTATCTCCGCATCCGTAGCTCCGTTTTGGGCATATGATATATCAAAATCTTCGCCTCGACATGTACATCATTTCATTCCATTGCATCATTTGCATTTGAGGTCATCTTGATACCCAAAATGCTGTTAGAAGGAGGCTTCGTGAGTTAGATTGCAGATCCGTTAGTTCATCATGCACTTTTGTCATTTTTGCTATGTTTAATTCGTGCATGATATGCCTGTGCCCCTTTGGGATGAATTGTTAAGCATTTTGTCTTCTTTCCAGAGGTGCCACCCATGTATTTTTAGGATGTGTGTGTTGTCTTGTGCAAGCTTGCGAAGAGAGGTACCTGAGATTGCAGATTTCAGGGACTTAGTGATTTTCACTAAGTCTGGGATATTTTAGTTCATGATGCTATATGTCCAGCTTGTTTCCTAATGATCCGTGCCTCTTTTGAGGATGATCAGTAAGGGAGTTTTGATATTTATGTTATGCTCTATCCATCCATGTCTTTGTTGGCATATGTGGAGTGCTCTAGGTTGACTCAATCGAGCTCAACTTTTGCTTCGTTGTTAATCTGGGCAGATCGTCAACTTGTTTGCGATTTTGCCGATGCTACCGTTAGTGTTCCATGCATGCTATGCCTTTGTTCTTGCCATGTGTAGCTAGCACATTGTGTCTTCTTGCTGGTTATATGCTTTCCTTGCCATGACTTGCACCGTAGTGAGTGCATCGAGCTCGTTTACATGCCTTCGTGAGTTAAATTTCAGCGTGTCTCAGTTTTCACTAAGTCTGAAAACTGATTGTGTTCGAGCTATGTTCGTGAGCTCGGTAGAGTATTTTGTGAACCCTTTTGGCCCCAGGTCACTTTGGGTGTTTTGTTAAGCTTGTTGAGTAGCTCCATGCCATGTTCTTACTTGTCATGTTCAGGTTTTCTATCATGTTGTTTTGCTGCTCCGAAGAGAGCATCGTGATCTGAAATTTCAGACTAGTGTTAATTTCACTAAGTCTGAAATCTGTTTTGCATTTGCGTTTTAGCCATGCTTGTTTGAACCTCTTAATGGATGAATTTGCCTATGGCTCAGTGCTAGTGTTTTGTCAACCATCTTGTGTACATTCACTGCCATGTATTTTGTTTTCATGTTTGGTGGCTGTAGCATGTTCATTTCGTTGCATTTAGATGCCTACTTGCTGTAAATCGCATACCGGTGTCATATCTTAAAACGCTTGCCATTTCCAAACCGTAACTCCGATTCCAATGATCTTTATATCGTTTTCAAGCGATTTCATCCCCTCTATCCAGTGGCACACTTGGTTTTCCAAGTTGATGCCAGGTTCATGCATTTCCTGTCATATCTTGCATTTTGCATCCCGCATCGCATCCCGCATAGCATATCGTCATTTCATCATATTGCTTGGTCTTGCCCGTGGTTGATTGTATCCTTGTTGCTTGTTTGTCTTGTTGGGTAGAGCCGGGAGACGAGTTCGCTACCGAGGAGCCCGTTGAGTTTGCTTGTGAGGATCCAGTCAACTCTGACAACTGTGCAGGCAAGATGATCATACCCTCGAAATCACTACTATCTTTGCTATGCTAGTTTGCTCGCTCTTTTGCTTTGCCACTGCTACGATGCCTACCTTTTGCTTGTCAGCCTCCCAATTGCCATGTTGAACCTCTAACCCACCATTGTCCTAGCAAACCGTTGATTGGCTATGTTACCGCTTTGCTCAGCCCTTCTTATAGCGTTGTTAGCTGCAGGTGAAGATTGGAGCCGTTCCTTGTTGGAACATTTATTTACTTGTTGGGATATCATTATATTGCTATGTTATCTTAATGCATCTATATACTTGGTAAAGGGTGGAAGGCTCGGCCTCTCGCCTAGTGTTTTGTTCCACTCTTGCCGCCCTAGTTTCCGTCATATCGGTGTTATGTTCCCGGATTGTGCGTCCCTTACGCGGTTGGGCTATAATGGGAACCCCTTGATAGTTCGCCTTGATTAAAGCTTTTCCAGCAATGCCCAACATTGGTTTTACCATTTGCCACCTAGCCTCTTTTTCCCTTGGGTTTCCGGAGCCCGAAGGTCATCTTTATTTTAGCCCCCCACGGGCCAGTGCTCCTCTGAGTGTTGGTCCGAACTAGAGCCCTGTGCAGCGCCACCTCGGGGAAACTCGAGGTTTGGTTTTAGTTGTACGGATTGCTCATCTGAGTGTGCCCTGAGAAAGAGATATGTGCAGCTCCTATCGGGATTTGTCGGCACATTCGGGCGGTGTTGCTGGACTTGTTTTAACCTGTCGAATCATCTTGTTGTACCAAGATACCGAGTCTGATCGGTGTGTCTTGGGTGGAGGTCTATTCCTTCGTTGACCGTGAGAGCTTGTTATGGGCTAAGTTGGGACCCCCCTGCAGGGATTGATCTTTCGAAAGCCGTGCCCGCGGTTATGGGCAGATGGGAATTTGTTAATGTCCGGTTGTAGATAACTTTAACTAAACTTAATTAAAATGAATCAACCGTGTGTGTTACCGTGATGGCCCCTTCTCGGCGGAGTCCGGGAAGTGGACACGGTGTTGGAGTTATGCTTGCGCAGGATGTTCCTTTAGCTTCTCGCTCGTGCTTCGCCTTCTCTTCTCGCTCTCTTTTGCGTATAAGTTAGCCACCACATATGCTAGTCGCTTGCTGCAGCTCCACATATTTTTGCCTTATCCATTCCTATGAGCTTAAATAGTCTTGATCGCGTGGGTGTGAGATTGCTGAGTCCCTGTGGCTCACAGATACTACAACTCCAGATGCAGGTCCAGGTGTTTCTGCTCCAGTTGACGATCACGAGCTCAAGTGGGAGTTCGGCGAGGACTCTCAGCGATACTACGTATCTTTTCCGGATGATCAGTAGTGGTGCCTAGTTGGGGTTATCGATTCAGGACCTTGTCGCATGTTGGGGGTCTTTTCTATTTTGGCGCCGTAGTCGGGCCATGAGTGTTTGTTTGATGGATGTTATTTATGTACTCTAATGTGACGTGGCGAGTGTAAGCCAACTATGTTATCTCCCCCTTTATTATATATTACATGGGATGTTGTAATGACTGCCTGACTTGCGACATTGCTTTCAATGCGGTTATGCCTCTAAGTCGTGCCTCGACACGTGGGAGCTATAGCCGCATCGAGGGCGTTACACAAAGGTACGACATTGATGCGGAGCATCCCTCTCTCATTGATGACCCACAAGTATAGGGTATCTATCGTAGTCCTTTCGATAAGTAAGAGTGTCGAATCCAACGAGGAGCAGAAGGAAATGACAAGCGGTTTTTAGTAAGGTATTCTCTGCAAGCACTGAAATTGTAGGTAACAAATAGTCTTGTGATAAGATAATTTGTAACGGGTAACAAGCAATGAAGTAAATAAAGTGCAGCAAGGTGGCCCAATCCTTTTTGTAGCAAAGGACAAGCCTGGACAATTTCTTATAATGATAAAAACGCTCCCGAGGAGACATGGGAATTATCGTCAAGCTAGTTTTCATCACGCTCATATGATTCGTGTTCGGTACTTTGATAATTTGATATGTGGGTGGACCAGTGCTTGGGTACTGCCCTTACTTGGACAAGCATCCCACTTATGATTAACCCCTATTGCAAGCATCCGCAACTACAAAAGAAGTATTAAGGTAAAACTAACCATAGCATGAAACTAATGGATCCAAATCAGCCCCTTACGAAGCAACACATAAACTAGGGTTTAAGCTTCTGTCACTCTAGCAACCCATCATCTACTTATTACTTCCCAATGCCTTCCTCTAGGCCCAAATAATGGTGAAGTTTCATGTAGTCGACGTTCACATAACACCACTAGAGGAGAGACAACATACATCTCATCAAAATATCGAACGAATACCAAATTCACATGACTACTAATAGCAAGACTTCACCCATGTCCTCAGGAACAAACGTAACTACTCACAAAGCATATTCATGTTCATAATCAGAGGAGTATTAATATGCATTAAGGATCTGAACATATGATCTTCCACCAAGTAAACCAATTACCATCAACTACAAGGAGTAATCAACACTACTAGCAACCCACAGGTACCAATTTGTGGTTTTGATACAAGATTGGATACAAGAGATGAACTAGGGTTTTGAGAGGACATCGTGCTGGTGAAGATGTTGATGGAGATTGACCCCCTCCCGATGAGAGGATCGTTGGTGATGACGATGGTGATGATTTCCCCCTGTCGGAGGGAAGTTTCCCGGACAGAACAGCTCCGCCGGAGCCCTAGATTGGTTTCGCCAAGGTTCCGCCTCGTGGTGGTGGAGTTTCATCCCGTAAGCTTGCTTATGATTTTTTCCAGGGTAAAAGCCTTCATATAGCAGAAGATGGGCACAGGAGGGCCACCAGGGGGCCCAGGAGACAGGGGGCGCGCCCAGTAGGGGTGGGCGCGCCCCCACTCTCCTGGCCAGGGTGTGGGCCCCCTCTAGTGTTTTCTTTGCTCAATAATTCTTATTAATTCCAAAAATGACTTCTGTGGAGTTTCAGGATTTTTGGAGCTGTGTAGGATAGGTTTCCAATATTTGCTCCTTTTCCAACCAGAATTCCAGCTGCCGACATTCCCCCTCTTCATGGTAAACCATGTAAAATAAGAGAGAATAGCCATAAGTATTGTGACATAACGTGTAATAACAGCCCATAATGCAATAAATATTGATATAAAAGCAAGATGCAAAATGGACGTATCAACTCCCCCAAGCTTAGACCTCGCTTGTCATCAAGCGAAAGCCGAAATTGAAAAATATGTCCACATGTGTAGAGATAGAGGTGTCGATAAAAATAAAATACGGGCATGAGGGCATCATGATCATTCTTATAACAACAACATATAAGGATTTTGTCATATGATTTCTTATGCTCAAGTAACAATCAATTCATAATGTCAAGTATGGTTCAGAAACTTCATTGAGAACTAACAAACTATAATCTCAGTCATTGAATCAATTGCAATTTATCATAACATCAGAAAGAGTCAAGAATAGAGCTTTTTAGCAAGTCCACATACTCAACTATCATATAGTCTTCTACAATTGCTAACACTCGCAATACTTATGGTTATGGAGTTTTAATCGGACACTGAGAAAGATAGGGGCTTATTGTGTTGCCTCCCAACGTATTCACCTTTGGGTGATGTCAACAATAATAGTTCATGCTAACTTACATCCAATTGGATATATATATATCAGGATCTTTCCACCACGAGGTGCTTGCCAAAGGATAAAATGAAAAAGGGAAAGGTGAAGATCACCTTGACTCTTGCATAAAGTAAATACATAAAGTAAAAGATAGGCCCTTCGCAGAGGGAAGCAAAGGTTGTCATGTGCTTTTAGAGTTGGAGGCACAAAATATTAATGCAAAAGAATGTCACTTTATATTGCCACTTGTGATATGAACCTTTATTATGCAGTCCGTCACTTTTATTACTTCCATATCACACAATCATATAAAGCTTATTTTCTTCGCACTAATAAGTCATACATATTTAGAGAACAATTTTTATTGCTTGCAACATGGCAACTTACTTGAAGGATCTTACTCAATCCATAGGTAGGTATGGTGGACTCTCATGGCAAAAACTGGGTTTAAGGATATTTGTAAGCACAAGTAGTATCTCTACTTGGTGCAATGAATTTGGCTAGCATGAGGGGGAAAGGCAAGCTCAACATGTTGGGAAGATCAATGACAATATACTTTAACTGAGATGTGAGAGAACATAAACCATTACGTTGTCTTCCTTGTCCAACATCAACTCTTTTAGCATGTCATACTTAATGAGTGCTCACAATCATAAAAGATGTCCAAGATAGTATATTTATATGTGAAAACCTCTCTTTCTTTATTACTTCCTATTAATTGCAACGATGACCAAAACTATGTTTGTCAACTCTCAACAACTTTTATGCCTCATACTCTTTATATGTGAAGTCATTACTATCCGTAAGATCAATATGAACTCTTTTATTCTTTTTATTCGTTCTACTTTCTCAAAATCATAGCTAGATAGCAAAGCCCTTGACTCAACACTAATCTTTATTATAGATAGCTCACGGGCTCGATTACATAAAGAGATCACAAAGCAAAACTCAAAAGTAATTGATACCAAAACTTCAATCTACTAAATCAAGATATTACTAAAAGGATCGAACTAAGTAAAATGGTAAAGATAGGGGTGTAATGGTGATACGATACTGGGGCACCTCCCCCAAGCTTGGCAGTTGCCAAGGGGAGTGCCCATACCCATGTGATTATGTCCTCGGAGGTGGTGAAGTAGGAGTTGTTGATGATGTAGGCTTGTCGTCCATCTTACAAGGCATAGGCTCACCATCATAGAAGGATGATCGAGTCTCCGGGATCCTCAAATCTACAGCCAAACTCATCCTCTTGAATCTATATTCATACTCACAGTTTTGGTTTTGCAGGTCATAGATCTGGGATTGGAGGTGCTCGATTTTCTCTTGAAGCTTGAAGATGGTCTCCCCAATGATCTTGGCATCCAGCTTGTGGTTGTTGGTGAACTCCGTGATCATCATCTGGTTGGCGTTGAGTCCACGCTCCACCATCCCGTGGCACTTGAAAACATGTTGCCCCATGGCTTCGAGCTTTGTCTCCATGCTTCCGGTACGCCTTGGTCCCTCCACATCGCGGATGTGCAACACCTCCTCACGCATCTCAATGGTTTGAGGGTGTTGCAGCACCTCCGCGAGATAGGGGTTGATAACCCTCTCAAAAAACTTGTCCTTGTGAGCGCTTGGAGACATCATCATGCTCTAGATCAGTCAGAAAAACAGCTCGAAACGAAAACAGAGGATATTTGCATGATACAGTGGTCAAAACCTTCGGGAGATTATATAATGAATTTTTACCAACCAAAATATGTAACATGCAAGAAACCGGAGTCCGGGAGGCACACGAGGTGCCCACGAGACAGGGGGCGCGCCCAGTAAGGGTGGGCGCGCCCTCCACCCTCGTGGAGGCCTCGTGTCCTTCCCGGATTACTTCTTGCTTTCCAAAATTCTTAAATATTCCAAAACGGACGAAAATTGCCATTAGAATTGTTTTGGAGTCGGTTTACTTACCGTACCACATACCTATTCCTTTTCGGAGTCTGAAACGTTCTGGAAAGTGTCCCTTATGTATTCCTCTGGGGTTACGGTCTCAATAATATTAGTTTCAACATTGATAGGGTTACCTGAGATATAATGTTTGATTGTTTGACTGTTCACCACCCTCGGACTTGTGCCTTCAAAGTTGTTGATTTTTATGGCACCGGAATGATAGACCTCCTCGATAATGTAAGGACCTTCCCATTTAGAGAGAAGTTTTCCTGCAAAAAATCTTAAATGAGAGTTGAATAGCAACACATAATTACCTACGTTAAACTCACGCTTTTGTATCCTTTTGTCATGCCATCTTTTAACTTTTTCTTTGAATAGCTTGGCATTCTCGTAGGCCCGGGTTCTCCATTCATCAAGTGAGCTAATATCAAATAACCTCTTCTCACCGGCAAGTTTGAAGTCATAGTTGAGCTCTTTAATATCCCAATATGCTTTATGTTCAAGTTCGAGAGGTAAGTGACATGCTTTTCCATAAACCATCTTATACGAAGGCATACCCATAGGATTTTTATAAGCAGTTTTATAGGCCCATAATGCATCATCAAGTTTCTTGGACCAATTCTTTCTAGATCTATTCACAGTCTTTTGCAAAATTAATTTGAGCTCTCTATTGCTGAACTCTACTTGACCACTAGACTGCGGGTGATAAGGAGATGCAATTCTATGATTAACATCATACTTAGCAAGCATCTTAAGGAAAGCACCATGAATAAAATGTGAACCACCATCAGTCATAAGATATCTAGGGACTCCAAACCTCGGAAAAATAATTTCTTTAAGCATATTAATAGAGGTGTTATGATCAACACTACTAGTTGGAATAGCTTCTACCCACTTAGTAACGTAATCAACAGCAACTAAAATATGTGTATATCCATTAGAGGCAGGAAAAGGTCCCATATAATCAAAGCCCCAAACATCAAATGGTTTAATAAAATGAGAATAATTCATAGGCATTTCTTGATGTCTACTAATATTACCTATTCTTTGACATTCATCACAAGACAAGACAAACTTACGAGCATCTTTGAAGAGAGTAGGCCAATAAAAACTAGATTGCAATACCTTATGTGCAGTTCTATCTCCAGCCTGGTGTCCTCCATATGATTCAGAGTGACACTTGCGTAGGATCTGTTCATATTCATGCTCAGGTACACAACATCTAATAACACCATCTACTCCTTCTTTATAAAGGTGTGGGTCATCCCAGAAGTAATGTCTTAAATCATAAAAGAACTTTTTCTTTTGCTGGTATGTGAAACTAGGTGGTATAAATTTAGCAACAATGTAATTAGCATAATCAGCATACCAAGGAGCAGTACGAGAAGCATTAATGACCGCTAATTGTTCATCAGGAAAGCTATCATCAATAGGTAGTGGGTCATCAAGAACATTCTCTAACCTAGACAAGTTGTCTGCAACGGGGTTCTCAGCTCCCTTTCTATCAATAATATGCAAATCAAATTCTTGGAGCAAGAGAACCCATCTAATAAGTCTAGGCTTAGCATCTTTCTTTTCCATAAGATATTTAATAGCAGCATGATCAGTGTGAATAGTAACTTTGGAATCAACAATATAAGGTCTGAACTTATCACAAGCAAATACGACTGCTAATAACTCTTTTTCAGTAGTAGCATAATTTCTCTGGACAGTATCAAGAGTTTTACTAGCATACTGGATAACATTCAATTTCTTATCAACTCTTTGCCCTAGAACAGCACCTACAGCATAATCACTAGCATGACACATAATTTCAAAGGGTAAATTCCAATCAGGTGGCTGAACAATAGGTGCAGTGATCAAAGCTTTCTTAAGTATTTCAAATGCTTCTACACAATCATCATCAAAGACAAAAGGAATATCTTTTTGCAATAAATTAGTCAGAGGCCTAGAGATTTTAGAAAAGTCCTTAATGAACCTCCTATAAAAACCGGCATGACCAAGGAAACTTCTTATACCTTTTATGTCCTTGGGACATGGCATCTTTTCAATAGCATCAACTTTAGCTTTATCAACTTCAATACCTCTCTCGGAAATCTTATGCCCCAAGACAATGCCTTCATTAACCATAAAGTGGCACTTTTCCCAATTCAAGACGAGACTAGTGTCTTCACATCTCTGCAAAACTCGATCAAGGTTGCTCAAGCAATCATCAAAAGAGGATCCATAAACGGAGAAATTATCCATGAATACCTCACAAATCTTTTCACAAAAGTCAGAGAATATAGCCATCATGCATCTTTGAAAGGTAGCAGGTGCATTACATAAACCAAAAGGCATACGTCTATAAGCAAAAGTATCGAAAGGGCAAGTAAAAGTAGTTTTTGATTTATCCTCCGCTGACACAGGTATTTGAGAAAAACCAGAATAACCATCTAGAAAGCAAAAATGTGTATGTTTGGATAGTCTTTCTAGCATTTGATCAATAAAAGGTAAAGGGTAATGATCTTTCTTAGTAGCCTTATTTAACTTACGGAAATCAATTACCATCCTATAACCTGTAATAATTCTTTGCGGGATCAATTCATCTTTATCATTAGGAACGACAGTAATACCTCCCTTCTTAGGTACACAATGGACAGGGCTTACCCAATCACTATCAGCAACGGGATAAATTATACCTGCCTCAAGGAGCTTTAGTATCTCCTTTCTTACCACTTCTTTCATCTTAGGATTTAACCATTGTTGAGGATCTCTAACTGGTTTGGCATCTTTCTCCACATTTATTTTGTGTTGGCATAGAGTGGGACTAATGCCCTTAAGATCATCCAGAGTATATCCAATAGCAGCTCGGTGCTTCTTCAGAGTTTTCAATAATCTTTCTTCTTCTTGCTTTGAAAGGTTAGCACTAATAATAACAGGATATATTTTCTTTTCATCAAGATAAGCATACTTAAGATTATCAGGTAATGGTTTGAGCTCAAACACGGAATCAACCTTGGGTGGAGGGGGATCCCCTAGGATTTCAACAGGTAGGTTGTGTTTCAGAATAGGACCTTGTTGAAGGAATACTTCATCTATTTCTCTTCTTTCATTCATAAACATATCATTTTCATGGTCTAGCAAATATTTTTCTAACTGATCAGTAGGAGGCACGGCAATAGAAGCAAGACCAATAATCTCATCCTTACTAGGTGATTCTTTATCACGGGGTTGTCTACGAAACTTCGCAAAATTAAACTCATGAGACATATCCCCTAAGCCACTTGTAACAATATCCTTTTCGCAATCAATCCTAGCATTAACAGTATTCAAGAAGGGTCTACCAAATATAATGGGACAAAAGTCATCTTGTGGGGAACCAAGAACAAGAAAATCAGCAGGATATTTAACTTGCCCACATAAGACTTCAACATCTCTAACAATCCCAAGTGGTTTAATGGTGTCCCTATTGGCAAGCTTAATAGTAAGATCAATATCTTCTATTTCAACAGGTGCAATATCATGCATAATTTGTGTATATAAGTCAAAGGGTATTGCAATAGCACTAGCACCCGTATCACATAAGCCATGATAACAATGATCTCCCATTTTAACAGAAATAACAGGCATTCCTACAACAGGTCTATGTATCTTAGCATCTGGTCTAGCAATATTAGCAGCCTGTTCACAGAAGTAAATAACATGCCCATCTAAATTATCATCCAAGAGATCTTTAACCATAGCAATACTAGGTTCAACTTTGATTTGCTCAGGAGGTGTATAACTTCTAGTATTACTCTTACGAACAACAGTTGAAGTTTTAGCATGATCCTTCATCCTAACAGGAAAAGGTGGTTTCTCAACATAACTAGTAGGGACAATAGGATCATTATATGTGATAGTCTTTTCTTCAACTGTAATAGGTGCAACTATTTTTACTTCAATGGGAGGATTATATTTAAACCACTTCTCCTTAGGGAGATCAACGTGAGTAGCAAAAGATTCACAAAAAGTAGCTACTATCTCAGAGTCAAGTCCATACTTAGCGCTAAATCCACGAAAAGCATCGGTATCCATAAAAGATTTAACACAATCAAACTTAGGTGTTATACCTGACTCCTTACCATCGTCGGAACCCCAATCTTCAGAGTTGCGTTTAATTCTTTCCAATAAGTCCCACTTGAATTCAGTAGTCTTCAGCATATAAGAACCAGCACAGGAAGTACCAAGCATTCTGCGATCATTGGGAGAAAGCCGAGCATAATTTTTTTGAATAATCATTTCTCTTGAGAGCTCATGATTGGGACATGAATATAACATTGACTTAAGCCTCCCCCAAGCTTGAGCGATGCTTTCTCCTTCGCGAGGCCAGAAATTATATATGTAATTACGATCACGATGAACAAGATGCATAGGATAGAACTTCTGGTGAAATTCCAACTTCAATCGTTTATAATTCCAAGATCCCATATCATCACATAGCCTATACCATGTCAATGCATCTCCCTTCAAAGATAAAGGGAAGACCTTCCTTTTGACAACATCATCGGGAATACCTGCAAGCTTAAATAATCCACAAACTTCATCCACAAATATAACGTGTAAATCGGGATGCAATGTTCCATCTCCTGCGAAGGGATTAGCTAGCAGTTTCTCTATCATACCCGAAGGAATCTCAAAGTAAACATTTTCAGTAGGTTCAGTAGGTTGAGGATTAACTCTTTGCTCTACTGGTCGGGGCGAAGATAACCCGAACAAGCCCCTCAAAGGATTAGTTTCCATAGCAACAAGTGACATAAAATGTCAGCACACTATATAAATGTTACCTTACCAAGTTCCACTCACCAAAGGTGCTTCACTCCCCGGCAACGGCGCCAGAAAAGAGTCTTGATGACCCACAAGTATAGGGGATCTATCATAGTCCTTTCGATAAGTAAGAGTGTTGAACCCAACAAGGAGCAGAAGGAAATGACAAGCGGTTTTCAGTAAGGTATTCTCTGCAAGCACTGAAATTATAGGTAACAGATAGTCTTGTGATAAGATAATTTGTAACGAGTAACAAGCAATGAAAGTAAATATAAGTGCAGAAAGGTGGCCCAATACTTTTTGTAGCAAAGGACAAGCCTGGACAATTTCTTATAATGAGAAAAGCGCTCTCGAGGACACAAGGGAATTATCTTCAAGCTAGTTTTCATCACGCTCATATGATTTGTGTTCGGTACTTTGATAATTTGATATGTGGGTGGACCGGTGATTGGGTACTACCCTTACTTGGACAAGCATCCCACTTATGATTAACCCCTATTGCAAGCATCCGCAACTACAAAAGAAGTATTAAGGTAAACCTAACCATAGCATGAAACTAATGGATCCAAATCAGCCCCTTACGAAGCAACGCATAAACTAGGGTTTAAGCTTTTGTCACTCTAGCAACCAATCATCTACTTATTACTTCCCAATGCCTTCCTCTAGGCCCAAATAATGGTGAAGTGCCATGTAGTTGACATTCACATAACACCACTAGAGGAGAGACAACATACATCTCATCAAAATATCGAACGAATACCAAATTTGCATGACTACTAATAGCAAGACTTAACCCATGTCCTCAGGAACAAACGTAACTACTCACAAAGCATATCCATGTTCATAATCAGAGGAGTATTAATATGCATTAAGGATCTGAACATATGATCTTCCACCAAGTAAACCAATTAGCATCAACTACAAGGAGTAATCAACTTTACTAGCAACCCACAGGTACCAATTTGTGGTTTTGATACAAGATTGGATACAAGAGATGAACTAGGGTTTTGAGAGGAGATGGTGTTGGTGAAGATGTTCATGGAGATTGACCCCCTCCCGATGAGAGGATCATTGGTGATGACGATGGTGATGATTTCCCCCTCCCGGAGGGAAGTTTCCCCGGCAGAACAGCTCCATCGGAGCCCTAGATTGGTTCCGCCAAGGTTTCGCCTCGTGGCGGCGGAGTTTCATATCGTAAGCTTGATTATGATTTTTTTTTCAGGGTAAAAGCCTTCATATAGTAGAAGATGGGCACCGGAGGGCCACCAGGGGGCCCAAGAGACAGGGGGCGCGCCCCCAACCTCCTGGCCAGGGTGTGGGCCCCCTCTGGTGTTTTCTTCCCTCAATAATTCTAATTAATTCCAAAAATGACTTCCGTGGAGTTTTAGGATTTTTGGAGCTATGCGGGATAGGTTTCCAGTATTTGCTCCTTTTCCAGCCAGAATTCCAGCTGTCAGCATTCCCCCTCTTCATGCTAAACCTTGTAAAATAAGAGAGAATAGTCATAAGTATTGTGACATAATGTGTAATAACAGCTCGTAATGCAATAAATATTGATATAAAAGCATGATGCAAAATGGACGTATCACTCATCCCCATGGACGTACCTACATCTCCCTCGACACCACTTGGACCCATGACAAGAGCTCGAGCAAAGGCTATCAAAGATAAGGTGAAACCGCTCCTATCCGAACTCCCTCTCCCTACTCACCAGACATGGCTACTACCTCATTCGGAGACTCTATGTGTGATCAGGTGCTTGGACGGGAGTCACGGGACAGCTACATTCAATGACCAAGATGGCGAGGACACCAAGTGTGAAGATCAAGAAGAAGAGCTGCTTTGGAAGCTACAGGCCCCGGACGACCAGCCTGGTCCGGACGTCCGACCCCTGGAGGACGCCACGGCCTAGGAAAGAGAAGCTGGCCAGAGCTACAAGCCCCAGACGACCGGCCCAGCCCAGACGACCGGCCACTCCCAGGCTCTGGACGACCGAGCCCTTCCGGACGACCGTGCACCTGCCAATAGAAGCAGAATCACGGAAATCTGAGGAAGTCTGGACGTCCGTGCCAGAGACCATAGAACAAAATCTATGGACATCCAAGGAACCTCGGACGTCCGGGACCCCGCGAGCCTCCGGACGACTGGCGCCTCATGGACGTCTGGACCCTGGATGCATCCAGCTGCGGGCTGATGCCCTTGTACCCCTTCACTTCGTCCCTCATTTGCACTATGACTATAGATAGACTTGTCCCACCTCCTAGCTAGGGTAGAATTGGTTTAGCTTAGTTGAGATAGAGCATTTCTCATCCGTACGGATCTACTCCTTGTGAGAGACCGCACCTCTTCGGAGAAGATCCACTCGGATTCAAGACCTCCACCCGGAGAAGACAATCAGGACCTCCTCACGGAGAAGAATGGCTACCTTTGTATCATCCCTTGTTGACTTTGGATCTCGTGTTACTTTGTGCCTCGATGATCTAGCACATGTGTGATCATATTCGTGTTGGTTGAGTGTTTCTCTTGTGTTCCACGGTGATTTCCCTCGTTTCCGTCCGCGCGTTCTTCGTGTTCCTCATAGGGATCCTCTCCAAACATGAAAGATTGTCTCATAGGGTTCCGCCCCACATCATCTTGGTATCATGATCCACGATGATCACGTTTTTGGAGCCCCTACCCCGTGTTTTCTAGCTTGATTTTGTTGTTTTCATCCTAAATCCACAAATAGCCCCCAAAAAAATTGTGATCTGTTGGTGAGTTGAAATTTTGTTGGATTTGATCCATGGATTTGTGTTGCCACGTGTGGATCTAGCTTTCCCTACCCTCCCCACCCTTTTCCATCCAGAAATCCGCTCAAATTCGACATCACCACTACCATCCACCCCAAAATCATGTAGTTCATCCCGTGCCCGATTTTCGCCCACGACCCGGACGACCGGATCCAGCCGGACGTCCGACGACCGGACGACCGTGACACCTCGGACTTCCAAGAAACTCTGAGAAACTGAATTTCATCAGTTCGGCCACCACCACTTCCACATTTTCCACCACATCTTCCAAACCCCCATACCACCATAGCTGCCCACATACACCACCATCATCCTCCAATACCTCCTATGACGATTTTGACACATTTTGGTCTTTGAGATTTTGGGTTGTGGTTCCCGTGTCCTATTGTGTTTCGGCTATATAGGTACGGTTCAACATCATCATCACAACCACTCATCTTCGCAAGGGAATCATCATCGCCAAGGACGGTAACCTCGACGACATCTTTGTCATAACTTGCAATTGCATTGATAACCACATGGCCTTACATTTGCGCAGCTTACCCATCGAGACTAGCCATTGAGTATTGCAGGCAACGTGACTTGTGCACATTAGTGATCATACTCCATAGCATACATACCATAACATAGTGGTGCATATCTTGGCATCCTATTTTGTGTCACAAGGTTATCAACACATACACAATTGCTATCTTGGTTCGTGAAGTTTTGCATGAGAAAAGAGCTCAAAAGTGAAAGAACCGACAAAGCTTTTAAGAAAAGAGGAAAGATAAGCAAAGAGCTTATAAGCAAGAACCATAGCGTCATACTACATTAAGATTGTCATATCCGATCATCTTGGATCATATCACCGAAATACCATACGTATAGCATACTTGGGATAGAGGTCGTTGCATTTTTGCCTAGTAGGTTGTGCACAAGTTACGTATCCGCCTATTGTGCAATCGTGCTAGCGTCTCTCGTGTATTGTGCAACAAGAGCATTTTCGTGGATTCCACATTTTGGCTCATTTTTGGTTTGCACAATCCCACTTATCTATTTGCGTGTGTGTTTCCGTGTACCACTACTTGCTTGGTCTACTTGTTGCATTTGCAAATTTGTGAATCTTTTCCAACATTGTTGAAGCTCACTTACAATTGCATCAAATTTTGTGCCACCATCCTAACCAAGCTCCACCATAAGCTTTTACTTGTGTAGGTGTGACAACCGACAAGAATTGGTACCAATTGTGCTATTTCATTGTCCGCATTTGAGTGATCTTGATTCATCGTCAACATCGGTCAAGGTACATTTGGTATAAGTTCTTCTCCTTCTACCACTCACATTTTTGCTTGGAATGATGGATAGGCCAAGTACTTCTACCAACCCACTCTTCATCGAGCATGACGACGACATGTCATCATTCATCACCAAGAGCCACCTCTTTCGTGCACAACGAGCATTGCATCAAGAGCAACAAGCAATGACCGACCGCATCGACAATCTCGCCACCGACTTGCGACTCTCCGAGCAACATACAAAGGACTACTTCGACAACAAGCTCGACGCTCACAAGCAAGAGAACAATGCAAGAATGGACGAGATCCGCGCCTTGTTGGTGAACCATCCTCCTTCAACTTCTTCATACTCAAGACGAAGCCGCTCAATTCGACACTCCGACGACACCTTCTCCGGCTCAAGTACACCGACATCGAACACTCTACGAAGAGCCATGCGTCAAGACCGTCATGCATCTCGCAATCCTCTACACGACAAGCATTCACAAGAGCAAGTCGACGAGCAAGTAGTTCGTCCTCAACCACACCAAGTTTCTTTTGCACAAGCTCAAGAACGACAACGTCAACGTCGCCAAGAGGAAGAACAAGCGCGTTTACATCAAGAGGAACAAGACGCCGAGGCTCAACGTCTTCAACAACAACAACGTGAAGCCCAAGCTCTTGAGGCGCAATGTGCCCTTCAAGAATCAAGTCGAGCCATTGCCAAGCGCAACCGCGATAGGCGCAACCAAGAGGAAGCACTTCGAGAAGAAATCCAAGAGCGGAACTACCAACCGTGAGTGCAACGTCAAGTTCCTCAAGCTCCTCCACAAGCCCGACAAGTCCCTCCTCAACCTCACGTTCAACAAGAGCAAGATGATAATGGACTTCCTCCATGCCAAGATCAAGTTGATCATGGACTTCCTCCACACCAAGAGCAACATGAGGTTGATTATCCTCAATGTCAAGGGCATCATCATCACCCTCAACAACAACACAATGAAGAGAAACGTTGCGGCAAGCTAAAATTCACCATGCCTAAGTTCAATGGGAGCAATGATCCCGAAGAGTACCTATCATGGGCATTGAAGGTCGACAAAATCTTTCGTTTGCACAACTATGTGGAAGAGAAGAAGATCGCTATGGCATCATTTGAGTCCAAGACTATGTGCTCATATGATGGGAACAAGTCCTTGAGCGTCGAGAAGCAAGAGGTGAACCACCAATCATCACTTGGGCTCAAATGAAGGATGTCATGCGAGCATGTTTTGTGCCCACCTACTACAATCGTGATCTCTTTAAGAAGCTCCAACTCCTCAAGCAAGGAACAAAGAGTGTTGAAGAATACTACAAGGAAATGGGTATCCATAATACGAGCCAATGTCACGGAAGATGATGAGCAAACTATGGCACGCTTCTTGAATGGCCTCAATCATCCCATCAAGAAGATCGCCGACTTCCAACCCTACTCCAACCTCATTCAGCTCGTGCATCAAGCTACCAAAGCCGAACGTCAAGTGCAAGATGACTTCAAGTACGCCAAGTACTCATCCAAGACCTATGGCTTCTACAACAACCAAGATTCAACGACGCCTCCAACTTCTGCCTCAACCAAGCCATCTACAAGCAACGACAACAAGTCAAGTTACAAGAAAGCTTCGACAACCTCAAGTCATCCTCCTCCTACTACAAGCAACTTCAAGCCACGTGCTTCATCATCTACTCCGACCGATGAGACCGTCAAGACAAGCTCCTTCAAGTGTTGCACTTGCGGTGGCCGAGGCCACAAGTCCTTCCAATGCACAAACAAGCGCACCATGATCCTCAACGATGATGGAACCTATGACTACATGAGTGAAGAGGAAATGGAAGCCCTTGAGCAAGTGGCCATGCACCGGCGCGTGAACGAGGATGAAGATGATCAAGTCTTTTGTGATGAGGATTCGAGCCCCACTCTCGTTGTCTCCAAAGTCTTGATTCTTTAACATCAACAAGAAGAAGACCAACGATGCCACATCTTCCACACAAAGGCCGGCATCAATGGAAGGTCCGTCAAGGTCATCATCGATGGAGGTAGTTGTCACAACTTGGCAAGTGAAGAACTATGCTCCAAGTTACAATTGGTCAAGATGAAGCACCCGCATCCCTATAAAGTCCAATGGCTAAGTGACTCCTGCACTATACGAGTTGAGCAAATGGTCCAAGTCTCTTTCAAAATTGGTGCATATGAGGACACTTTGGAGTGTGATGTCGTCCCGATGTCCGTTTGCCACCTCCTTCTTGGTCTACCATGGCAATTCGACCGTGGCATCATCCACAATGGGCGTACCAATCAATATAGCTTCAAGATGAAAGGGAAAGAGTATGTGCTACGACCTATGTCTCCTAGTCAAGTGATAGCCAACAAGCAAGCCACCCATCATGGAGAGAAGAGTGAGAAAGTGATCCACCCAAAAGAGAGTGAGTTCCACAAGCCAAAACCGAGTGCCTCCATGATGAGCGACAAGAAAAACTTAGTCTTATTTGCCACCAAAAGTGAGATGAGAGAAGTGTGTGAGAACCCATTGAGTGTTATGCACTTTGTCCTTGTGTGCAAAGATGGGGACCCTAAAACTAACACCTCTCATGATCTACCTTTAGTGTTATCTTCTCTTTTGCAGGAATTCCAAGATGTTTTCCCCGATGAGCTACCTCCGGGTCTACCTCCACTACGGGGCATTGAGCACCGAATCGACCTCATCCCCGGAGCCCCTCTTCCAAACAAAGCTCCATACCGCGTCAACCCCGAAGAAACTAAGGAGGTCCAACGGCAAGTACAACAACTAATCGACAACGGTCATGTACGTGAAAGCTTAAGCCCTTGTGTCGTTCCCGTTATACTTGTACCCAAGAAAGACGGTAGTTTTCGCATGTGCTCGGATTGTATACCTATTAATGCTATTACCGTTTGTTATAGGCATCCCATTCCTCGCTTAGATGATATGCTTGATGAACTTAGCGGTGCCACCATTTTCTCAAAAATAGTTCTTAAAAGTGGCTATTATCAAATCCGCATACAAGAAGGTGATGAATGGAAAACCGCTTTCAAAACCAAATTTGGCTTATACGAGTGGTTGGTTATGCCTATGGGTTTATCGGAAGCTCCCGGAACTTTCATGCGTCTTATGCATTTTGTGCTTTGACCTTATATTGGAGTGTTTGTTGTGGTTTACTTTGATGACATTCTTGTTTTTAGCAAATCCATGAAGGGCATTTAAGCATGTTAGGGCTGTTTTGCAAACTCTTCGCAAGGAACGTCTTTATGCCAACATGAAAAAGTGCACGTTTGGTGTTGACAAGCTCATTTTCTTGGGTTTCGTTGTCTCTTCCAAGGGTGTTCATGTTGATGAATCTAAAACTGAAGCAATTAAAACTTGGCCCCAACCCACCAATTTGCAACAAGTGCGTAGCTTTCTTGGCCTTGCGGGTTTTTATCGTCGCTTTGTGAAATATTTTAGCACTATTGCTGCTCCTTTGCATGCCTTGAGTAAGAAGAATGCTCCTTTTGTTTGGGGATCTTTGCAATCTATCGCTTTTGATTAGCTCAAGTCTTTGCTTACTCATGCTCTGATTCTTTCTTTGCCCAACTTTGACAAAACTTTTGAGTTCATTGCGATGCAAGTGGTACCGAAATTGGCGGAGTTTTGATGCAAGAAAAACAAGCCATTGCATATTTTAGTGAAAAACTCTACGGTGCTTAACTTAACTATCCTATTTATGACAATGAATTGTATGCTTTAGTGTGTGTGCTACATGTTTGGGAACATTATCTTAGACCTCATGAGTTTGTCATCCATACCGATCATGAAACGCTTAAGTACTTAAAAGGTCAAACTAAGTTGAACAAGCATCATGCCAAATGGAGTGAATTTATTGAATCTTTCCCCTATGTGATCAAGTACATTAAGGGTAAGGAAAATGTAGTTGCGGATGCACTCTCATGCATATGCATGCTTGTCAATAAACTTGAGTTGAATGTTATTGGCTTTGAGCACATAAAAGACTTGTATGCTAATGACCCATCTTTTGCTACTCCTTATGCTAAGTGTTTGACGCATACATCTTGGGAACGATACTACATCAAGGATGATTATCTTATGAGAGCTAACAAATTTTTCGTTCCCGAGTCTTCTCTTCGTTTGCTCCTTTTGCAAGAGGCTCATGGAGGCGGACTCATGGAACACTTTGGTCGCGACAAGACATTCGCCATGCTCTCCAAGAACTACTTTTGGCCCAAGATGTTCCGAGACGTCTCACGCTTCACCAACCGATGCTCTACATGTCGCAAAGCTATGTCTAAAGCTCAATCCCATGGTCTTTACATGCCTCTTCCTATTCCTTATCAACCTTGGGAAGACACTCGCATGGATTTTGTACTTGGTTTGCCTAGAACTCAAAATGGCAAGGATTCCGTGTTTGTTGTTGTGGACCGATTTTCTAAGATGGCACATTTCATTCCTTGCAACAAGATAGACGATGCTTCACATGTTGCCAATCTCTTTTGTAGGGAAATCTTGCGACTACATGGAGTACCAAAGACAATCGTCTCTGACCGTGATGTCAAGTTCTTGAGTTACTTTTGGAAGACGCTATGTGCCAAGCTCGGAATCAAGCTCTTGTTCTCATCGGCATACCATCCCCAAACCGACGGCCAAACGGAGGTGAAGAACCGAACACTCTCCACTCTACTTCATGTGTTGATCAAGAGGAACATCAAGGAGTGGGAGGCATGTCTACCCATCCCGAGTACGCCTACAACCATGCAAGACATTAGACTACCGACAAGTCCCCCTTTGAGGCCGTCTACGGCTTCAACCCGTTGTCCCCATTGGACATTCTACCTCTTCCTCTACAAGAGCGCACCAACCTTGATGCGAGTGCACATGCAAGCTACATCAAGAAGATGCATGAGGATACAAGGCACACCATCGAGCGCCAAGTACAACGACCAGCGTCCAAGCTCAACGTTAACAAGCAACCCATGATCTTCAACATCAGTGATCTCATGTGGCTACACCTTCGCAAGGACCGTTTCCCCAACGAACGCAAGTCCAAACTTCTACCTCGAGCCGATGGACCCTTCAAGGTGCTAGCACGCTACAACAACAGCGCCTACAAGATCAACCTCCCACGAGACAAGTACAACATGAGCGACATCTTCAACGTCAAGGACCTCTCGCCATACCATGGTGATGAAACTTTCGATCCGAGGTCAGATCTTTCCCAAGGGCAGGAGATGATGCAGAGCATCCCTCGCTCATCCCCATGGACGTACCTACATCTCCCTCGACACCACTTGGACCCATGACAAGAGCTCAAGCAAAGGCCATCGAAGATAAGGTGAACTCGCTCCTATCCGAACTCCCTCTCCCTACTCACGAGACATGGCTACTACCTCATTCGGAGACTCTATGTGTGATCAGGTGCTTGGATGGGAGTCACGGGACAACTACATTCAATGACCAAGATGGCGAGGACACCAAGTGTGAAGATCAAGAAGAAGAGCTGCTTTGGAAGCTACAGGCCCCGGACGACCGGCCTGGTCCGGACATCCGACCCCTAGAGGACGCCACAGCCAAGGAAAGAGAAGCTGGCCAGAGCTACAGGCCCCAGACGACCGGCCCAGCCTGGACGACCGGCCACTCCCAGGCTCTGGACGACCGAGCCCGTTCGGACGACCGTGCACCTGCAAACAGAACCAAAAACACGGAAATCTGAGGAAGTCCGGACGTCCGTGCTAGCGACCACAGAACAAAATCTACGGACATCCGAGGAACCCTGGACGTTTGGGACCCCGCGAGCCTCCGGACGACCGGTGCCCCACAGACGTCCGGACCCTGGCTGCGTCCAGCTGCGGGCTGATGCCCTTGTACCCCTTTACTTCGTCCCTCATTTGCACTATGACTATTAATAGACTTCTCCCACCTCCTAGCTAGGTTAGCATTGGTTTAGCTCATTTGAGATAGAGCATTGCTCATCCGTACGGATCTACTCCTCGTGAGGGACCGCACCTCTTCGGAGAAGATCCACCCGGATTCAAGACCTCCACCCGGAGAAGACAATCAAGACCTCCTCGCGGAGAAGAACGACTACCTTTGTATCGTCCCTTGTTGACTTTGGATCTCGTGTTACTTTGTGCCTCGATGATCTAGCACATGTGTGATCATATTCGTGTTGGTTGAGTGTTTCTCTTGTGTTCCACCGTGATTTCCCTCGTTTCCTTCCGTGCGTTCTTCGTGTTCCTCGTAGGGATCCTGTCCAAACGTGAAGATCGACCCCATAGGGTTCCGCCCCACATCAGGCATATAGGGAAAAACGTTGCACATCCAGCATATATTACAGGAAATTACATCCACTGGGCAATCAAAGATTGATGCCAGTGCAAATAAATGAACAGAACCTAACGATCTACAACATCACAATCTACAACCTCAGCATAAGCATGTGAGCAAGTTCTTGCTGCTTTGCTACACTGTCTCTGAAAACATTGATCAGTTGTTGTTGCGCACGAATCTGCACCTCTGATTCCTCCACCATTTCCATCATTGCTTCAACCATTAATTGGTTCACAAACATACATTTTTCCATTGCATTCGAGACGGACGGAGGATACTGAACAAATTCAGATGGCGATTTTGACAGGCTTGTATTATTGATAGTGGAGAGTGTCTCGACCACTGCATCATAACATAAATTAGGAGGGGAACCAAACAGATTAATCATGAGTTATTGCCATATTACCTGGCCTTGATTTATTGGAAAGAAACAGTGAGGTTGCCTTGCTATTTTCAGAGTTTGTCTTCTTATCTTCAGCAGCCTGCACCAAATTAACACACTAGCATTGCTATCATTGGCCAAGTCAGATAATAGGAAAGCAACATTGACACAACAAACGTTTGGGCAACTAGCCTACACCAAATTAACACAATATGGCACAACTATCATCAGCCGGGTAAGGTAATACGAAAGCAACATTGACACAATGAATGAATGGGCAACCAGAGCAGCACTACAATTCAGTAATGTGCATGATATGGGATAGTACACTCATGCAGCTCAGTATGCAAAACTACCAGGCAGTTTTCTTCACAAAAATCAACATTGGCGTCTTTAACATTTTGCTACAACTAATTTTAGATCAGATAAAGGTTGGATTCACGCCGATTAACAAAATACATGCTGATGTAAAAATATAGTGATATACACAGGTACTTACATCAGCATTGGAGCACAGAGAATTCCCGCAAGATATTTTCCTCGAATACAATCCCAATGGAGGAAATCTTCTATCATTTAACCTTATTTTCTAAAAGAGAGATGGGTAAGAAACATGTAGAAGATATGATTAGAATGCTATAAAATTTCATGATGCGAGGATACGCACAGGCTTCTTAGAATGGAGTTGTCATTCTTTTGCTGGACTGGAGCGGACTAGTTCTTTGGCCACTGGAATCTGCTTATTATCAGTGGGAGTTGGGTTTCTCTGTGCTGGAGTAGTATCTATGAAAAATGGAGTTGGTTTATTATCTCCTGGTGTTTGGATCTTTTGCAAAGACCTAGTTTGTAACCGTTCAGATTCTAACATAGCCGTCTTCCCCTTGCATGCCTTATATAGAAGAATGGTGCTTCAATTATAAAACATGCTATAGCAGAGATGGAATAGGTACTGAAGAATAGAAAGGCATGACATATTGACATGTATTCCCTCCATCCAAAAATAAATGGATGGGTCTAGGCGTATTTTAGTTCTAGATACATCCAATTTTATCCATTTCTGTGACATGTAATCCGGACGGAGGGAGTATGATGTAAGAGCTAGGGATACGACAGGACAACACAGTAAAAAAACACTAAAAACCCACTGCAGAACCAAAGTATTCAAACCCACTGATATGAGATAGTACACTCATGCAGCTAAAGATGCAAAACTACCAAGCAGTTTTACTTACAAAAATCAACATTGTGGCCTTTAATCATACATTTTACTACAACTAAATTTAGATCAGATAAAGGTTGGATTCACACTGATTAACAAAATGCATGCTGATGTAAAAATATAGTGATATACAACAAGTACTTACATCTGCACTGGAGCACAGAGAATTCCTGCAAGAATCTTTCCTCACAAACGATACCAGTGCAGAAATTCTTCTATCTGTTAAGCTTATTTTCTAAAAGAGAGATGGGTAAGAAACATGTAGAAAATATGACCAGCATGCTATAAAATTTCATGATGCGAGGATACGCACACACTTCTTAGAATGGAGTTGACATATTTTTGCTGGACTGGAGCGGACTAGTTCTTTGGCCAATGGAATCTACTTATTATCAGTAGGAGTTGGGTTTCTCTGTGCTGGAGTAGTATCTATAAAAACTGGAGTTGGTTTATCATCTCCTGGCGTTTGGATCTTTCGCAAAGACCTTGTTTGTAACCCTTCAGATTCTAACATAGTCATGTTCTCCTTGCATGCCTTGTATAGAAGAATGGTGCTTCAACTATGAAACATGCTACAGCAGAGAGATAGAATAGGTACTAAAGAATAGAAAGGCATGACATATTGACATCTATTCCCTCCATCTGGAAAAACCATGGATGGGTCTAGGCATATTTCAGTTCTATATACATCCTTGTCGGCGTTCTGGGAACGGGGGTACCCAGACTTGCCTGCCTGCGGCCTGCAACGTGGCTCAAGGAATGGCCCAGTACGGCCCATCTTCGTCAACACAAGCTCCAGACCCTCGCGAGGGGCCAAGCCTCGCGGGGCAGACGACAGGAAGCTTCCTCAGGCGCAACCTCGTCAGGCTGTCTCGCAAGGAGGTGGATAGATCAAGGCGGGGTACCTCACGAGGTGCCCGTGACGTGAGCCATGACGACCGAAGCCAGGTGGGCGCCGGCCTGTGCAGTGTCCTTGTTTCCTCTTTGGTGCAAAGGGGGCAAGCACAAGCTAAGGTACCAAGCAAAGGCTACCGATTCGGTGCAACAAGACCAAGACTAGCAGAACAGCAGGATGGAGGTCATCATGGAGCCCAGGAATGCGTCATCGTCAGAGTCTTTGGCAGGCGAGGACCAACTTTAGTCAGGATAAGTGTACTAGATGTTCCCCTTCAAAATGGCCAATTGTTGGCGCCCTTCCCGCTCAATATTTGGGAAGAGGACCAGGGCCTCGCTCTATAAATAGGACTAGCCACTATCAAGGACGGGGATCGACCAGTCGAACCTTAGCCAGAACCACCAACACAAGAACATCCCTCGCGAGGTTGTTCTTCCCTTGTATTGTTCATCATCAGCCCCTGAGGCAATCCACACACCACACACACTGGAGTAGGGTATTACACCACCATGGTGGCCTGAACCAGTATAAACCCTGCGTCCCTTGTGTCGTTCTTCGGGTAGCCTAGATCCTTTGCGAGGCGACGAGACGTGAGTTGGTAGAAGGGTGATCTCCGCGTGGACCCCAGAGTTTGAACCTTAAGGGTCTGCCGGAACCCAAAATCCGACATTTGGCGCACCAGGTAGGGGTGCGCCGGAATCACGCCTTCCGCCATCTTGTGTTTCGCCGTCCGTCGCATCCATGTCTGATGGTCGTCGAGCCTGCACCGAGCGCCGGGCTGCCCTCACAGCCCATGTCGCCCAGACGGCCCCCGTCGGAGGGCCTCCCTGCCGTTTCCCGTCGCCTACCGCCCACGCCGCCACCGATCTGGTGGGGAACGAGCAGCAGGCATCGTCTCTGCATCCCTCGGTGTGGAGGGAAGGCCGCACCGCCACCCCGTCGCTGACCCCAGCAGGCTCGTCGTCGCACGCCCGTTGCGCTCCTGCGGACGTGCACGCCGCGCTGCTCCTGGCACGAGAGATCCTGCACTACCATCCCATCGACGACCTCTACGAGGAGTGGCTTACCCGCATCACCGAGCTCGTCAGCGCTGTAGGGGGCTCCCCTGCACCATCCCTCTCACTGCACCGCCCCCCGCCCTGCGCGGGCAACGCAGCTCCGGAGGCGCCTCAGCCGCCTCCTCCTCAAGAAGGTGCCCTAGCCCCAAGGCGCGTGGCCCCCGGACGGGACCCGATCCATCCAGCGCTAGCGCAGCAAGAGAAGAGCTGCCAAGAGATCCCTCGTCCTCAAGAAGCTGCTCGTGTGCTCCCCGCACCGGCACGTCATGACCGTGCTCCTGCTCCAGCGCGCCAAGACCCCGCACTGCTCCTGGCGGCGGCGCGCAGAGACCTCCAAGATCAAGCCCTTCGCCACCAAAGGCCCCCAGTGGCCACTGCAGGCTGCCGTGCCTTCACCGCCGAGCTGTGCAGCATGGCCTAGTCGGGCAAGTTCAAGCCAGATCTGCCCCCGCGCTACGACGGCACAGCTGACCCTACGGTGTTCCTACAGCTCTACGAGCTAGGCATCAAAGCCGCCAATGGGGACGAGAAGGTCATGGCGAACTGGTTTCCCATGGCGCTCAAGGACGATGCCCGCACCTGGCTCCTGAACCTGGCTCCTGGCACGATTTCCTCCTGGGATGAGATGTGCACTCGCTTCATCGCCAACTTCCAGGGCACTCGCGACCGGCCCCCGGCCATGAGTGACCTACACCACATCAAGCAACTGCCAGGAGAGACCCTGCAAAAGTACATCCAGCGCTTCAGCAATGCTCGCCTCAAGATCCCCAGAGTGACTGAGGAGGGCATCATCTCAGCCTTCTCCGACGGCATGCGTGACATCAAGATGAAAGAGGAGCTAGCAATCCATGAAGACATGTGCACATCCCTGGAGCTGTTCAACTTGGCGACCAAGTGCGCCAGGGCTGAGGAAGGACGCCTCTCCCTCCTCGAGCTCCCGGCTACCGATCCAGAAGAGAAGAAGCCCAAGGTCAAGGACGTGAAGCGCAAGGGGGATGTTGTGCTTGCAGCAGAGCCGGACACCAAGCAAGGCAGGGACCAGCCCGACTCATCCAAGGGCAGCCGGTACTGCGTGTACCACGACCTCCACACCCACAACACCAACGAATGCCAAGAGCTCAGGGCTGTGCGAGATGTGCATGCCGGCCGATGCCCCGAGCGCAACGACCGGGGCTATGGCCTAGGAGGAGGAAGAGGTGGAGGATGATGGGAAGACCGTGGCCCTCGCCAAGGGTGGCGTGACCGACCTCGCGAGGACCGCTGGCAAGACCAGCCTCGCGAGGGAGGCTGGAGGGATCAGCCTCGTGAGGATCTCCCTCAAGGCAACGCAGGCCTCCCTCCTCTGCCACCTCAGCCGAGGAGGAATGAAGACCATCATCAGGACGAAGGGGCTGGGGCTTCCAGGAGTCGCGCGCAATCGCTTGCACCTTGGGCGGCGCTCAGGCCCCAGCTTCTCAGCGCATCTTCAAACAGTTTGCTCGCGAGGTGAATGTAGTCCTCCCCAGGCTTGAGACCACGCACCCTCTCAGGTGGTCAGCATGCGCTAGCACATTCAGCTCAGGGGATCAGCTCAAGTGCGCAGCCACGGCCGGAGTCCTCCCGATGCTTTGCTCCCCAATCATCAACAATGTGCAAGTCACAAGGACCCTCATTGATGGCGGAGCAGGACTCAACGTGTCGAGACATTCAACAATCTCCAAGTGCCATACAATCAGCTTCAGCCAAGCAAGCCTTTCTCAGGAGTCACTGATGGTTCCACCGTTCCGATAGGGAAAGTTCGCCTTCCTGTCACCTTTGGGAAGCGCGACAACTACCGCATCGAGCTCATTGACTTCGACGTCGCCCACATTCGCCTACCATACAATGCCATCCTCGAGTACCCAGCCCTGGCCAAGTTTATGGCAGTGACTCATCACGGCTACAATGTCCTCAAGATGCCAGGAAGCGGTGGAGTCATCACAGTGCCTTGTGAGGAGAGGGATGCAGTGTGTTCCCTTGAGGGTGCTTTCCAAGCCGCGGCAATCAAAGACCCAGAGCACAGGAGCGGAAAACTTCCCGAGGCAGTCCCTAAGAAGAAGAAGGCATCACCTGGTCCGAACCCTCGGGAGGCAGGCCCATCCAGTGCTGTTGTGCCAGGATCCACGCCCGTCCAAGGGGCACCTCCTTCTGTCGCATAGGAAGGCGCGCCCGGCGCCCTCCTCGGGCGAGGCTTGGGGGATCTCTCCTGGACGGCCATCGACTTCGCCAAGATCATGAGGGAGGTGCTCGGGCACCACTTGGAGGCATGCTTCAAAGTGTGTTTCCCTTAGGAAGGAACAAGGCAAGGAGGGCCAAACCCTCGGGAGTTCATCAGCGAGATCATTCAGGAGCTGCAGGAGTCAAGAGTCATGAGTGGCAGCCGCCGCTTACCCGCCGTAGCTCCCCATCCAGGCGAGGATGGTGGGTTGCAAGTCTGCATCGACGTACCAGGGCTCAACCGGGCCGCCTCTCAGGAGCGCTTCTGGCCCTCGCGCATGGGACGCTGCGTGGGTCCACCCTACAGCTATGTTCGCATGCCTGTTGGCCTGCCGAACGCGGCTGCCGCGCGTCAGCGTCTTATGAGGAGCATTCCGGAGGCTCAGGAGGTCAGCCATTCTGAAGTCCTGGCGGAGATGGAGATGGTCCTCGAAGAGCCGCATGCGCCCCCGGAGCCTCCTGAGGCTCCTGGGCCTGGGGGCTTGTTAGGATCTATTTCCACAGCACGCGTCATCAGCTACTTCAACATCCCTTCATCTCCAACATCATCAGGTGACATCCTTCGAGTTTCATTTTCAGCTGGGAGCGCCCCTAGGGCTGCATCGTTCCCAGGCCGCGTGGGTCTGTCCCTGCGGCATGTATCCCTTTTTGTTTATGCCTTTAGGTTACTTTGTTGGGGGCGCCCCTTGGGCTGCATTATCCCCAAGCCACTCGGGCCTGACCCAGTGGCATTTGTCTTTTTCTGCATCTATCTAAATGGATTTGCTTCTTCATGATTAACGTGCTCGACCTAATCGCCTGCTCGATTGACACCTACCTTTGGAGCCGCTTGCTCTGGCACGACACTTGCGCACGGGTCCGTCCCTGCAACGCCGATAAATCTGAGTGGTCGAGTTCTGGCCGTGGCAGCCCCGCAAGGCGCGACCTCACTGGGCCCTTAGTGCCTCAATCACTCCCTTGGAGCGACCAATGGTCGGCTGGCAACCGCAACAACAGACCTTGCTTTCTCTCGTTATTGGTATGCATGACCCACTCCAGGAGCAACGATGGGCATGACGCGAGCCTCCTCTCCTTCTCTCCGGCACAATCCGTTTGCACGTTAAAAGGGGGCGCCTAAGCATCGCGACTCATGGGCTCTTACTGGCTCTCCAGCCCTCACCCCCTGGCCTTGACCCACGGCATCTCGACCTGTCATACCAGCGGCGCCTGAGCTCGCTCGAGGGCCAGGACCTGAGGACGTAGAGCATGAAGGAAAGTGTGGGGGAGACGGAAGGAGCTCGCAGAGACCTGACCCAGCAGCGCCTCAGCTGCCTCCACGCAGGCCCGACACTTCACCGAAAACTACTCCGAACCGACAAGATAAGTCACGCCAAGACTGATTCGACCCAACGCTAAACCCTCGCCTACAGCAGCTCTGCCACGGCGACGCAGCCTACCTTTCTTGCCCAGCGGAGGCTGCTTGAGCTCTAAAGGGGACCTCCTGAGCATCGCGACTCAGGGGCTCTTACTGGACCTCAGGCCGCTCACCTCTTGGTGTTGACCACGGCATCGCGACCTGGCATACCAGTGATGGCTGAAGCTTGCCTGGGGACCAGGACCTGTCAGCGTAGAGCACCAAGCCCTCGTGACGAAAGAAAGGGGGAGCCAAGCCGGGACAGGACTAGCATCTCGTACCAATTCATAATAAGGATATATATTCACAAAAGACATGGCCAGCGCCTTACATACCCCCGTGGGGTGGTACTTCGGTTCCTTGCAGGGACAAAAGACGTGAATCCTAAGGAGTCCTAACTATAGGCACCACGACGGCGGACACCATCATCAATAGTGGGCCATGCGAGGCCAGCGCCAACCCCATCCGGATCAGCGGCGCCGACCGCCGGGCGCGTCGGCCCTACTTCGGGCATGGCGCGAGCTCGGGGGCTCGTAGCTGTTGTCGCTCGGCGCCTTCTTCTCTAGGACCCTCGATCCGGGCATACAAGGGCAGCGGAAACCCAGGCAGCGGTCGGTCGAACCAGGGCCTCGACACCTCCTGCCAAGCACCCTCGTCTCCACAGCAGAAGGCTGGCCGTTTCTTTGGCGGAAGTGGAACAGGACCCTCTCGGGGGGCCTTCCCCTTCTCTTCTGCAGAAAACTGGCGGATTGGTGCCATTGACGCAAGGTGGAGCAAGGGCGAGGAAGAAGAAGAAAGAGAGTAGCACGAAGGGACGGACTGGAAGGGCACGCATCGTTCCGTACATATAGCCGGATGAGGCCAACCGTCGGCCTCCACGATCACAGGTAATCATAACCCGTTTCTGCATGCAGGGGCTTGTCAAATCATGCAGTTGCCGAGGCGTTATGGGGAAGAGGGGACGCCCACATCCAATCAACCGCCATGCGGCGCCCAAGGTTGCAGGCTGTTGGGGCCCGTGGTGCTTCGCACTTGCCCCTTCGCTTCCCTGCTAAGCCAAGTCTGGGCACGCCTTAGGCCCGGGGGCTACTGTCGGCGTTCTGGGAATGGGAGTACCCAGACTTGCCTGCCTGCAGCCTGCAACGTGGCTCAAGGCATGGCCCAGTACGGCCCATCTTCGTCAAGACAAGCTCGAGACCCTCGCGAGGGGCCAAGCCTCGCGGGGCGGACGACAGGAAGCTTCCTCAGGCTCAGCCTCGTCAGGTTGGCTCGCGAGGAGGTGGAGAGATCAAGGCAGGGTACCTCATGAGGTGCCCGTGACGCGAGCCATGACGACCGAAGCCAGGCGGGCGCCAGGCGGGCGCCGGCCTGTGCAGTGTCCTTGTTTCCTCTTTGGTGCAAAGGGGGCAAGCGCAGGCCAAGGTACCAAGCAAAAGATACCGATTCGGTGCAACGAGACCAAGACCAGCAGAACGGTAGCATGGAGGTCATCGTGGAGCCCAGGAAGGCGTCATCGTCAGAGTCTTTGGCAGGCGAGGACCAACTTTAGTCAGGATAAGTGTACTAGATGTTCCCCTTCAAAATGGCCAATTGTTGGCGCCCTTCCCGCTCAATATTTGGGAAGAGGAAAAGGGCCTCGCTCTATAAATAAGACTAGCCACTATCAAGGACGGGGATCGACTAGTCGAACCTTAGCCAGAACCACCAACACAAGAACATCCCTCGCGAGGTTGTTCTTCCCTTGTATTGTTCATCATCAGCCCCTGAGGCAATCCACACACCACACACACTAGAGTAGGGTATTACACCACCATGGCCTGAACCAGTATAAACCCTGCGTCCCTTGTGTCGTTCTTCGGGTAGCCTAGATCCTTTGCGAGGCGACGAGATGTGAGTTGGTAGAAGGGTGATCTCCGCATGCACCCCAGAGTTTGAACCTTAAGGGTCTGCCGGAACCCGAAATCTGACAATCCTTTTTTATCCATTTCGGCAACATGTAATCCGGACGGAGGAAGTATGGTGTAAGAGCTAGGGATACGACAGGACAACACAGTAAAAAAACACTAGTTGAATGTAAAATTGTATGCTAGCGGAATACGTACAGAAAAACTAAGGCAACATACACGTCTATGATTAGGAAACTAAGATGGCATTGCAACAGAGCACTAGAATAGCACTTCAATGTAAAAAAACATGGTATGGTAGACAGATGAAGTATATACTGATGAATAATAATGCATAAGATATTCAGAAGCATGATGTCCAAATTAAGCAGATGTCATTGCGATAGAGTAGAATGACAGTACTTGAATTTGAAAACATGTTATCATGAATGGAATATGTACTAAAAAACAAGAAGGCATGGCATATTTACATGCATGATCAGCATGCTAAGCACATGGCATTGCAATAGAGTAGATACACTCCAGGACATTATATGCAAGTTGTACCCATATCACGGGCCAAGTTAGAGTAAGGACCTTGCGGGGTGAAGAGGATTCATCATCTTTCCGCAAGTCTTCCGAAGAACTTCCTTTACATGTACCATCATATTGGGTATCATTGACATCAAGTTTATTGGCCTTTACATTGCTCCATGAGGTTCTCGTGGATATATCAGTGTGTGCAATTATATCTAACATGCATGGAAGACAACTAGTAGTTCGATTTATGTAATGAGTGCCTATAGGAGACGACATAAATAGTAGGACTAGGGTTAACTAGCAGCAACAGGTCTCGAAAACTAAAGGGAGAACATAGATGAAAGCTACATAATATGTATCATTTGTACTCGAGATTAACTAGATGGCACACAAAAGTATTAAAGAACAACATAGGTAATACTAGAAGTGGTATAATACTATAATCACCAGCCTGTGGGATAGCATTGGCTGATGGATGATAACTATGGAACAACGTTACCTAAAGAACAAGTATCTTAGCTGAACTATGGAACAACATTAACTCCTGAACAGGACCCGTAATAGATTAGCATGAATATACAGTGAAATGTGATAATCTATTTTCCATGCTTAGATGAATAACAAAGCCATAAATGTTGCACACAAGTAAGATGAGGGTACAACCTATCTGGCCGCCATCCATAGGAGTGAGCATCATGTGCTGACTTGTCGATGGCCCTGCAGTTGTTGTGGTTGTCCATGTCGGGCACGCGCATTCGATGTAGGGAACTGTTGAGTGAGGACTATAGCTCCCTTCTGGTGTATGCATCCCGTGTTGGAGCAGCTGCGGTGAGTCGGAAGACAGTGTGGCTGAAGATGCAAATAACGCATAATTTTAAGAACGACACATCTCTTTGATCTGAAGAAATACCCTAAGAGATCAACATCAAGATACGAGAGTGGCCACACATCTGTTGACTGAAGACTAAATTGGGGTCACACAATTTTATTTTATTTTGTTATTGTCCGTACGTCGGATGGCTTGATGGCCGTAGTGTGCCTCCTGGCTGACACTATTCGGAATCTTCCCCGAAGAGCCAGCAACCAACGACAAAGCAGCATGCCTCTGTCGTCCGTGGCCCCGACCAAAACCCCGCTCCCCGCCCCGCCGCACTGCTGTGGTTGCGCCGCCCCGGGCCAATCGACAAAGACTCGCCGTCATCCAGATCCGGCGGCGGTAGTACCTTCAACCCACGCAACTCTAAGATAGCCATCTAAGCGCTACTTCCACGGCGAACTTGTGGCCACGCACCCTTACATTAGACACCAGCCAGCCGGCAGCCTAGGAGCTCTACCTCCTCAAGGGGTATTGCTGCCCATTGGGAATCGATTGGTCCAGAATAAAAATTCAAACAACTGACGCCTAAATAAAATGATTTGAGATGAGGGTGCGACCTATCTGGCGGCATGGTGAAGTAGGCAGCTCCAGCTGCCGAGTCGGTGAGGCCGGCGCGGTTGCGGTGGCGACCGGCGGCAGGGAAGAAGAGATGTAGCGACGGTCGACGACTACGGGGAAGCAGCGCCGGGACTCTGGACAGATCCGAAGTTGGAGCCACTCCGGCGCCGTCAACAACGGCGAGGGTGAATCGACTTCGGTACGGTTCACGCGGTCGTCGTCGAGGAAGCTCCAGTAACACAGAGTAAGAGGCACATGGCCCAGTGCACGACGGCAAATGGACAATGTCTCCAGCATTAGGGAGGAGGGCGGCTGTGAAATTGGTGCGGTGGAGGCGCCATGGAGGAGGGGCTGAGGTTTCGCGTCTCAGGAGAAGGGAGCTTCAGGGGAGAAGGTGATTTGGCGCCCACGAGGTATGAATGGGGGGGATTGGGAGGGGAGTGGAACCATGTCTTACAGACGCATTTGTCTGAAATGTGGGGGGAGTTACAGTTCTACCCCTGCCTTTAGGCTTCTCGGCTTGGGTCTATGTACTGAGGGTCGAGGATAGTAGAGTAACTTTGCTTCTCCCCAAATAGTGGGCGGGAGCGATTTCGGGCGAGGAGGGTGTGTTTTGAAATAGTGGGTGTGAGCGATTTCGGGCGAGGAGAGCATGTTTTGAAAAAGTGGGCGCGAGCTATTTCGGGCGAGGAGAGCGTGTTTTTCCGACCATGGTTTATGAATTATTCGGCACATGTCATTTCGGCCTAGGACAAGGCGCGCTTGGATGAAGTTAGGAACCTACGCTCGATGTACAACGGGCCAATTGATGTGTGTCCCACATAGACCGGTAATTCCGCGTCTCCCATTTATTTGCTCGGGCGAATTCCACCGAGCAGAATTTTGGGAGAAGGAGCATCCGCGTCTACCTTACCAAGTCGATTCGAATCAAATCTTGAAATATTAGCTTGCCACTTCTTTTTTAGATGGAGAGATGATGCTTGGGGGTAATGTGTTTTTACATGCTAGTTGCTATCGATTTACAATATGACAAATAGTTGACCCACTCAAAACGGGAATCAAACCCAAAATGAAATATCTCGATTCAATGAAATAGCTCATTCACCAGGTCAAAATAGTGAACTAAATCCAAAATTGAACACCTCAATCGAGTAGCATGTTGTACAGTAGTATAGTACTCCATGAACATGTTGAAAGTCAAATTAATGAACTAGTTTGATATACGCATATATCCGTTCATGTGTGGATTGCAGACAACATGTTCTCCAATTTAAATATTTGAATGCAAGTTTATATCGAAACATGGTTTATATCAGTCTTTGATGCATAAAACGCGACCTCTCCCTCTCCCGGACTCTTGCTCTCTCTCTCTCTCTCTCTCACTCGCCGACAATCTTCAATTATGTTGCATGGATCCAACACACAAACCTTGTTGGTCCCTCTCCCTTTCTCTCCATCTCTCTCTCTCTCTCTTTGTGTGTGTGTGGGGGGGGGGGTCTTTGTAGTTCGCATGCATATATGCTCCATCTATAGGTCTCTCTCGCACACTATGTATGATTCTCTAGTCCAACCTAGATATCTTGGGTGCACTCATCGTACGCACACAAATTCCTTGGCTCGTTGCCCGTAACTCTCTCACGCACTACTCTGTCATCTTGGATCTCTTCCCTCTCTCTCTCAAACTCTCCATCTACCTAGGTCACACATACACATGCATATCTCACTCGCACTCGATAGGCCCATCTAAATATCTATCTCTCTCCCTCGTTCTCTCTCCATCTCACACGCACACACACACAATCTCATGCCTAGCTAGCCAAGTATGATGGTCTATCACTCAATTGTAGGTACACGCAGTCCCCCCTATATGTATATGACTAGCTAATTTTAGTTTCCATCACAAACATGTGCATGGTCTATCTTGATTTATCTTCGGGCATCTTTCTATCGCGCACACACCTCCCTCGATCTCCCACCCATATAGTCCCCTCATGGTCTCGAGGGGATCTCTCTATCACAAACACACCCTCTCTCCCTCCCCATGCGTCCATGTTCTCCATGTGTCCCTCTCGACCTTTGTTCCTTGTTGGCCAGACCTCTATTGGACATGTGCTATAGGGGTGTCTCTCTCCGTTGCAAACAATCACGCACTAGCTACCTTCGTGTATCTCCTCACCTCGCTTTTCTATCTCAGAGATGCATGTGTGATATGTTTGCATAAGAAACGAAAAAACACACTTTGTCTATAATTTATCATTTGTTGTCACTTTCTCTTTCACACACATACTCTTTTTGCACACTTACTCATTCTCCTTCACACGCACTTGATCTCTCTCGACTTAGGCACTCTCTTTGGTCCATAGCATATAGATTTATTGAAAATTCAAACATCACAAAGTTTGACCATATCACTACTAGGGAAAAGCCTATACACAGGATCTTACCAGCAGCGCGTTTTAAAATAAGGCGTTGCTACAATGTAGCAGTAGCGCGCTCCAGCAGAACTCGCTGCTGAAATAAAAGTAGCAGTAGCGCATCTCCTCTAAGTCGCGCTACTGCTATAATTCCTACGACCCCGCCGCAAAGCTAGTTATAGCAGCAACGCGTTAATTCAAAGTGCGCTACTGCTAGGTAGTTTAGCAGTAGCGCCTTTACCTATAGCGTGCTACTGCTAAAACTAGCTATCTCCCACCACCCACACTCTCCTCTATCCGATCTACTCACACTCACACTCACTCGATCTCCACCTCAACCCCCCACGCCGGTTCTCCCCCGTCGGCGACCGTTGCCCCTGCTAGCCACCGTCGCCTACCCCTCCTCCCTCTGTGCCGCCGTCACCTCCTCCTCCTCGCTGGACTCGGTACTGCCCTCCTCCTCCGTCCTCCCTCGACTCACAGCCGGCCGGCCCCTCCTCGCTCTGCCCTTCCTCCTTCTCCCTCCTCCCTCCTCCCTCCTCCATCCACAATCGCTCCTCCCTGCTACATTTTGATTTAGTAGGCTAGTTCATATGCAACATTTTGATTTAGTTCATATGATTTAGTTGATTTAGTAGGCTAGTTGATTTAGAACATTTTGATTTAGTTGATTTAGTAGGCAAGTTGATTTAGTAGGCTAGTTGATTTAGTTGATTTATAGAACATTTTGATTTAGGTGATTTAGTAGGCAAGTTGATTTAGTAAGCTAGTTGATTTAGTTAATTTATAGAACATTTTGATTTAGTTGATTTAGTATGCTACTGATAGCTCTGAAGATTTGGCACCACCTAGCTAGATCTTAGGATTATAATTGTCCATCAAATTGCTTCTCGCGGAAGAAGAATCAAATTGCTTCTCGCAGAAGATTTGGCATTTGCCTGCTAGCTGTTGGTTCTATTCTAGAAGGTGTTAGTAAGCTCTGAAAATATAACTAAAGAAGAACCAAAAAATCACATGCTACTGTTTTTCTTTCCTGTGAAGTGGATCATTAATCCTTTGCTCATATTGCTTTAGGAAAATGGTGCCACCACCACCACCACCATGTCGACTGTGCAAGTCAACGTACGCAAGCATCCTTGCAACTGGCAAGTTGTTTGGCATCTAGTTCTAGCCAAGTTTTCTTCATGCGGCAGTAAGAAATTATATGAAATGTAACAACTATTTTATTTTTGGTGTTGGCATTATTGCATTGTGTCATTTTGTTTTTTTACACAGATCGTCCCATGCAATGTGAAGTTAAAAGTCAACAAGCTGACAGAAGACACTGTGACATTGGAGGCTCCTGGGGGGCGTACACTATGAAGGTCGAGAAAGGACGCAATATGTCGCAGATTGGAGGAGATGGATGGGCCCGTTTCCTCGCCCGCATGCATCTTACTGGTGGTGAGTTGATCAGCTTATCCTTCAGAGCAGAAAGGCCCAAGTTGGCTGTCATTTATATCAACCTGGTGGAAGATGACGAAGATGATGAAGATAATGAGGGAGGAGATATCATCTAGAACTACATGTGTGTGTTGTTATATCATCTAGAACTACATATGTGTGTGTGGCTATATCATCTAGAACTACATATGTGTGTGTGTGGCTATATCATCTAGAACTACATATGATGATCGTCATCGATATCATCTAGAACTACATATGATGATCGTCATCAATATCATCTAGAACTACATATGATGATCCTCGTCGATATCATCTAGAACCACATATGATGATCGTCGTCGATATCACCTAGTACTGCTTGAGGATGCATGTTGACTATATATGAAATTGTTATCTAGTACTCCCTCTGTTCCAATTTACTCGTCGTGGTTTGAACTAAAACCACGACAAGTAATTTGGAACGGAGGGAGTACTACCTAGTACCTATAATGCTTTATGAAATTGATATCTAGTAGTGCCTAGTATCTGGAAATTGTAGTTTATTGAAACCGAAACAGGGTAGGAAGCGGGGAGAAAATGATGAAAGATATAGCAGTAGCGAGGGGCTAGGAAACCGCTACAGCTAACTAATAGTAGCGCGTTCCAGAAAAGCGCTGCTGATATAGTCAACAGTAGTAGCGCGGGTGCGGACTGCGCTACTACTAATAGTTAGTTGTAGCGCCGTAGTAGTAGCGCGGCTGCCCGCGCTGCTGCTAGCCTCAAAACCCGCGCTACTACTAGGGTTTTCCCTAGTAGTGCATGTACATGGAGAAAAACAATTACATCTAGAATGGCAAACATATACCATTAGATTCACCATGAGATGTAGTTTCATATGATGTATCTTTGGTATTGTAGATATAAATAACATTTGCGTAAACCTGATCAAAGTTTCCAAAGTGACTTCTAAAAAATTTACATGCACTGCATTATCGAGCGGATGGAATATCTCTTTCCCCCTCTCAGCTATCTGACGCACCACTCAGTCTTATCGGGGCTCCTCTACCTCTCTCAAACTTTATATCTCCCTGGTTCACACATACACATGTCTCGCTCGTGCTATACATATAGAGCCACCCAACACTCTCCGCCCTTATTCTCTCTCTATGTGACACGCACCCCCCTAAGTACCATAATCCCTCACTCCATCATAGGCGCAAGCACTCCCCCCTCCTAAGTATGATTATCTCTCACTAGCCATCAGGAACACACATATTGTCTCCTTCCATCCATACGTCTATCTTGATATCTCTCGGGGTATCTTCTATCATGCACATACCTTGTCACTCGATCTCCCACCCATGTAGTCCCATCACGATCTCCAGGGGGTCTCTCTATGACAAGCATACACTCTCTCCTCCCCATGTCTGCATTTTCTCCGTACGTCTCTCTCGACCTCTCTCCCTTGTTTGTCAGACCCCTCTTGGCCACGTGCTAGGGATCTTTCTCTCTCGATTGCAAACAACCACACACTATCTCCTCACCTTGCTTCAATTGTCGAAGATGCATGTGTGATATGTTTGCATGAGACACACGTGCTTTTTATTTACTTTTATCGTGTGTTGTCCATGTCTCTTTCACACACGCACACACACTTTTTTCACTCACTCTTTCTATTTCACTCTCTCTCTCTCTCTCTCTAGTTAGGGACTCTCTCACGTCCACAAGCATATGGATGTTTTGAAAAGTCAAACCTCAGAAAAGTTTGACCAGGTATATGTGGAGAAAAACATTTACATCTGGAACAATCATTAGATTCATCACAACATGTACTTACTTCATACTATCATTTATCTTTGGTATTGTAGATATAAGTAATTTCTTTATAAACTTGGTCAAAGTTTCAAAATTTTGACTTTAAAAAAAATGTTGGAACTACATTATCGAATGGAGGGAGTAGCTCTTTCTCTCTCTCTGCTATCTCTCACAGGCCTCCCCTCTCACTCGAACTCTCTATACCGACGGATTATACGCTCACTATGTTAGCGTATAGCTCCTGATGTAGGGTGGAACCCTATAGAGAAGATCTTTCACGAATTGGAGGTGGAATCCCCAAGAACAAGATGAACAAAGGAGGGAAAACAAGAGGAGCACTCAAGAACAAGTCAAATCACACATCCACTAGACAATCAAACACATAAGATTCACAAGGTACATGAACAACAAAGGGAAATAAGATACATGGTAGAGTTCATCCCAAATCCTATGAAGGAGATGAGGGCTTGATGATCCTATGATTGGGATCCTTCCCCAAGAAGGAGGTCTTGATGTTGGGTCACTCCAAGAGGAGGTCTTGATCTCCTAGTGGAGTGGATCCATGGAGCAAAGATCACAAATGTGTATCAACTACTTTGCTAACCCTAACAAATGGTCTAGGTACGGAATATATAGTCTTGGGGTCGAAGTGGGTGAAGAGGAGGCCCAAACAGCAGCTCGCAGCCGTCCATCCTGTAGGGCCCGTGCGCACGGGGTAAGTTGTGCCCGTGCGCACGGGGGTCCCATGGGCACGGTACAGGCCCGTGCGCACGGGGTGCTCCAGCGCCAACTCTCTGAGTAGCCCGTGCGCATGGGGTCTTCGAGGCCCGTGGGCACGGGGTCGCCTGGGAGGTGCAGATTTGGTCTTGTTGCACTCCTTCTTCCTCCTTGTGGCCTTGGGGTCCTTCTCCAACTCCTTTGGGGTATCCCTCACTAGCTTGTGGGCGTCGGTCTTCGTACCTAAGGACACATAGAGCACTTTGGTGAGGTAGCAAGCAAGTCCAATGGATATTCATGATGTTCTCGAAGAAGAGCGGGTTCACCTTAGTTCCGGTAGGTCCACTTGGGGCTTGATGTGCTATGAAGGTGTACATGGAGATGAATGTGGGATGCTCCGTATCAGCTCCGTATATTGTTTAGTTGACCGGTCAACCAGTCCACATGCTGCCTTGTCAACTTGTGTTCTCTATCTTCGTGTGTTGGACCATGTGGCAGTGGGTGAAAATAAGTAAACTAGAGGCCCATCTGACACGCGGTGAAGTAAACAAAGTTGAAACCACTCGGGGTAGCACCCCGCACGCTAGTAAATTGAGGGTGCATTGAGGACACACTTCTTCCGCGCGAAGGACGCACTCGCGCACAATTCACCATTGCATGGCGGCATGCATAGAAGGACGCACTCGCGCACACCCAGCTCACACCACACACCGCACACGTGTACACTGGCGTCGCCGCCGATTGAGATGGATGGCGAACCAGCCAACAAGTGGAGGCGGCTTGAGCCAAAACCGCATCCGGTGAGCCTGAACTTCATCAGCAACCTCCCCAACGACATGCTGCTTGTCATCATCAGCCTTCTCCCCACCAAATCTGCCGTGCGGACCACCCTACTCTCCTAGTGGTGGCGCCCCCTCTGGCGCCACGTCCCCCTCAACCTCATCATCGACAGCTGCACTCAATACAAGTGGATATGAAAGAGGCAACTAATGGACACAAGAGACAATGATCAAGATATATCATGTGAGAGGCATGAGCATATGTGTCATCAACCCAAGAAAGCAAGTGATAGTGGTACATGGGTGATGCAACCAAGCAAGCAATCATAGCAATCAAGTCAAGCAAGCTAGTAGCGCGAAGATGCAACATACTAGAAGGAATCATGGTAAGCATGTCATGTGTGCAAATAGTGGGCATGAATAATGCACATGACATATCACAAGCATGAAAGCAAGGTATGAGTAAATAGCATGAGGCACATGATAAACATGGCAAAAGCAACAAGGATCTCCACCAAGCATGCAAATACACATAGAAGTAGCATAATGATGAAACATGGGTAGATGCAAGCAAGGGTCACAATTGCATGGCAAAGGCATAGAAGCAAGCATAGCATGCAAAGTGAACACAGTAAAATGAGCATAATGTGAGAAGTGGTAAATGGCCCATAGCCGTGTGAGAGCCAAGTAGAGGAGTTGCGCGTAGTCCTTGCGCGAAGGGGACGGTGGTAAGGATAGTCCATGGGATCCCAAGTCATCATTGCTCTCAAGAGCTCGTTTCGTCAACTCTTGGGATTGAGAGGTTGACGAGTATACATGAGTACCTACACAAAACAAAGACAAAGGAAAAATTGTGTGTGCGTGGTAGATGTACACATCATCCATCATGATGCGCACATGCATGTGTCCGTGAGCACAAAATAGCCAATGCTCGAATAAATGAGATGCGTGATAAAGAAACATGTCATCCATCATGAGAGGTTTGTTATTATGTATAGCATAATGGAGACTCAAATTGTGTAATGCATCATGGGAAATATCTAGAGCATTGTTATTCATGGAATGCATATGGTGCAAGCAATCATGGAAATCATGCAAAGTATGAAATGTATCAAGATCTCCTAATATGTATGAGGAAACTATGGGGGTCTCCTCATGAGAAATAGTGGTAACATCACATGGAGAATATTGACAACATCCAAAACAATGCATATTTGGAGCAATGTGATCATGGCATGGCATAGTAGATGAATTGCGAAAATCATGTAAAGGAAGCATGGCAATATCATCACATGAAAAACATAAGCCAATGACCATCATCTCGTCATCTATGCCATAAGTGCAAATGGGATTTATTTTAATGGGGCATGCATAGCTACTATGTTGAGATTGAAATGATGCATTATGGTTGATCTCACTCATAGCATATGACAAGTTCAATGGATTGTCAAACATGATGTGACCGATAGAATTTTCACATGATATGATGAGGACATGACTACCTTGGATATGACCAAAAATATTGCATATATGCATATTTGTCAGGTAATTTCTAGTGCAAACTATTCAATAATCTATTTATGTTATCCAGAACAAAAATACTTCACACACTTTTATGTTTTGTCTAATTGCAGGTGTATGGAACATTTGTACAATCCACATATGAAGATAAGGAAGAAAGAGATGTTTATTTGCTGTCCAAAAAGTTCTCTCACGTCACTTTTGGCCCAAGAGAAGATAGAGTCCAAGTCTCTCACGTTCTGGATTCAGATTCGGACTACACAGACATACCTGACTCAAAACGCACACAAGTTTTTCATACGGACTCCGAATTGGGTGATTCTTTTTTTGTTGGAAACTAGATTTCGTGCACTTTCCAACACAATTGGAATCACCTTCAAATTCGTCCGGAGGGTTGAGTTGTGGACGAAACAATCTGATGCTGCAGCAGAATCCGAGTCAAACTACAAGTCAAAAGGTGTTACATCACCTCCACTTGGGCCAATTGGCCTTGTACGACCTAGATTTAGTTTTAGGCTGCCTTGGGACGTCCTCCCACCTCCTTGGCCGCCACCCCTTGCTCCTATATAAGTAGATCCATCTAGTAGCTTTTCCTGGGGATTTGTTTAGTTAAAAGTTAGCCAACGCAACTTCGTGTACTTCGTTTGTGTCCAACGACCAGACCAAGACCGCTTTCGGATCCCCACCTTTATCAATACTTCATACATATTTGCAATATTCAGATTGCTTTTATCATATTCTTGCTCGTTCTTCGATTACTTGCAGGAATAGACCTTCGTGGTCAGGTTGATCGTGCACCGGCGTGGTCAATAACCTCTGGAGATTGGTTTAGCGATTGCTAAGGCGCGACGTCGTGCACGTTTGTAGTCGGATCGTCAAAGTCGTCTCCACCAAATCGATAGTTACCATCTCATCGAAAGATCGGGACACCCCGCCTCTAGTTTGTCTTGGAAAGAGGGAGAAAAAAAAAGAGAGAAAAAAAAGAAAAAAAAGGAAAGAAAAAAAAGAAAAAGAGAGAGAAGAAAAAGAAATAAAAGCGTGAGAAAAAAAAGGAGAGAAAAAAATTGGATCTATCTAGAATCAATCTCGTACCTGAATTCGGATTGGAATCTGTTTTGCGCACTGTTCAGTAAAACAGGTGTATCTTCCTCATACGAAGTCAGTTTTGGCTCCGTGAGTACTCAAATTGAAGATAGCGACGAGCCGCATCTAGATAGTTGCAGAAGTTATTTCAATATTTGACACCTCAAAATCGGCTTCTAAATAGGTCTTTTTGCCCTCCGAAGTTCGTGAACACAACTTGTTCCAATTTTTCAGGCCAGTTTTAGAATTCTTTGACTCCTCATATCAACTCGGAATTGAGTGATTCTTTTTGCATTGGAAAGCTTGAGTTAGTAGCATTCCTTCAAAGAATTTATCAGAAAATTGTCTCAAACTTTTCAAGAGGAAAGTTGGAGAGAGAGTTGTTGTATATCCTGCTTGGCAGTTGTTTTTCATAATTATCTTCACTGCCGTTGTGATCTTCACTTATATCTTACTGTCAAGAGCTACTTAGTATCCTTCATTGATGCTAGTTGTGCTACGTTGTGACCTCATTAGTGTTCTAGGCTCGCGTCTCTAGTACGGTCTAGCCTAGGACCAGCAGAGTACCGTCGTTGAACGTTTATTCAACATTGCATCTTTGAATTGATTATTGCTAATCTTTTGCTACCATATATAGCCAACCCAGCTCCACATATTTCTACACCGTGTATACGTACGCTCCCCTGGCAATCTTTTTACTCAATATTCGGAGTTACTTGACACCGCTGGTTGCCGATCACCGCCTGCTGCATGGTAAGAACTTGTAAGACATTGATATTTGCTTTACTGTGAGCGTTTTACCACCACATCCTAGTAGTTATAGGAACATATTTTTGGGTTTTGTTTCTTGTTCTACTAATCATGATAGGATCCAGAGTCAATTCATGGGCTTTGTCGATCGCGGGAGACGTGCCACCACCTTTGCAAATACCACAACCGTCACGAGAGGTGCACAAACATCCAAATGCACATGATCAGGTTAATGTATCTACACCACCATTTAATGGTCGTTTTAAACCTGCTTTATATATAGAATGGGAGTTCGACATAAAAAATATATTTGCTTCCCATAATTTCGATGAACATAAAAAGGTTAAGGTTGCGGTTGGTTCTTTCACTGGTTATGCTTTGGTTTGGTGGAGTGAATATTGTCGGTTACACCCTGATTATATACCTACTACTTGGGATGATTTGAAACTTGCCATGCGACATACTTTCGTCCCTGCTTATTATACTCGTGACATGATTAAGAAGTTGCAACACTTAAAACAAGGTAGTGAAACTGTAACAAAATATTATGATGATTTACAAACTACCTTGTTGCATTCCTCTTTAGAAGAAAGTGAAGATGATTTTATGGATAGATTTTGGGGAGGATTAAACCGTGATATTCAAAAGATACTAATTCATGAAGAGTGTTATCATATGGACCATTTGTTTCATCTTGCTTGCAAAGCTGAACAGGAAATAAAACGACGTGTTGGCCACGAGGAGAACAAGCGCACGGTGCACATTCCAAGAGTTGATATGACTGTTCCTTCAACTACTAGGCATACTATGACAACCACATCCGTTGTTGTCAGGACTACATCACCTCCACCATGTGACACATCGCCCCCGAGAGTGGCTACATCATCTGAGTTGATCATAAGAGGTAATGACAAAGGTACTGATCTTCCATCTCTACATGAGAATGATGAATGCCTTGTCAATTTGAATGCACCATCTGATGAGCTACCCACTACTTTGATCACACCACCTATTTTGGAGGACTACATTGATAATTTGACTTTGCCATGTGATCAAACAACTGAAATACCAACAGTTTTGAGTGCACCCATTGTATTAACTATTGATGCAAAAGAACCAATGTTTAATCATTTTGATATGACCTCTAATCTTGGTGATGATTCTGTGTTGAATGACTTATTGCATGTTTGCTTATTTAAGCATGTTGTAGCATGTAAATTTGATGCAAGTAAGGTTTATTCACCAATGTTGGGATGGTTTAATGATGAACATTGTCAATCTTTTGAAATGAATAAGAGCTTCACTTATATGTGCAAACTGAGTTGCAATATTTTCATGCCTTCTACTTCTTGTGCTAATTTTTTGGCTTTAGATTTTATGAACTATGCAAGGTACTCATCTATTCATGTGTCATATATGCAAAAATCAAGGGAAGTAAAAATGGATGACATATACATATACAACATGTACACCTTGTCTCTTTTGTTAGCCACATTTCAGATTAAGCAACGCCGACGACGGCTTTATTTTCAAGAAGGGGAGGATGATGAGGACATGACTACCTTGGATATGACCAAAAATATTGCATATATGCATATTTGTCAGGTGATTTCTAGTGCAAACTATTCAATAATCTATTTATGTTATCCAGAACAAAAATACTTCACACACTTTTATGTTTTGTCTAATTGCAGGTGTATGGAACATTTGTACAATCCACATATGAAGATAAGGAAGAAAGAGATGTTTATTTGCTGTCCAAAAAGTTCTCTCACGTCACTTTTGGCCCAAGAGAAGATAGAGTCCAAGTCTCTCACGTTCTGGATTCAGATTCGGACTACACAGACATACCTGACTCAAAACGCACACAAGTTTTTCATACGGACTCCGAATTGGGTGATTCTTTTTTTGTTGGAAACTAGATTTCGTGCACTTTCCAACCCAATTGGAATCACCTTCAAATTCGTCCGGAGGGTTGAGTTGTGGACGAAACAATCTGATGCTGCAGCAGAATCCGAGTCAAACTACAAGTCAAAAGGTGTTACATCACCTCCACTTGGGCCCATTGGCCTTGTACGACCTAGATTTAGTTTTAGGCTGCCTTGGGACGTCCTCCCACCTCCTTGGCCGCCACCCCTTGCTCCTATATAAGTAGATCCATCTAGTAGCTTTTCCTGGGGATTTGTTTAGTTAAAAGTTAGCCAACGCAACTTCGTGTACTTCGTTTGTGTCCAACGACCAGACCAAGACCGCTTTCGGATCCCCACCTTTATCAATACTTCATACATATTTGCAATATTCAGATTGCTTTTATCATATTCTTGCTCGTTCTTCGATTGCTTGCAGGAATAGACCTTCGTGGTCAGGTTGATCGTGCACCGGCGTGGTCAATAACCTCTGGAGATTGGTTTAGCGATTGCTAAGGCGCAACGTCGTGCACGTTTGTAGTCGGATCGTCAAAGTCGTCTCCACCAAATCGATAGTTACCATCTCATCGAAAGATCGGGACACCCCGCCTCTATCATGATATCCTATGGAGCATAGCATCACAACTAGGCAACTCAACATGCTCATCATCATATTCATCGTAAATAGGTAAGTCAAGGCATGAAGAAGTTTCACTGGCATGAAACATGGTAATAGGTGGGTCAACATCATGCAAGCAATCAATCTCAAGAATGTCCACTAGTGGGACTAGAGCATCACCGTCACCTTTGTTACCTTTGTCATTCCACTCAAGTGGTGTTGGTGAGGTGGGAAAGACCAAATGGTGGTCATCTTCATCTTGATGGAACCATGTGGGGGTGCATCATGTTCCACCATGGCCATCGTCTTGTCCAAAGGGAGGACGTAGTCATCGCGAATCGGCGCGTCATCATATATGGGACCTAGCACCAAAGGAGAAGACACAAGAGAGGTAGAGGTTAAGTTGTTAGAAAGCGGAATGGCCTCATATGCCTCATCAACTATCTCACTCTCTCTATGTGGCAGTGGCTCACTCACTCCCTCAAGGTAGGTGCACTCAATATCGCATATGGTGGAGGCACTCAAATCACTCAAGTGGTGGTGGTGGTGGCTCTCCTCACATGGGAATTGGTGCGGCTCATCATATATGGGGCTAGTGGTGAAGTCACTCTCACTCTCAATATGGTGGCAAAAGTCTCCATGCGCGGTCTCGTAGCTTGACTCAGAGGATGAGTCCAATATGGGTACCATCTTCATGTTGTTGAAGAGGTTCGTGCTTGTCGCCGTAGTCGAAGGGGATGGCCCTTTCTTGACCGTCTTGTCGCTGTCTTGGTGTTGGAGGTCCATATGATGTGGCACCTCATAGCTCGTCTCCATGACCGAAGGGAGTTTCCCATGCTCGGCCATTGTCCTTGAGGGGCTCCCGAAGATGGAAGTGTTGCCCTCGCTCGTAGGTGGTCGCCTTGGACTTGATGAAGTTGTTGTAGGCGTACTCGTGGGAAGTAGGCAAAGATGTCGTACGTCGAAAGGCGAAGATGCCTCGATAGCACTTGGCGAAGATGCCAAAGTGGTTGGTGTAGCCATAGCGCCGTCTTGGTGGTGCTCGTCTCGCGGTCTTCAATTGTGCTTATGAAGCTTCGACTTGGCGTGAAGTAGGGCTTGTTGGGACTTGTGCACTTGCGCTTGTGGAGCATCTTCATGATGATGATGTCGTTGTCGTGCTTGAGCTCGTAGGTGTTCGTCGTCGTCGTGCACATGTTGCTTGGAGGTGACTTGCCCTTCATGACGATGTTGATCACGAACGTGATGGTGGTCGCCATGTAGATGTGGACTTGGATGACTTGCGCTTGCATCTTTTTCGCGCTCCGAAGACTTGTGGCTTGAACGTCGTCGTCTTGAAGATGATGAAGGGGAAGACGACTTGATCAAGGCTCGTATCTCCTCCATCCTTGCATCTTGCTCCTCCTTTTGTGCGGCAAGCTTGTTGTCGATGTAGTTCCTTTTCCTTGCTTTGGAGAGATGAATGTCGATGGAGAGGTTCTCGATGCGCTCTCGCAATCTTGATTGTGCGCCTTGCATTTGTCGTTGTAGATCAAAGATGGACGCTTTTGTGATGTAGTTGTTCACGCTGTCGTTGTTGTCGTAGACCGGAGAGGAAATGCCTTGCCTATCCATCACAAGACTCGAGTAGAGGTGAGTAGGAAATGAGATAAACAATACCAAGTTACCTTTTCCCAAAGTTGAGGATGTATCTTGTATCACTCAATGTGAAATGAAAGAATAGTGGAATTGGTACCGGACTTGTTCACTCACACCTATCAAGTAAAGGCTTATGGTAGAGCTCGGTGAGGATAGTGGCACAAAAATTTGATGCAAAATGTTAGCAAGAGTCAATAATGTTGGAAAAGATTCACAAATTCGCAAGTGAAACAAGTAGACCAATAGCAAATGAGGTACACGGAAACACACACACGGATAGATAAATGGGGTCGTGCAACCAAGGAATGAGCACAAAATGTGGAGTCCACGAAAAACGCTCGTGTTGCACAACTCAAGAGAGACGCTAGCATGATTGCTCAATAGGCGGATACGACACTTGTGCACAACCTATAAGATGCAAAATGGATATAAACTTCTATCCCAAGTATGCTATGTATGTATGGTTCCCGGTGTTTCTCTCAAGATGATCCAAGATGATCGGATATGACAATCTTATGTGCAATGGGGTATGATGCTATGGCACTTGCTCACGAGCTCTTTTCTCTCTTTTTGCTTAAAAGCTTTTTTTTCTTTCTTTTTTTTCTATGGCCACTTTGCACAATGCATAAACCAAGATAGCAATTGTATATATGCGGGAAAAAACTTGTGACACAAGAGATGATATGATAGCAAGATGATACCAATATGATATGGTATGTATGCAATGGAATGGTGGATCACTAATGTGCACAAGTAACGTTGCCGGCAATACTCAAATGGCTAGTCTCGATAGGCAAGTAACGCAAAATGGGCTAGGGGTTAACAATGCAATTGCAAGGGGAATATACAATGGTGTCGTCGAGGTTACCGTCCTTTGCGATGATGAGTAGCGGTGTTCTTGATGTAGATACCAAGATGATGTAGACCCATCCCTAAGTAGCCGAAACACCTTAGGAAACGGTAAAAAACCGCAAACTCAAAATCTCAAATGACAAATGTCAAATGGTGGAAGTGGAAATGGCAATGTGGAAGTAGTGGTGGTTTGTGAAGAAGCAAATGTCCCTAAGTAGCCAAAACACCTTAGGAGACTCACGTCGCCACTCAAACAACCACAAATGCTAAATGGAGTAAAATGGGTTAGGTTGCGGAAGGCTATGGTGGTTTTGCGGATGATATGGTGGAAGGCCTAGGCAAAGATGCCAAAATGTAAAAACTTTGATGGAGTCAAATGGTGTGGGAACCTATCTAGGTGGATGGTGGATGTCAATAGCTACTCAACGAGCTAAAGAACGCGAAAATCAGACTCCGGATGTGGAAGTTATGGACAAAACGGTGAACTGCACGCGGCTGCTGTAGGGGGGTCGTGCGCACGGGGTCTAGGGGCCGTGGGCACAGGGTCCCGTGCGCACGGTACACACACCGAGGGCACGGGGTCACCTGGGACGTGCGGGTTTGGCGGATTTCGTCCCGATCTGGGCTCCAAGCGGATGGATCTCGTGGCTAGGGAGTAGGTGGGGGTAGGGGTGGTATGGAGGACGAAGGGACAGCGGCCGAAGCGCACTGGAAGGGCCGTGCGCACGGGGTCTGACAGGCCCGTGTGCACGGGGGTCCCGTGTGCACGGGGTCCCGATGGCCCGTGTGCACGGGGTCCTCGAGGAGCGGATGATCAGCTCCAGATCCGTGGGGAAAATCCAAGGTGAGGTCAAATTCGAGGGATGGAAGGTAGGGGAAGATGGTATAGGAGTGGATCTACTTGCTAAACACCAAATCCATGGACCAAATCCAACAAAATCTCATCAAACCAACAAATCACAAAAAAATTTGGGGCTATTTTTGGTGGGGATTTTTGGATTTTAGGACGAAACCAAACAAAACTAGGCTAGCAAACAAAGAGGGGGGCTCCAATTTCGTGAGAAACCATGGCTCATGATACCATATGATGTAGGGTGGAACCCTATAGAGAAGATCTTTCACGAATTGGAGGTGGAATCCCCAAGAACAAGATGAACAAAGGAGGGAAAACAAGAGGAGCACTCAAGAACAAGTCAAATCACACATCCACTAGACAATCAAACACATAAGATTCACAAGGTACATGAACAACAAAGGGAAATAAGATACATGGTAGAGTTCATCCCAAATCCTATGAAGGAGATCAGGGGCTTGATGATCCTATGATTGGGATCCTTCCCCAAGAAGGAGGTCTTGATGTTGGGTCACTCCAAGAGGAGGTCTTGATCTCCTAGTGGAGTGGATCCATGGAGCAAAGCTCACAAATGTGTATCAACTACTTTGCTAACCCTAACAAATGGTCTAGGTACGGAATATATAGTCTTGGGGTCGAAGTGGGTGAAGAGGAGGCCCAAACAGCAGCTCACAGTCGTCCATCCTATAGGGCCCGTGCGCACGGGGTAAGTTGGGCCCGTGCGCACGGGGGTCCCATGGGCACGGTACAGGCCCGTGTGCACGGGGTGCTCCAGCGCCAACTCTCTGAGTAGCCCGTGCGCACGGGGTCTTCGAGGCTCGTGGGCACGGGGTCGCCTAGGAGGTGCAGATTTGGTCTTGTTGCACTCCTTCTTCCTCCTTGTAGCCTTGGGGTCCTTCTCCAACTCCTTTGGGGTATCCCTCACCAGCTTGTGGGCGTCGGTCTTCGTACCTAAGGACACATAGAGCACTTTGGTGAGGTAGCAAGCAAGTCCAATGGATATTCATGATGTTCTTGAAGAAGAGCGGGTTCACCTTAGTTCCGGTAGGTCCACTTGGGGCTTGAAGTGCTATGAAGGTGTACATGGAGATGAACGTGGGATGCTCTGTATCAGCTCCGTATATTGTTTAGTTGACCGGTCAACCAGTCCACATGCTGCCTTGTCAACTTGTGTTCTCTATCTTCGTGTGTTGGCCCATGTGGCAGTGGGTGAAAATAAGTAAACTAGAGGCCCATCTGACACGCGGTGAAGTAAACAAAGTTGAAACCACTCGGGGTAGCACCCCGCACGCTAGTAAATTGAGGGCGCATTGAGGACAAACTTCTTCCGCGCGAAGGACCCACTCGCGCATAATTCACCATTGCATGGCGGCATGCACAGAAGGACGCACTCGCGCACACCCAGCTCACACCACACACCGCACACGTGTACACTAACGTCGCCGCCGATTGAGATGGATGGCGAACCAGCCAACAAGTGGAGGCGGCTCGAGCCAAAACCGCATCCGGCGAGCCTGAACTTCATCAGCAGCCTCCCCAACGACATGCTGCTTGTCATCATCAGCCTTCTCCCCACCAAATCTGCCGTGCGGACCACCCTGCTCTCCTGGCGGTGGTGCCCCCTCTGGCACCACGTCCCCCTCAACCTCATCATCGACAACTGCCTCTGCAACGGGGATTACAAACGCATGGCCGCAGTCTCCAAGATCCTTTCATCGCACCCTGGGCCAGCCAGACGCCTTGACATCCGCATGTTCAGTACCAACTGCAAGGTCCAAGCCAAGTTCGATGAGTGGTTCTTATCCCCCGCCCTAGATCAGCTCGAAGAGCTCATCTTTGAAGCTGGATGATGTCGCTCTCTGCCGGCGTCGGCGCTCCGCCTCACGCTAATGCTGCGCCGCGCTAGCTTCAGCTCCTGCTATCTTCCCCGGATTAATGTCGCGCCCGCCCTTCTTCTCCCTCAACTCAAGCAGCTCAACCTCTTCGATGTTGTCATCTTGAAGAAGGCTATGGAGCACCTGCTCCGCAACTGTACTGCGCTCGAGTACCTTCGTCTTGAGCAGATCCACGGGTTCATTAGCCTCCATATCGCCTTGATGAATCTCTGATGGACTTATGTGTCTTGCTGGCCCCGCAACAAGACATCAATTGGGAAGAGATCACTCCAGCTGTTCCACGTTATGGTCATTGAGAATGCGCCTTTCCTTGAGAGATTGCTTGTATCGGATCTAGAAGGTCCAACAAAAATCAGGGTCATTGATGCACCAAAATTGACAGCATTGGTGTACTCATCTGTCAAATTCTCTGAACTGTTTATTGGATCTGTAATCGTTTAGGTACAACCTCTTCTCCGTCTTCTTGAAATTCACATTTTTAAATTTCTTCTTGATGTATTTACAGCCATCTTCTAGAAAATCATTCCCACAAGCTTGACCCAGTCTATGCGCATAGTGAAGATCTTGGCAATAAAATCTATCGGCCCCAATCTGGATCAAGTTGTTGGATTCCTTACATGCTTTCCGTGCATGGAGAAGCTACTCATTGAGGTGAAACTTCTTTCCTATTAGTAAACGGTAATCACAACGTAGCTCATTTTTCGTAATTTTCCGAAATTATGATGACAAGTATAGTGTTCAAAACTGCATCTATGCACTGCACCGAAAGAAATGTTTTTAGTATTTTTTTCTCATGTGATCACCTGCATCGTTGTTTTGTTGTACTACTATAGTAGCCTAGGCTAGTCATAGTGGAAACTAACTTAGACTAGTAACTCTATGGTTACTCTAAGAGCAAGTACTACCTCCATCGTGGTTTACTCTTCCTATTTTGTAGTATCAAAATTTGACCATAGATTTAACTGACAAAATGTTAATGCATGTCACTAAGAACTATATCGTTGGATTCGTATTTGAACATAATTTCAAATGGTATAATTTTTAGTGACATGCATTGGCATTTTCTTAGGTAAATCTATGGTCAAAGTTTTATGCTAAATACAAGGTAGTACAAAAGTGGGCTATAACGGCCCTCCACTATGTAGGCCCAAACACGTGCCAAATTTACTTGTGATGCATTTGGCATCGATGCCCCTCCATTGCTCACCTGGTGCCCCAATCTAGATCACCTACTTTGCTCTGGTGCCAAATTAACTCACGCAATGAAAAAATACTTGCGTGTGAGAGAGAGGACCGAGGCAATAAAAAACACTTGTTTGGGAGAGTGAGAGGCTGGTGTAGTTGGTTTGATTGATTTGTTTATACATGTGGGTCTGTGTGCACAGCGGTGCCAACTCTCTCACATCGCGAGAGCGGTGCCAAAATCTTTTGATTTGACATTGATGCGTATTATGTGGCATACTTTTGAGAAATATGGCATCGGCCACATAGTGGAAGGCAACAAATGCCCAAGCTCTTCACATGCTCCTAGGTAAATGAGAGGAGAGAGAAAGAGAGAGAGAAAGAGAGAGAGAGAGAGAGAGAGAGAGAGAGGGAGAGAGAGAGTGAAAAAATATCACTAGCCTGCCAACCCTATTGTATGAGCGAATGATATTGGTACCTCTTGATGACACGGCAATCTTATACAGCCAGCTGCTCTAATATGTTCTCTTCTTTTGCAGATAAAAAAAGACCCGAAAGTGAAAAATGTGCTGCACTATAAAAATCTCATCGAATGCCTTAATCTCCATCTTACAGAAATTGATTTGATCGACTACCGAGGCATCACATCTGAGATTAAATTGGCCAGGTTCTTTGTTCTGGAGGAAAGTGTGCTCAAGGTAATGAGGTTTGGCATTCTCTGGCGCAACAATGAATGGCGTGCTGATCACCGCAAGCGTCCAAGCCTAAATGACAAAGTCTCCACAGAAGCTGAATTTGTTTTTGAAACATCAAGTGGCCAGAGACTCGACAACTTATTTGCCCATTAGTGACTTGTCAGGGCGGTGGATTTTAGTTTGTACGATAATGCTGCATCCACCTAAAGTAACGAAAGTTCTTACATAAACTTCCTAGTAATTCCCTCTTCATAGGTGCAGCATTACTCCTAACATTTGCAATATCAGTTTGAAACTTGTAATATTGCCGTGTCCTATTCCTGTGTTTTCAAAATCATGCGAATCAAACAGGTCCTGGGTTATTGATGATGTTGTTCCGGCCATCTTTCACCAATAGCCATCGAATCTAGATCTAACGCATACAAACCAAACTTCTCCAGTTTTGCAAAAAGATGCCCGCACTTGTTCCCTATTTACAAACAACTCCTTGTCTCTCACATTCAGCCTTATCTCCTCCCCACCACATCTAGAAGGCCATGGAAAAATCTGGCGCGAAGGCCACTGCCGGCACCATACACCCCCAATCTTGGTGTTCCGTGCAATGCACGGGCATCTACGCACGGGAAATTATGTCAAACACGGCTAGTTGTAAGCAGGCTAGCTCTACAGCCATGATGATAGTGACTGCACACGGTGAGGCTGACTATGGTATGCCGAACACGGTGCCTATACTCAGGTGTCTTCTCTAGCGCAGGGTCTTATCACTTCACTATGAGGAGCAGCACGTAACAATTTGACCAACGGGTAGTACGGTGCTACTACATTGGTAGTACTACTACTAGTACTAGCACCACCGTTTGGATTTAGTAGTACTACCACGTCCATCTGGATTTTAGTATTTGACTAGCAATATCTAGTAATGCATGTCACAAAAAATGTACTACTCCCTCTATAAATAAATACATGGTGGAAAAGCTAATGCGGCCAAGTTTTTCGAGGATCAAAAATATAATGAAGTGGAAAAGCTGTTCTGGTCGCAATTCAGTGCTCCAACGCGCACATTGCCGTTGAGTGAGAGGATGGCTGTTGTGGACGAGCTCCATAGGTTGTCCGGTCTTGCAATGCGGTCTGTAATAGACCATCTATGGCCAAAGGGGCCTAAGCCGGACAGTTATTTTGGTTTAGTGCAACAATTCCTTGGTGCCGTATCGCGGATTGATGCCATGAAGAGGTCGGCGTGCATAGAGGGTGCACGGATGGCTCTGGCCCGCGTTAAAGCATATTGGACAGATATGGAGGCCGTCATCATTGCGACCCAGAATCCGGCGGGAGGCCAAGATCCAGCCGAGCACTACTTGGATCAGGTAGTAGAAGGTGCTCGCTTAATAGAGGCTCACTGCTCGAAGAATGTCGTGTTCGAGTGACAAATTGTTTCATTGTAAAAACAATGTTATTTTAATTATGGATGCTATGTTTATAATTTTCGCCCGAAAGTGTTATCGTGCCTCCTGTGCGGCCGTTTTATGTATATATGCAATTTTGAAAGTTAGCAGTCGTTGGCTTCAGCCCCCACGCATATAATGTGGGGGTGTTCGCAAAAATATGCGTAATCACACTTGATCCAACGTCTTGGTCCATTAAGGAGGTGATTGCACGTCAAACTAGGCAATCGTACTATATAGCTTTAACACTTTCACTTAGCCATAGGAGTTTGATAGTGGGGCTACTATGTAGCCCTTGGTACTTTTGCGTGCATCTGAATACGGGCGTGTGTGTACATGACCGAGAAACGGTCCTTCATTAATGCGGGGGAATCCTAAAGATTCCGAGAAGTCTTCGAGTGGTTGAACAGTCTCTCGCTATATCATGACAGTGAGTTTTCGGCTTTCTCTACGGAGGTGCTCATCTAGAATAACCAGAGCACAATCGCAGTAGTTCTCCTTTGGCCGCCTTAGCCGATAAGAACGGAACATAAGGCGGCAAACCCAGGAGCCCGGCAAACCCAACATTTGACCAAAGACATGATTTGGAGCTGTTGCATACAAGGCCAAACTCGCGACATCGAACACTCCCGAAGGTATTCGGACTTTATAACATATACTGGGCTGAGTAACACCCTTTATTATGAACCCTGTATTTCCAGGTACGTGCATTAGTCTGTCGTGGCGAAATGCCAAAAACGGCAGTATCCTCTGTGGGTGTAGTGCCCATGGGATGTGTAAGCAACAAGAGACAATAAAGAAGGTTTACACAGGGGCTTAATTTGAAGAGAAACCTTTGAGCGGGGCCTTGCTACACGTCTGCGCCTTTGTCTCCATTGTGCCGTGTCCTGGGAGGGTGTCGCACGAATGGAGCCTGCAAAAAAGGAAAACTCGTGTAGAAGAGTATGACGCAAGTGTTGCGAAGAGTTGGCTATCACCAATGGATAGTAAAGGTGTATGACATTGGCCTGTTAATAAGGTCAAGCCAAGAGTTGGGCTTCATTAAATATTATAGCCCCTGGTGTCCTCTATGGGATTACGTGTGTAGCGCGCAGATCAGGTTTATCTAGGTTGCCGGACTCGTCTAACCGTGTCCGTGGTCTTAATGACCAATCATGCTTTCTGGTATTAGAGGCCGCTTAGAGTCCGGCTGCTGGAGCCGTCGCGTGCTCTTCCGTGCATAAGGAACACTCTGTGTTTCCGTTAACGGTGATGACGCCACGTGGACTGGGCATCTTGAATTTAAGGTAGGCGTAGTGCGGTACTGCGTTGAAGCGGGCGAAGGCCGTTCTCCCAAGCAATGCATGATAACCGCTTTGGAGGGGGGCGATGGTGAAGAGTAGTTCTTCGCTTCTGGAGTTGCTCGGGGAACCGAATGTTACGTCTAGTACGAGGGAGCCCCTGTAGTGGGCTTCAACGCCTGGTATCACCCCTTCGAAGGTGGTGCTACTTTGGTTGATTCTGGATGGGTCTATCCCCATCCTGCGGACAGTGTCTTGGTATATTAGATTAAGACTACTGCCGCTGTCCATGAGGACCCTAGTGAGATGGTATCCGTTGATTATTGGGTCAAGCACCAAGGTAGATGGTCCTCCGTGCCGCATACTAGTCGGGTAGTCCCTGTGATCGAAGGTGATCGGGCAGGCCGACCAGTGGTTAAGTTTGGGGGCCACGGGCTCTATAGCATACGCATCTCTGAGCGCGTGTACGCGCCTTCTTGTGGGTATGTGAGTCGCATGGATCATGTTTACTGTTTTTACCTCTGGTGGGAATTTTTTCTGTCCCCCAGTGTTCGGCCGGCGAGGCTCATCCTCGTCTTCACTTGGTGTTTCCCTTCCCTTGTGTTCGGCGTTTAATTTGCCGGCCTGCTTAAAGACCCAGCATTCTCTATGAGTGTGGTTCATAGGTTTTTCGGGGGTGCCATGGATTTGGCACAGTCTGTCCAGGACTTTGTTTAGGCCGGATGGTCCTTCTTTGCTGCCTTTAAGTGGCTTCTTTTGTTGACCGGGTCGAGAGCCCCTGAATCTGGCATTGACCGTTGTGTTGTCCGGACTTTCTTCATTGTTTCGATGTTTGTTTTTATTGCGTTTTGGCTTCCCGTTGCCATCAATGATTTCGGATGTACTTGGGTCGCTGGTGCCTCTACGGGCCAACCAGTTGTCTTCACCCGCGCAAAAGCGGGTCATAAGGCTTGTTAGGGCTGTCGTTGTCCTTGGCTTTTCTTGGCCGAGGTGTCTGGCGAGCCACTCGTCCTGGATACTGTGCTTGAAGGCTGATAGGGCTTCGGCATCTGGACAGTCGACAATTTGATTCTTCTTAGTCAGGAATCTGTTCCAAAGCTTGCAGGCGGACTCTCCGGGCTGTTGAATTATGTGACTTAAATCGTCCACGTCCGGGGGTCGGACATAGGTCCCTTGAAAATTGGCCCTGAAAGCGTCCTCGAGTTCCTCCCAACTTCCGATTGAATTTTTGGGGAGGCTTTTCAACCAGTGCCGAGCTGGTCCTTTCAACTTGAGGGGAAGATATTTGATGGCGTGGAGGTTGTTCCCATGAGCCATGTGGATATGCAGGATAAAATCCTCAATCCAGACCCCGGGGTATGTCATTCCGTCATATGCCTCTATGTTCACAGGTTTAAAACCCTGTGGAAATTTGTGGTCCAGTACCTCTTCGGTGAAGCACAGAGGGTGAGCAACCCCTCTGTATCTGGACGTGTTGTGGCATGCCGTCGGCTGTTGTTGTGTCCGGCGTTGATTCCAAATTGGTATCCAATCACTCTGATTGTTTTGATGACCATAGTCCTGCGTTGGGGCATGTCCTCTAGATCCATAGACGGACCTGGTCGCGCCGGCCTTTTTATCTAGGAGCTCACGTAAATCGTGTGCGGCGTTAGTAGCTGCTCTATTGCGGTTACGAAGTGGTTGGTTCGGCCTACTGGTCGTATTGTTTTTTGGTGGAACGGCCTCGTCGTCGAATTCTAGTAGCAGCTTGCACTTTGGATAGCTCTTTGTTTGGCGATCGTCGTCGTACTTTTCTTTAGTGTCTAGTACTTTATTCCATCTGCGATTGAGCGTTTCCTGTGCGGCTTTAAGCTTTTGCTTCTGCTTCTTTAGACTTCTTGCAGTGTCCATAAGCCTTCTGTGGAGGTTATCTCGTTCCAAGTGTGTTTCTGGAATGATGAATGCGTCGTCGTCCAGGCTGCGCTCCTGTCCCGGGGTAGTTTGATGAGTTCGTCCCTCGGGATCACTGTGATCGGGCGTCTGCTCCGGGCTGTGTTCGGCGTGACCTGGCTCATCCTGCTCCATCGCTGGGTCCATATGGTCGTTGTTGCCTTCGGGGTTGACTGGGGTGTCGATCTTTCTAGCGCTATTATCGCTATTTTTACTGTGACTAGACTTAGAGTGGCGTCTGCGCCATCGTTTTGGCTTTTGTCCGGGGTTTTATCCTCCATTCTGTCGCCATCGTCATCCTTAGGCATATCCACCATGTATATATCATATGATGAGGTGGCAGTCCAGTGCCCCGTGGGTGGTGGTTTTGGATCATCTCCTGCGCCGACGTCCATACCGTCGGTGTCATCAGAGTCGAAGTCAAACATGTCTGTTACATCGTCGACGGTGGCTATGAAGTGGGTGGTGGGTGGGCAACGAATTTCTTTATCGCCTTCTTCCCCCTTGAGCCGTACATAGTTCGGCCAAGCGTCTCCTGACAAGGAGAGAGACTTTAATGAGTTCAGCATGTCACCAAAGGGCGAGTGCTAGAAGATATCCGCAGCAGAAAATTCCATTACTGGAGCCCAACCAGAATTGGCGGGCTCGGGGGCGCGCGGTCTAGGACCTACAGCCGGACACAACTCCAGGGGTCCGGAGACACAGGCTTCCTTAGGGATGAAGTCCGTGCTCAGATATACCGCCGATGAGTGTGCGGCCTCCGGGGCGGGGTCCATCCACCCGTCCTCGGACGACGCAATCTGCCCTGGATTTAGGTCCGGGGCTCCTGCAGGTGCGATATCCCGAGTATTGTCCGACAGCAGGTCTAAGCCGTGCTCATTGTGATTGCTCGGCGTTCCTGGCGTAGGCCTGAATCCGCCGAAGATCAAGTCTCCGTGGACATCGGCCGTGTAATTCAAGTTTCCAAACCCGACCTGATGGCCAGGGGCGTAGCTGTCGATCTGCTTCAGATGGCCGAGTGAATCGGCCCGTAGTGCGAAGCTGCCGAACACGAAGATCTGTCCAAGGAGAAAAGTCTCACCCTGGACCGCGTTGTTGTTGATGATTGAAGGAGTGATGTAGGGTGGAACCCTATGTGGAAGATCTTTCACGTTTGGAGTGGATCCTACGGGGAATCACGAAGAACACACGGAAGCACAAAGGGGAAACACGGGGAAAACGAGGGGGAGAATCACTAAACCGACATAGAATCAATCACACGAGTGCTAGATCACCGACAACATAGAGTGACATAAGATCCATGATCAACTAAGGTAAGGATACATAGGAACAGTTCTTCTCCGCACGGAGGTCTTGATGGTCTTCCCTAAAAAGGGGTCTTGAATCCGCTTGGGGGATCTTCTCCGAAGAGGTCCTGAGCTCTGAGGAGAAGTAGCCAAGTGGATGAGCAAGGCTCTCACACAAAATATGAGCTAAACCTATGCTACCCGTACCAGGAGGTGGGGGCATCCTATTTATAGTCTTAGTGCAAATGGAAGTCAAAACGAAGGGGTACAAGGGCTCCAGCCCGCAGGTTCGGTCACTCAGGAGTCGGACGTCCGGAAGGCGTCGGACGTCCGGAGGCTCGGGACGGTCCGGTCGTCCGGGCGCGCTCGGACGTCCGTTGTTTTGGCTCTGGTGTAGGCGCGTCGGTCGTCCGTAGATGGTCGGACGTCCGGAGCTTCTGGAGGGGCCGGGCATCCGGAGGTTGTCGGTCATCCGTAGATTTGGCTCGGGTGTTGGTCGTCTGGAGAGTCTCGGACATCCATAGATTCGGTTCGGGTGGCCTGGTACCGGACGTCCGGAGGGTCCGGTCGTCCGTGTCTTGGGACTCGTCGGACGTCCGGACAGGGTCGGATGTCCGATGCCTGTAGCTTCTGCTGCAGCTCTTCTTCTTGTCCATCATGCTTGGGGTCCTCGCCGTCTTGGCTCTTGTATGTAGTTGTTCCGTGGCTCGCTTCCAGGCACCAGATAACACACAGAGTTTCCGAATGAGGTAGTAGCCATGTCTCGTGAGTAGGGATAGGAAGTTCGGAGAGGAGCGAGTTCACCTTATCTTCAATAGCCTTAGCTCGGGCTTGTGTCATGGGTCCAAGAGGTGTTGAGGGAGATGTGGGCACGTCCATGGGGATGAGCGAGGGATGCTCCGCATCATCTCCCCCCCCCCTTGGGAGAGATCCGACCTCGGATCAAAAGTGCATCACCATGGAAAGGTGCAACGTCCTTGACATTGAAGATGTCGCTCATGTTGTACTTGCCTCGTGGTAGGTCAATCTTGTAGGCGTTGTCGTTGTAGCGTGCTAGAACCTTGAAAGGTCCATCGGCGCGAGGTAGAAGCTTGGACTTGCGTTCGTTGGGGAAGCGGTCCTTGCGAAGATGTAGCCACACTAGATCACCAATGTTGAATACCACGGGTTGCTTGTTGATGTTGAGCTTGGTCGCTAGTCGTTGTACTTGGCGCTTGATGGTGTGCCTTGTATCTTCATGCATCTTCTTGATGTAGCTTGCACGAGCACTTGCGTCGAGGTTGGTTCGCTCTTGTAGAGGAAGAGGTAGAATGTCCAATGGGGACAAAGGGTTGAAGCCGTAGACGACCTCGAAAGGGGACTTGCCGGTCGTGGAATGTCTTGCACGCTTGTAGGCGTACTCGGCGATGGGTAGACACGCCTCTGACTCCTTGATGTTCTTCTTGATCAACACGCGAAGTAGAGTGGATAGTGTACGGTTTGTCACCTCCGCTGGCCGTCGGTTTGAGGATGGTATGCCGAAGAGAACAATAACTTGATCCCGAGCTTGGTGCATAGGGTCTTCCAAAAGTAACTCAAGAACTTGACGTCACGATCCGAGACAATCGTCTTTGGCAATCCATGAAGTCACAAGATTTCCCTACAAAAGAGATTGACAATATGTGAAGTATCGTCTATCTTGTTGCAAGGAATGAAATGTGCCGTCTTAGAAAATCTGTCCACAACTACAAAGACGGAATCCTTGCCATTTTGAGTTCTAGGCAAACCAAGGACAAAATCCATGCTAATGTCTTCCCAAGGTTGATAAGGAATAGGAAGGGGCATGTAAAGACCATGGGATTGAGCTTTTGACTTAGCTTTGCGACATGTAGAGCAACGGTTGGTGAAGCGTGAGACATCACGAAACATCTTGGGCCAAAAGTAGTTCTTGGAGAGCGTGGCAAAAGTCTTGTCGCGTCCAAAGTGTCCCATTAGTCCGCCTCCATGAGCCTCTTGCAAAAGGAGCAAACGAAGAGAAGACTCGGGAATGCAAAGTTTGTTAGCTCTCATAAGATAATCATCCTTTATGTAGTATCGTTCCCAAGACGTGTGTGTCAAACACTTAGCATAAGAAGTAGCAAAAGAAGGATCATGCTCATACAAGTCTTTTATATGCTCAAAACCAATAACATTCAACTCAAGTTTAGTGACAAGCATGCATATGCGTGAAAGTGCATCCGCAACAACATTTTCCTTACCCTTAATGTACTTGATCACATAAGGAAAAGATTCAATAAATTCACTCCATTTGGCATGACGCTTGTTCAACTTAGTTTGGCCTTTCAAGTACTTAAGCGTTTCATGATCGGTATGGATGACAAATTCATGAGGTCTAAGGTAATGTTCCCAAACATGTAGCACACGTACTAAAGCATCCAATTCTTTGTCATAGATGGGATAATTGAGTTGAGCACCGGAGAGTTTTTCACTAAAATAAGCAATGGCTCATTTTTCTTGCATTAAAACTCCGCCAATTCCGGTACCACTTGCATCACAATGAACCTCAAAAGTTTTGTCAAAGTTGGGCAAAGCAAGAATCGGAGCATGATTAAGTAAAGACTTGAGCTCATCAAAAGCGGTGGATTGCAAAGATCCCCAAACAAAAGGAGGATTCTTCTTACTCAAAGCATGTAAAGGAGCGGCAATTGTGCTAAAGTTTTTCACGAAGCGGCGATAAAATCCTGCAAGACCAAGAAAACCGCGCACTTGTTGCAAATTGGTGGGTTGGGGCCAAGTTTTAATCGCCTTAATCTTAGTTTCATCAACATGGACACCCTTGGAAGAGACAACAAAACCCAATAAAACCACTTTGTCAACGCCAAAAGTGCATTTTTTTCAAGTTCGCATAAAAGCTTTCCTTTCGGAGGGTTTACAACACAGTTTTAACATGATTAATGTGCTCTTTCATGGTTTTGCTAAACACAAGGATATCATCAAAGTAAACCACAACGAACACTCCAATGTAAGGTCTAAGCACATGATGCATAAGACGCACGAAAGTTCCGAGTGCTTCCGATAGACCCATAGGCATCACTAACCACTCATATAAGCCAAATTTTGTTTTGAAAGCGGTTTTCCATTCATCACCTTCTTGAATGCGGATTTGATAATAGCCACTTTTAAGATCAATTTTGGAGAAAAAGTTGGCTCTGCTAAGTTCATCAAGCATATCATCTAACCGAGGAATGGGATGCCTATAACGAACGGTAATGGCGTTTATGGGTCTACAATCGGAACACAAGCGGAAACTTCCATCGGGTTTAGGCACAAGTATAACGGGAACGGCACATGGGCTTAAGCTTTCACGTACATGATCGTTGTCGATAAGTTGTTGTACTTGCCGTTGAATCTCCTTGGTTTCTTCGGGATTGACATGGTATGGAGCTTTGTTTGGAAGTGGCGCTCCGGGGATGAGGTCGATTCGATGCTCAATGCCTCGTAGTGGAGGTAGACCCGGAGGTAGCTCATCAGGGAAAACATCTTTGAATTCCTGCAAAAGAGATTGAAACACTAAAGGTAACTCGTGAGAGGTGTTAGTTGTTGGCTCTCCATCTTTGCACACAAGGACGAAGTGCATCACACTCGATGGGTTCTCACACACTTCTCTTATCTCACTTTGGTGGCAAATAGGATGAGGTTTTTCTCTCTAGGCAAAGAGGCGCTCAAATTTGGCTTGTGGCTCTCACTCACTTTTGGGTGTGTCACTTGTTCACTCGTCTTTCCATGATTGGTGGCTTGCTTGTCGGCTATCACTTGACTAGGAGACATAGGTCGTAGCACATATTCCTTCCCTTTCATTTTGAAGCTATAATGATTGGTACGCCCATTGTGGATGACACCACGGTCGAATTGCCATGGTCGACCAAGAAGGAGGTGGCAAACGGTCATTGGAACCACATCACACTCCAAAGTGTCTTCATAAGCACCAATTTTAAAGGAGACTTGGACCGTATGCTCGACTCGTATAGTGCCGGAGTCACTTAGCCATTGAACCTTGTAGGGGTGCGGGTGCTTCCTCTTGACCAATTGAAGCTTTGAACATAGTTCTTCACTTGCCAAGTTGTGGCAACTACCTCCATCGATGATGACCTTGACGAACCTTCCATTGATGCCGGCCTTAGTGTGGAAGATGTGGCATCGTTGGTCTTCTTCTTGTTGATGTTGAAGTGTCAAGACTTTGGAGACAACGAGAGCGGGGCTCGAATCCTCATCACAAAAGACTTGATCATCTTCATCCTCGTTCACGTGCCGGTGCATGGCTACTTGCTCAAGGGCTTCCATCTCCTCTTCACTCATTGAGTCATATGTGCCATCGTTGTTGAGGATCATGGTGCACTTGTTCGTGCATTGGTACGACTTGTGGCCTCGGTCGCCGCAAGTGAAACACTTGAAGGAGCTTGTTTTGACGGTCTCATCGGTTGGAGTAGATGATGAAGCACGCGGCTTGAAGTTGCTTGTCGTAGGAGTAAGACAACGTGAACTTGCCGAAGTTCACTTGTAACTTGACTTGTCGTTGTTGCTTTGAGAAGGTTTGGTTGATGTAGATGTTGAAGGAGTCGTTGAAGCTTGGGTGTTGGAGACACCGTAGGTCTTGGATGAGTACTTGGCATACTTGAAGTCATCTTGCACTTGACGTTCCGCCTTGGTTGCTTGATGTACGAGCTCAATGAGGTTGAAATAGGGTTGGAAGTTGGCAATCTTCTTGATGGGATGATTGAGTCCATTCAAGAAACGTGCCATTGTTTGCTCATCATCTTCCTTGACATTGGCTCGAATCATGGCTATCTCCATTTCCTTGTAGTATTCTTCAACATTCTTTGTCCCTTGCTTGAGGAGTTGTAGCTTCTTGAAGAGATCGCGGTTGTAGTAGGTTGGCACAAAACATGCTCGCATGACTTCCTTCATTTGAGTCCAAGTGGTTATAGGTGGCTCACCTCTTGCTTCATGGCGTTCAACGACTTGTTCCCACCATATGAGCACATAGTCTTGGAACTCAAGTGATGCCATTGCGATCTTCTTCTCTTCCTCATAGTTGTGTAAACGAAAGATTTTGTCGACCTTCAATGCCCATGAGAGGTACTCTTCTGGATCATTGCTTCCATTGAACTTGGGCATTGTGAACTTGAGCTTGCCATAGCGTTGCTCTTCATTGTGTTGTTGGCGATGGTGATGATGACGTCCTTGACGTGGAGGATAGTCATCCTCATGTTGCTCTTGGCGCGCATGAAGTCCATAATCAACTTGCTCTTGTTGAACTTGAGGTTGAGGTGGAGCTTGACGAGCTTGACGTTGCACACGCATTTGGTAGTTCCTCTCTTGTATTTCTTCTCGAAAGGCTTCCTCTTGATTGTGCCGCTCGTGATTGCAGTTTGCAATGGCTCGGCTCGAATTTCGAAGGGCATGTTGCGCCTCAAGAGCTTGCACTTCACGTTGTTGTTGTTGAAGACGTTGAGCCTCGGCGTCTTGTTCTTCTTGGTGTAGACGCGCTCGTTCTTCTTCTTGGCGTCGTAGTCGTTGCCATTCTTGAGCTTGAGCAAAAGCCACTTGGTTTGATTGAGGATGAGGGACTTGCTCATCGACTTGCTCTTGTGAATGCTTGTCTTGTAGTGGGTTCCGAGATGCCTGTCGGTCTTGACACGCAGCTCAACGAAGGGTGTTCGATGACGGTGTACTTGTGTCGGAGAAGGTGTCATCGGAGTGTCGACTCGAGCGGCTCCATCTTGAGGAGGAAGAAGTGGAATGATGCCGGTTCCTCATCAAGGCGCGGATCTCGTCCATTCTTGCATCATTTTCTTGCTTGTGAGAGTCGAACTTGTTGTCGAAGTAGTCTCTTGTACGTTGCTCGGAGAGTCGCAAGTCGGTGGCGAGGTTGTCGATGCGGTCGCTCATAGCTTGTTGCTCTTGGTGTAACGCCCTTTGAGCACCAAAGAGGTGGCTCTTTGTGATGAATGAGGACATGTCATCGCCGTTCTCGATGAGAGGTGGAGTGGTAGAAGAACTTGGCCTATCCATCATATCAAGCAAACTGTAAGTGGTAGAAGGAAAAGAACGTGTACCAAATGTACCTTGACCGAAGTTGAAGATGGATCAAGTCCACTCAAATGCGGACAATGAAATAGCACTATTGGTACCAATTCTTGTCGGTTCTCACACCTACACACGTGAAAGCTTATGGTGGAGCTTGGTTAGGATGGTGGCACAAAATTTGATGCAATAGTAAGTGAGCTTCAATAATGCTGGAAAAGATTCACAAATTTGCAAATGCAACAAGTAGACCAAGCAAGTATGGGTACACGGAAACACACACGCAAATAGATAAATGGGATTATGCAATCCAAAATTGAGCCAAAATGTGGAAACCACAAAATGCTCTTGTTGCACAATACTAGAGAGACGCTAGCACGATTGCAAAATAGGCGGATACGCAAACTTGTGCACAACCTACTAGGCAAAAATGCAATGATCTCTATCCCAAGTATGCTATATGTATATGATATTTCAGTGCAATGATCCAAGATGATCCAATATGACAATCTTAATGTTGTATGATGCTATGGTTCTTGCTTATAAGCTCTTTGCTTATCTTTTCTCTTTGCTTAAAAGCTTGGGTGGCTCTTTCACTTTTGAGCTCTTTTCTCATGCAAAACTTCACGAACCAAGGTAGCAATTGTGTATGCGATGACAACTTTGTGACACACAGGTTGATCTCAAGATATGCACCACTATTGTATGCTATGGAGTATGATCACTAATGTGCACAAGTCACGTTGCCTGCAATACTCAACGGCTAGTCTCGATGGGTAAGCTACGCAAAATGAGGCAATGTGGGTTATCAATGCAATTGCAAGTTATGACAAAGATGTCGTCAAAGTTACCGTCATTGGCGATGATGAGACCCTTGCGAAGATGAGCCATGGTGGCGATGACGTCAACCGTACCTAGATAGCCGAAACACAAAAGGATACGGGATCCACAACATAAAATCTCAAGGACCAAAGTATGGCAAAATCGTCATAGGAGGTAGCGGGGAAGATTTTGGTGTATTTGGGTTTGGATGATGTGGTGGAATGTGGGGTTGTGGTGGTGGCCGAACTGTCAAAGTTCAGTTTCGTCAGGGTTTCCCGGATGTCTGGGCTTTTACGGCCGTCCGGACTTCGTCGGACGTCCGACCTTTTCCGGTTGTCCGGAGCCTGGGCGAAAATCGGGCTCGGGAAGAAGAACTGCTAGAGTTCCGGGGAAGAAGAAGATGGTGAGGTCGAAATCGAGTGATATGGTGGATGGAAAAGGGGTGGGGAGGGTGGGGAAAGCTAGATCCACACGCAGCAACACAAATCCATGGAGCAAATCCAACAAAATCTCAACTCACAAACAAATCACAAAAAAATTTGGGGCTATTTTTGGTGGGGAATTTTCGGAATTAGGACGAAAACAACAAAATCAAGCTAGAAAACACAGGGTAGGGGCTCCAAAAATGTGATCAACATGGCTCATGATACCAAGATGATGTAGGGTGGAACCCTATATGGAAGATCTTTCACGTTTGGAGTGGATCCTACAGGGAATCATGAAGAACACACAGAAGCACAAAGGGGAAACACGGGGAAAACGAGAGGGAGAATCACTAAACCGACATAGAATCAATCACACCAGTGCTAGATCACCGACAACATAGAGTGACATAAGATCCACGATCACCTAAGGTAAGGATACATAGGAACAGTTCTTCTCCGTACGGAGGTCTTGATGGTCTTCCCTAGAAAGGGGTCTTGAATCCGCTTGGGGGAACTTCTCCGAAGAGGTCCTGAGCTCCGAGGAGAAGTAGCCAAGTGGATGAGCAAGGCTCTCACACAAAATATGAGCTAAACCTATGCTACCCGTACTAGGAGGTGGGGGCGTCCTATTTATAGTCTTAGTGCAAATGGAAGTGAAAACGAAGGGGTACAAGGGCTCCAGCCCACAGGTTCGATCACTCAGGAGTCGGACGTCCGGAAGGCGTCGGACGTTCGGAGGCTCGGGACGGTCCGGTCTTTCGGGCGCGCTCGAACGTCCGTTGTTTCGGCTCTGGTGTAGGCGCATCGGTCGTCCGTAGATGGTCGGACGTCCGGAGCTTCTGGAGGGGTCGGACGTCCGGAGGCTGTCGGTCATCCGTAGATTTGGCTCGGGTGTTGGTCGTCCAGTCGTCCGGAGAGTCTCGGAGCTCCGTAGATTCGGTTCGGGTGGCCTGGTACCGGACGTCCGGAGGGTCCGGTCGTCCGTGTCCTGGGACTCGTCGGACGTCCGGACAGGGTCGGACGTCCGATGCCTATAGCTTCTGCTGCAGCTCTTCTTCTTGTCCATCATGCTTGGGGTCCTCGCCGTCTTGGCTCTTGTATGTAGTTGTTCCATGGCTCGCTTCCAGGCACCTGATAACACACAGAGTTTCCGAATGAGGTAGTAGCCATGTCTCATGAGTAGGGATAGGAAGTTCGGAGAGGAGCGAGTTCACCTTATCTTCAATAGCCTTAGCTCGGGCTCGTGTCATGGGTCCAAGAGGTGTTGAGGGAGATGTGGGCACGTCCATGGGGATGAGCGAGGGATGCTCCGCATCAAGGAGCCATCGAGCCTTGCAGTGACACACAGAGGAACTCTCAATGAAAGCACCAATGTCGGTTGCAAAACCGGCGGATCTCAGGAAGGGGGTCCCGATCTGTGCGTCTAAATCTAATGGTAACAGGAGGCAAGGGACACAATGTTTTACCCAAGTTTGGGCCCTCTCGATGAAGGTAAAACCCTACTTCCTCCTTGATTGATCTTGATGATATGAGTATTACAAGAGTTGATCTACCACGAGATCGTAGAGGCTAAACCCTAAGAGCTAGCCTATGATGATTATGATTGTTATGATCGTCCCTATATGGACCAAACCCTCCGGTTTATATAGACACCGGAGGGGGCTAGGGTTTACACAGTCGGTTACAAAGAAAGGAATCTAATATCCAGATCGCCAAGCTTGTCTTCCACGCAAAGGAGAGTCCCATCTGGACACGGGACAAAGTCTTGAGTCTTGTATCTTCACGGTCCAACAGTCCGGCCAAAGTATATAGTCCGGCTGTCCGGATACCCCCTAATCTAGGACTCCCTCAGTCAGGAAATACTTTAACAACGGATCCTACTACCTCATTGATGTTTGAGACCACAAGGACTCACGCATATCGGAGGAGGAGACCCGGTGGCCTTGGAACATTGCTCATCTTCGGCCTTATTACACCTGAGCCATTGGCTCTTGTGTTGTACATATTTCCATCCATATATATTATGATCAAGTATAATAAAGCTGGCATCCCTGATAACTCAGGGCCTCCGTCGTTTCATTTCTGAGTATCTGAGTCTTTATTGTCAATTCATAACAATCACTTGGGGGCTTCCTGCTCACTGAGTATAGCTATGACTACCCTCTTGATCCGGCTTGTCCGCCCTAATTAAAAATTATTTGGGAGCTTCCTGCTCATTGAGCATAGCTATGACTACCCTATTTCATCTGGCTTATAGGCCTTGTTGAAGGTTCTTGGGGGCTTATTTCCCAAGTTAAAGGTTACCAAAGAGAACCTGTGGCATTGCACAGTTCAAACATAGGTATCCTGCCTTGAAAGGCTTAATATGTCACTTGGGGGCTCCCTGTTTAATGAACATAGCTTTTAATAAACCCTTGTTGATTGGTTGGAATGCCAGGTGTAAATCACCAAAATTCTGGTTTATCCTGCCTTGTTTGTCTGCCACTCCGCCCAGGTAATCCTGGAATGACCCACCGTACTCATGACAGTCAATCTTCTAAAGACGCTGAACTTGTCTAAAGTTACAATGGTGCTTAGTCATGTGAGGCTCGGCTTACATGTTTGGATGAAGGATTAATCTAGTGGTTGTGCAGCCCATGAAAAGCACTTGATATTGAGGCTTGGTAGCCTATGAATGCCTTGTTTTTCTGATTTATTGTTTTCTGAACATTGTTTCAAGTTGATATTTTTTGCACCATATTGACATATGGTTTAACATGATTTAGGCCATGTAGCCTTAATCAATATGGCTCATGCTATGAGTATATCTGAGGTTTTGATAACCCGTTCTGGCTTTGGATGGTAAGTCGCCAACAATATTGAATTATGGACTTGGAGTTGTATGCTCTAAAGCTATGGAACTGTCATCCTTAGTGGGTATGGCGATGTAAGCTGGCAGTATGATCTCATTCCACATGTATGTTTTACTTGTTGAATATGGATATATGAGGTTTTGATAACCCACCCTGATTATAAGATTTTGACAAGTTGTCATACCATATTGTGTTGAGAAATATAACCCACTCTAGTTTTGGACATAAGTCGCCAGTGTATTCGAATATATTTAAAGGTTGTTAATAACCAAGACTGGTTTCGGACTTTAAGTTGCCAACATGCTGTGATTGAGCACTTAATATTATTTTTTGTCACTTATGGTGGTGTAAGCCGGTAGTATGAACTACAGACACAGGTGTAGTTTTACCTGTTATGTGAAAAAGGTGAGGCTTGATCACTCGCCCTGGTTATAGACCCTAAGTCGCCAGAATATGATATTTTGAATATTGTGACCTGCCCTGGTGTAAACCGCCAGGGCATATGTTGTTTGCTTATGTGCAAGTCACACAACAATGCTTGTTATAACCGTCTGATGGATAAATATGGTGAAGTATAACTTATGGAATTTCACTCATCAGAACGGCAGTTGTAGCATATTCAAACGACAAAACATGCATGATGGCATGGCAGATCATTGTTTTTAACTATCCTATTACAAGGCTATCATCAGGCCCAAGTGGTATAAAGTTTTTAACAAAATATGGTGCCATGATTGGTGAGCCGCCCTTCAGATTAGTTGTGCTCGTGCTGAGTGGAAGATTCCGGGTTAGCCTGCGCTGGTTCTTTGCCTCCATCTGTTGTCTAGAAATTAGATGTTTTCTAGTTGATGCCCATTAAAGCTTTGAATTCGGCTTCATCATCAATGAGTTCAGACGGGTCAATTTCAGGGACAAAGGTATGCTTACGTGCTGGCGGGATCAGGTCAACAGCTTCATAAACTGGAGCCTTTTCTCTTGAGTTCTCTGTTATATAAGCCGCCTGATATCATGAAAGGTTAGTCTCTTCGGCCAATTTGGTGGCTAATGGGCGCACTTCCCTCGCGCATACAACAAAGTCCTCTATGGTGAAGGGAGTCCCGTCCTCCTTATAGCTTGGGCAGCCACTGCTAGTTCTGCTGGGTCTAGCTCAGGTTTCCACGCTTTCGCTCGGCTCAAAGCAGCAATGGAGCTGGCTCCTGCAGATGATCGTTTGATTTCTGCAATCCTTTGTGGCAAGACAGATGATTGGTCCAGTACATCTTTGAGGAGTGAAGGTGACTCCTTGGTGTGAGTAATCATAGCGATTGTGCGTTGGGTGCCTGAATATAACTGCTCCACTAAGGTGTAAGTCGCCTTCAGCTTCACAAGAATATCTTGCCCAAGGTTGGCGCTTCTAGGACTTGTAATATAAAAGCACATGCAATTAAGTTGCCAAGCAAGTTCAGCATTGTGCATTGGAATTTATTGAGATACTTCAAATTGCTTACCGAAGATAGCACTGGTCATCTGTGAAATATGACACTTTAAATCGGACAATTCTGTGGTAACCTCTTTCAAAGAAGCCTCAGCAGACTCTGCCCCTTGCACTAAAGCAGCTTTTTCTTCGTCCCAGGCTTTTTTATCTGCAGCAAACCCGGACTTCAGCTTCTCTGATTCATCAAGGCTGAACTTGAATTTGGCTTCGTCCTTCCGGGTCTCTGATTCTTGATGTTCAAGCCTTTTCTTCAAGCCAGCCAGCCGAGACTCAGCTTCAGTGGAGGTTTCCTACACAGGCAAGGTTTAAGCAATCATGAGCAGACATGTTAATATGCAGAAGTCACAAGCCCTTTGCAAGCAATAGCACTTGGCAGTTGGGGGCTAATGTGTGCGGAAGCTCTTTTTTGTTTATGCATTTTATGAATCGGCTCAGTTTTGTCAAATTAAGCTGGCCCCTGAGGGCTAGGTTTTGGAATTCTTTCACATATTGAGGATGAATCGGCTCAGCTTTGACAAGCTAAGCTGTCCCATGAGGGCTAGGACCTGGAAGTTTCTTTGTTCTATTAATAAGGATGGGCCAGCTCAACTTTGGCAAGATAAGCCGGCTCATGGGGGCTACGACGAAGTTTTTTTGTCTCTGCTAATTGAAGTCTTCACCATACTCTGCTAAATCCATCCTATGGCTAAGACTTGGGGGCTGGAGAAATATATTAACAAAGGAGGTAGAATATTTTTACCTCATACTTTTCGTGCATCTGTTTGACGATGCCCATCTCAAGTTCACGGCCATCATGAAGTTGGCTAAGATAGCCAGATAGGAGTTCACTAACGCCCAGCTAAGAATAATTGGACAGATCGAACTTGACCTTCCGCCTGTGGACAAGTTTCTCCTTGGCAGTGTGCTTGGCCAAGACTATGGGATTCCCGGGCTCTATTTAGCTGGTGCCAGTGACAAGAACATCTTCAGTTTCTTCAGCCTGCTTGGCAGGGCTCGGCGATTTAACTCCTGAAGAGTCAATAGTCATAGGGTCCACAGGGGCCTCTGGTATCTCTGGTGGTACCTCAACGATGATGTTTTCAACATTTTGGATTGAAGCTTCATATTCTGGTGGTTTATTCTCCGATTCATAAGCCTGGGGATTGTTAGTTGGCTTGATTGTCTTGGCTTTCTTGCGTGGTTTAGCCTTGACACTCAAAGAAATAAAAAAATGGGTCAATATGAAGTGTTTACAAAGTTGAAGCAATGAAGGCTAAAGTCATTACCCAGGGGCAGTCTTGAAAGCCGGCAGCTGAGTTCCGGTTGAGTCGCCAGAAGAAGAATTTGAGGTTCCCTGGTAGTTTGAGTCCGAAGGATTAAGTGGACGGCGAATAAGACCTGCCTTGGGATAAGAAGAGTTTGAAATTTGAGGCATCTATTTCTGGCGCTTGTGAACTGGGGTGTTGGGTAAGCCGGAGGATAAATCTCCACCCCCGTTGTTCCGGGTCTGGTGCCGGGTCTCATGCTGTTGTTGCTTCAAAAGAAAGTTTGGATCCAAGTAAGCTAAAGGGTGTGAAAATCTTACTTTCCGGGTCACATGTCAAATTTTCTGTCTTGGCAAAGGCTATGAGCCGGAGGAAATGATAGTTACCTCATCATCATCCGCCTGGCTGGCCTTCGTATCATCCTGAGAGAGGTCAGCATCAATAAGATGCATAAAGAATGAGCCAAGGGAGTCAAGTTCTACCTCTGACTCATCATCATCATCAAGATCAAAGAGTTCTGAGACATCAGTTTTCTCCTTGTGCTTTTTGGGGGCCTTGGTTTTGGTCCTGGGCTTTTTAGCCGCCTTCTCCTTTTCTAGGTATTTCTTCTTCCAGAAGGCAGAGTCGGCCTGTGCAAGTCAAAGTGTAGATAAGGGGTATGCAATTTATGTAAACAGAAAAGTAAGGTGTGCATTGATCACTTACAGGAGGAGGCGGGTTAAGAACGCAGAAAGGGTTCAACCCTGTTTTACTGCAGCTTTCTAAGGATTCCCCAAGTAGGCCCTTGGTCATGTCATTGATGCCTTTGTCATCTAAACGCACTGAGCTATGGCGTAATGGGTCCTTGGTGTCACCGGTGTATGTGCACATTAAGCCGGGCCGGTGGTTTAGGAGTATAATCCTCCATGTGACCCAACAACGGACTAGGTCGACGACGGTCAGTCCATTTGCAAGCAAAGCCCTTATTTTGGAAAAAGTGGCTCTATACTTGGCTCGTTCAGAAGTCGTGAGCCGGCCTGCAAGGGGATGTACGGGACTAAGCCGGTCCTCGCAGAAACCCGACAGAGGGTTCTCATCAGATGGGAAGTGTCTTGGCAATAAAACCAAGTTTGGTTCAAGTCTTTGGGATGACTGGGAAGTGTGGATGTAAGAAAAATTGTGTCTCTTCAACGTTGAATGGAGATTCCGCCAAGTTCTAGGTTGGGTCCATCTGTGAACTCATTTTGGCGGTTCAAATAGAATTACCCTCTGAAGAGTTCAACACTGGTTCTTCTTGAAGGTATACTTCGCAAAAAACTTGGAAGTTGCAGATATTAGACACGGAATTGGGTCTGATGTCCTAAGGATGGAGCTGAAAGAAATGTAGCACATCGCAGAAGAACTTCGACCCGGGCGGTGAAAAGCCCTAGTTTATATGATCAGTAAAAACGATGACTTCATTTTCTTTGGGTTGAGGTTTAACTTCACCCGGCTCTGGGACTCGCCAGTGGATGATCTCTTTGGTAGCCATGATGCCATTCTCAACATATTCCATAAGCATTTGCTCCTTCACAATGGAGGGAACCCAGTTGTAGGAAGTGATAGTTTTAGTCATCTTGGCCTAAAAAGAAAATAATGGCAAATGATAAACCGCCCAATTAAGATGGAGGATTGTTATGAAGAGTTAAATGCATTTTTAAGCCGGCGAGGTGTGGTCGGTTCTTGATAGCATTGATGAATGTTGGCGGTTTAAAAAGATTCAGATATAAGCCGGTGCACGTCTGGCGGGTTACGGATTGCTACTTAAACCACCATGGAGGGCTGATGGTATCTGGCGGGTTGTATCTCATAAAGTTGCCCGTACAGTTGTAGTTCACAAATAGCTATGAGCCTATGAGTAAAATTATTGCTAAGTGCTGAACAAACAGGTTTTACAGATCAGTTCTATTGCTTTGGATCTACAACACTTCAGAAAATCAAAATAAATTGTAAACCTAAAGTTACGGCAGTGGAAGAACTCATGTGCTCGAATGGAATCTTATACAGAAAAGTGATTTTTGTGATTGAAAAGGGACACTAAACTGCTACCGCATGACCTCAAAATCATATTCAGATCAAACTGCAACAATCTAGAGGAGGAAGATGAAGGATAGTGAAAAACTCCAATGAACTAGGCAAACCCTAATGGAGATCTACTACAAGGGAGGAGAAGTACTTACTGATGTTGTTGAACAGTGCGGGAGCGCCGCGATCTCTGGATGCGTTCAGGGTGATGTGGCAACCAAAGTTGATGACGCTGGCAACAATGGCGGTGGAGCTCGGCGGCGCTGGAGGAGTGCAAGAAGGAAGAAGACGCAAGGGCGGGGGTGGAAAGTGGAAAAGAGGACCCCCCCTGCCCCTATTTATAAGGAAATGGATAGATGGCATGCGCGGGAATCAAGGAGACCAAAAAAATGATTATGTGCCTATGTGCACGCCTCGATTTTCAGGAGATCCATTAAGATAAAGATCCGTTGAGATATCATGGGCTTTGTGCGAAGTTAAGGCAAGATGACATCATGGCAGGTTAGCACAATTCTGAGATGTGACGTCATGGCGGCTTATAATGAATTGGTAAGAAATCATTGATGGGAGATTCTGCCAAGTCATGTGACGAAGATTGATGTGAACAAGTTCAAATCAACATGGGGCCTAATGTTGGGGATATAACTATTGGGTATGACCCGCCCAGGAGGGGCCGGGTCATGCTACGGGGGACTTAAGATGTAGAAGCCCAAGAAGATGGTGGTTCATAAAGCAAGCTTTTTGAAGGCCCAAGACCCGGAGGCGACTTGAGGCCCAAAGGGATGAGCCGTCGTATGTTTAACTTATTCTGTAAGGCAAGTGTTATTCGAAACCAAGCCGGTCACATTGTGTGAGCCGGCCGGGACTCTGTAAGCCACCAGGCCTCAACCTGTGTATATAAAGGTGAGACCCGGCGGCGGGTTAACTCAAGAAACAATTGATCGAGCACTAGGTCAAGCGTATTCTCTCCCTGGTAATCGAAACACAAGCAATACAATCGAAAGCAGGAGTAGGATTTTACCTCGTTGAGAGGGGACAAACCTGGGTAAAAACTCTCTGTGTCCTTTGTCCCGCTTAACCCCTTTAAGCTAACCTAGCTGCGATGGCTCCACACCTAAGTCCTTTTGCCCGGGCATCTGCTGTGTTAAATCCACGACAATAATGCTTATCAAGAATATAGCACTTTGAGCCGAATACTCGAAAGTATCCAACTTGTGGTTTGTTACCAGTGAGAAGCTCGTATGTCATCTTGCCGAGTAGCTTGTGAAGATACAGACGATTTGTTGCATGACAAGCTGTCTCAACCGCTTCTGCCCAAAAGTGTTTTGGTGTCCTATACTCATCAAGCATCGTTCTCGCCATCTCACTAAGAGTCTGGTTCTTTCTCTCAACAACTCCATTTGAGGCATGTACGTAGCCGAGAACTCATGTGAAATCCCTTCTTCGTCAAGAAAGGTGTCCACATTGGCGTTCTTGAACTCCGTTCCATTGTCGCTGTGAACCTTCTTGATCTTCACTCCAAATTGATTTTGGGCCTTCCTAGCCAAGTTCTTGAAGATCTTTTGGACCTGTGATTTATCATCAAGAAAGAACATCCATGTAAATCTTGAAAAAGCATCAACAATGACCAATCCGAACGAGTTACCACCGATACTCTTGTAGGCGTTGGGATCAAAAAGATCCATGTGAAGTAGCTCGAGTGGTCTTCTCGTGGTCATGATGTTCTTCATGGGATGACTTCCTCGAACTTGTTTTCCTGCTTGGCAAGCACTGCAAAGTCTATCCTTGTCAAATATAACATCTTTAACACCAAGGATATGATCACCTTTAATTAGCTTATCAAGATTTTGCATGCCCACATGACCTAACCGTCTATGCCACAACCAAACTTTAGAAGATTTAGCAATTAAGCAATTTCTAGGTTGAGCCTTTTTAGTGAAATCAACAATGTATAGATCACCTCTACGTATACCGGTAAAGACCATATTATGATTATCTCTCCGAAACACTTGGCAATCTACTTCAGTAAATAGGACATTGAAACCGAAATTGGCTAGTCTAGATATAGAAAGTAAATTATAGCCAAGAGATTCAACGAGCATAACATTTTGTATGGAGTTGTCATGTGAGATGGAGACCTTACCAAGGCCAACCACCTTAACCTTTGAGTTATCACCAAAGGTGACATACTTTCGAGGGTCGTCATTTTCAGCAAGCTCACGAAACATATCCTTGTCTCCGGTCATGTGATCGGTACATCTACTATCAAGAACCCATTCATTTCCTCCACCCATATAGCCACGAAGGTTAGCCATAAGACAAAAGTGTCTCGTAGACTTATCAAGATCAAAGTCACTATCATCATCCTCATCATAGTATCCATGTTCAACATCGTCTTGTGATTGATCATTACCTAGAGAGAGTGATTCATTAGATTTATGATCATGACAATGTGCATCTTTATGAATTCTAATGACTTCAGAGATGATGTTACTAATGATTCCAACATCTCCTTTGGCACGCATAAGGTCACGAAGCTCAGATAGACAATCACCAACCTTAGGATCATTAGGATTCATCTTATTTAAAGCAATGGATTGTGAAGAATCTCATCTAAGTTTTTCAAGGAATAGTCTGGAAAGCGTTCCTCAAGATATCTTCATATCGTGCAAGCACATTCAGGAGTTGCCAAGCATGCAATGAAGTTTCTAGGCAATCCTTTAGTGATAAGATTGATAGTTCTAAGATTGCGAATCATGTTAAGAGACTCATCGGGGGTAGGATGCAATGGATCAACCTGGGGCGCACAAGGGATAGTAATGTACTTGTTTAATTGATATTCATTGAAAATCTCAAGCATCTCATTTTTCCAAGCATTATAGAACTCTCCATCAAGCATAGGCACTCTACATCTAATACTCCCAATCGTAGACTCATCCATCTTCCTCCAATGGTGATTAAACCAAAGCAATGGAGACCAATGCTCTGATACCAATTGAAAGGATCGAGAAGAGGTGTCTAGAGGGGGGTGATTAAACCCTCAAGAAGTAAAGGTAGCAGTTTTTAAGTTCTTCAAGTTGAGGTTGGATATTAGCACAATTTTAAACATTCATAATACATTTCAAGCAAGCATTGCAAGAGTGTATGAGCAGCGGAAAGTAAAGCATGCAATTTGCAAGAAATTAAAGGGATGGGATAGGAGTGTGCAAACGCAATTGGAGACACGGAGATTTTTGGCGTGGTTCCGATAGGTGGTGCTATCGTACATCCATGTTGGTGGAGACTTCAACCCACGAAGGGTAACGGTTGCGAGAGTCAACGGAGGGCTCCACCCACAAAGGGTACACGAATAAGCAACCTTGTCTATCCCACCATGGCCATCACCCACGAAGGACTTGCCTCACTTTGGTAGATCTTCATGAAGTTGGAAATCTCCTTGCCCTTACAAACTCCTTGGTTCAACTACACAATCTTGACAGAGGCTCCCAAGTGAGACCTAACCAATCTAGGAGACGGTAATATATGGTGTGTTGATGATGAACTCCTTGCTCTTGTGCTTCAAATGATAGTCTCCCCAACACTCAACTCTGTCTCTCAGATTTATTTTTTACACCTGTTCTCTCTCTCATAGATTTGGATATGGTGGAAAGATGATTTGAGTGGAAAGCATCTTGGGGAATGCTAGAGATCAAAATTCTTGTGGTAGGATTGGAATGTCTTGGTCTCAACACATGAGTAGGTGGTTCTCTCTCAGAAAATGAGTAGTGGAAGTGTATGCATGTTCTGATGGCTCTCTCTCAAATGGAGAAGGGGGTGGAGGGGTATATATAGTCTCCACACAAAATCTAACCGTTACACACAATTTACCAAACTCGGTGAGACCGAATAGTGAAACTCGGTGGGACCAATCTGGTTCAAAATGTGAACGTTAGAGTTTTTGGTGAGACCGACAATATCAGCTCAGTGGGACCGATGTGCTAGGGTTAGGGCAAAACCTCATCTCGGTGAGACCGATTGCATGAACTCGGTGAGACCGATTTCAGCAATAAGCAAACAGAAACTTGGTCAAGCAAACTCGGTGGGACCGATTGCACATCTCTGTGAGACCGGAATAATTGCAGTAGGTAACAGAGAGTTTGCAAGGCCAGCTTGGTGAGACTAAGATCCTATCGGTGAGATTGAAGTGATTAGGGTTTCTGGCAGTGGCTATGTCAATGAACTCAGTGGTGCCGAATGAATCAAATCAGTCGGACCGAGTTTGACTTTAGGTTTTTGACATATGTGGAAATGAGAAAGTGGTTGAGGGCTTTGGAGCATATCAGTAAGCACTTTGAGCAAGTAGACCATAAAGCAACACCTCATCCCCTTTTAATAGTATTGGCTTTTCTGATGAACTCAATATGATCTTGGATCACTAAAATAGAAATGAAGAGTCTTAAGCTTTTGATAATGTTTGTCCTTAGCATCTTGAAGGGATTCCACATCCTCTTGTCCTGCCACTCCAATGTTGAACTCCTCTGAAATATACTAGATCAAAACATTAGTCCAACAAGAGATATGTTGACATTAACTACCAAAATCACCTAGGGAGCACTTGTGCTTTCAGACACCCGATGCCTGCTCGATGAAGCCGGATCATCCGGACGGAGGCCCGAATCATCCAGACCCTCGACGCCCAGATCATCCGGGACCCCATCCGGATCATCCGGACCATGCCTGCGCGCGTGACTTGGGCCGAGGCCCGTGTACCCCTTTGCCCCTCACTTACCCCTTCGTGGCTTAGACTATATATACTCCTCCCCCTCCTCCATTTGAGGGTTAGCAAAGGATTAGCTCATTTGAGAAATAGAGCTTTGCTCAGCCACTTGGTTACTTCTCCATTGGAGTCCACGACCTCTTCGGAGAAGATCCCCCAAGCGGATTCAAGACCCCTCACATGACGCCCCCCCCCCTCTCAAGACCTCCTCACGGAGAAGAACTTGCTACTTGTATCATCCTTTGTTGATCGTGGATCATGTATCCCTTTATGTTTCGAGAATCTAGCACATGTGTAATCGATTCTTGTTGGTTTGAGTGATTTCTCTCCTCCTGATTTCCCTCGTGTTCTTCATGTGCATCGCGGAATTCGCTCCAGTCGTGAAAGATCGGGCATCTAGGGTTCTACCCTACATCACACCCTGGACGCCGGCACATGTTGTCGGCTTCCTCTGTGTTCATGTGCTATTATGTTGGCATAGGTTACATCGTGTGTCTACTCACTATATATGAGAGCCGTAGGATACAAGTGTCCTACTAGGACATGACTTCATATCCTATCTAAACACAATACTACTCAGAGTGCAATTGTAACCTACCTTGTACACAATATTCGACACAACTCTAACAGACTCCATCTTGGCGAATATTCTCCACCACCTTGAATTCGTCAATGTGTCAAACTTCCATGTACATTGACCTTGAGCTTATTCCATGCGTACCGTGCTACTCCAAAGACTCCACGTGACTCCACCTACAACTTGTAGTCCCTTCTTTTCTTGACCATAGTCAATGCTCGAGCGAAATTAAATTCCCCTTACTCTAGTTTGTTCTCCCAACTTCCAGAGTATACGTTCAACTCCATCACACACCGATCACTGACCTGCGTGAAAGTGAACAATTCACATATTGGGTGTCACACATAAGAGTTACCTGAACTCAGCATCACCACTCTTCCTTGACCGTCTGTCTGAAACTTGAAAGAATTTCCCCGTTGCTTGTAGTCATCCCGAGTCAAATTCGGAGTTGTCTCACCACATGTATGACCACCAGAGCCCTGACCCATCTCCATGTTCCGTGTGTGTTGCACGCCTCGCCACTATTACTGTGTCGAGCCTCTGTTGTCCTAGCCAAGTCTCAAGGGGCGCCAACCCACACCACTCAACCCCCACTGCAGAGTACCACCGGTCATCACCGACCGATGACGAGTTTCATGCTTCCATCAGGCCATTTGGCTCCAGTCTGAACTACGTGTCTCTCGCTTTTTTCCAGCTGAATAGGCTTTGACTCTTTGCCGACTTACGCCGTCGCCCCTCAATCAACACCAAGTGAAGTCTTCCAGACTCCGCTCCACCTTCAACATGACTACATGGTAGATGACCAATCCACCCCCGCACCCCGTCGACTTCAAGCTCTCATGTGCGCACTATCTTGAATCAACCATGCGTCATAGTCTTGTCGAAGTCACACAAGCCCTCAGGCATGCGCCACGTGTTTCCACGCCCCATAAGTCGGTCACTGTCAGCATCATGCTCCTATGTCATTGTCGTCGATCCCACCACCATCTCCTATTCCAACCGACTCACGTCGATCCGTCAGACTATCTAGTCCGACCCAGCCGAACTTGTCCGGCTGCATGACACGCTCGAGGCTCTCAAATCGTATTTCATGAATTTCCATCCATCACATGATAATTTCAGCTTAGGTGGCATGACTTCCTGCAACAACTTCAAGCACCCTTGTTGCACCAACAAATTTTTCACCCTCGTCTACCATAACCCAAATTCCAGTTCCACTGAACTTCTCTACCTCAAACCTGATGCCCGAAGGCATCATGACTCTTCGTACAGCTAACCTTGTGAAAAATAACCAAGCTTCTTTCCATGATGCCAAAGTACATAAGCAAACCTAACGTGGTCACCTCCCAGCACTAGTAGCAATTCAACCAAAACGCTTTTGATCTTCAGGTGTAGTAGTTCTAGCTCGACCTCCAATGATGTTTGTTGCTTTGTAAATGTCTCTTGCTAAATCCGATGGATGCCAACGTGATGGATTTTTTTCATCGCCAAATTGATCTATCTCGTGCCTTTGTGTGTCACATTAGGACTCGGTCCTCCCTTTTTTCTCTCAAACAAATCTCCGGTCTCTGCTCTTGCCTGATGTATGCGACCGGATCCATAGCACGATCCACCGTCTGGTCCATGCATCGCCACCAAGCCTTGCAGCTTCCGCCAACTAGGCCGATGCCCAGCACGCGCCTTTGAGCCTTCGCAGCCAGCACCTGCTTCTTGCCTGCCTACCCTGCATGACGTGTCACCGCTGCTGCTTGTCACACTCGCCCAACCAATCCGATCGCCGTACATCGAGCCTGCCACTGCCACGGGCACACACGCCTTCCGCTGATCGTACGCCTCTTGCAACTTGCCGATCAGTAGTTCTCGCCATCGAATGCATCGCCTTACAAAAAATTCCGATCACATCAATAGTTTCTTTGATTCGCTGCAAACATTGTGACTGCCCTGGTCGTAACACGGAAACACCATCTTGCACCATGATTTAACTCAACGATCTTTTCGCAAAGCACTTCCTCTCGATCAACGGATGCACTGCTTCATCGAACCTTCCTCATGATACCATTTGTTAGAATAAATTTGAGACGCGTAGACGACCAAGAAATCACATGATCATGACACAGAGATTTGTTAACGAGGTTCACCAATATGGCTATATTCTCGGGGTCTGACTATGGGCGCTTCCACCTCAAACCTGGTATGGCTACATAGTCAGGCCCCGGGGATGTAGCCATATTGGTGAATCTCGTTAACGAATCTCGGTGTCGTGCTCGTATGATTGTTTGGTCGGTAGATTGACTGTGCGCCTTGGAATTATTCTAACAAATACATGAAGGAAGTGGAAGAGTGGCTAGGAAGATTGCCCACAACTCTACTCAAGTGCATACAATCAAAGCCAAGATGGACATCATTTGTCATGGTTTGTACACATTGAAAGTTCTTGCTGGGTTGATACTGATCCCACTGCTACTATCCAATTCTCGGTATCATCTCCTCTTTTCTTTCCAGGCCACCGTTTCCACAATGCTATATATCTCACTTGCAACGCCATGTCACTCCCTTGCCTTAGGGTCAATTCTTTTGTGCGGCTTAAAAAATAAGCTGCCTCTCCCCAGCTTAAAAAATAAGCCACCCGCAAAATTTGTTGAGACTTCTAAATTAGTTATTCCATAACTAGTTTAGAAGCCCCAATTAATAAGAGAGGCGGCTTATGGGAAAAGTTAGGATGGAGGCGGCTTATCTTTTAAGCTGCCAAAAGAACTGGCCCTTAATTATGCTTGCCTATTTATTTGGTGCATCTTCAGTTCCTAACACAGATCAGGTTGTCCCACCGGCCTACAAAACTTGGATGTTTGCTACTCACAATCTGCCATGTTGTGCATTACTACCTCCGTCCTGGTTTATTGGCCCCCTTTATAATTTGTGCCAAATTTTGATCAAAAATTTAAATAACAAAATGTTAATGCATGTCAACAAAAATTATATCATTGGATTCGTATTTAAACATAGTTTTCAATAATATAATTTTTTGTGACATGCATGAACATTTTGTTAGATAAATTTATGGTCAAAATTTGATACGAAATACAACAGGGACCAATAAACCAGGACGGATGTAGTAGTTGATGGATGTACATCATGCTGATTTTTGCACCGGTATTCTACGTGCCATCTTTCTGCTAGCTTTGCAACTTCATCATTGAGTAATCAATTTTGATTAATTAGGATGACTTATATCACTTTACTCATATTTAGGGATTAATCTATCATAATAGTGATACACAAGTCCATCATTAAGGAATTTCTTACTAATCAAGTTTTCGTATCTTGGATTGATTACAAATCCGAAAAACAATTTACCACTAAAAAAAATTACAAGTAGCGAAACAACATCAAAGTACTCAAAGTACCGAGGGAAATATTAAAAATATACATTCTTAGATAGAAAACCTCCCTGCCATTTCCCTCCAAAGACCTTGGTCATAATAGTACTTTTTCTCCAGGACTCGATCATCATCAACATGAGCACTAGATCGAGCTATGTATTAACACACATGCTTATGTGGACACGCCTACTATGCACTAGGAGCTCTAAAATAAATATATGAGCGAGCTTATTTCTCCTCCAGATTGCCACAAAATACATAATTGCCCGCAAATCAATATTGCAAACTATGTCCATTTTGAATATTTTCTTTTTGAATTTTTAGAGTATGTTAATGCTTACTTTTTATCGATTAGGTATGCCATGGCATCCGTGTTTACAAAAAAAGTGGACAGATAAATGAACTTGATTCTTCATACTTAGTTATTTCCTTCAGCGCTTAACATGTTGTTATTCAATGCAATTACAACACGCACACGTAGATAGGGTACGAGAAGGAGTGTAAGTGATGAGACACGTGGGGTGTCATATTGAAATAGAGGACATGGATGTGTGTGTGTGCGGGGGTGTGGTGTGGTGTTTGTGTCATGCTTATTATGCGTTAGGGGTGTGTGATAATTTTTTTCTCTCGTTGCAACACATGAGAATGTTTGTTAGTTAGAGTTAAAGGGTCAAAAGGAGCATGTCCTTCTATTTATACATAAACCAGGGCAGAATGTTATGGTTAGCAAACCTAGTTTAGCCCGTAACCAAGGCACCAGGGTTTGATTCCCATCGAATATGTGATGTTTATTGCTCATGGAATGGACTAGTTCAACCACTCTGGGTTTACCTTTGGTTCGCATGAAAATCGGCCGGTTTGTATGGTTTTCCTGGACCAATCGTAGGATGGTCTGTAGTGCTTAAGAGAACGACAAGGTCTTCGGTTTTGGGTTTTTTGGGTTCGAGCACTACTCCAGGTCACCATTTTATACAATGATTGTTTCTAATACACAGAGCATTTTTAAAAATAGACACTGGACATATTTGTATATTTTTAAAATAGGTGTTTATTTATGGGCAATGCTACGCATCAGTCGGCATATCTTTTTAAAAGAATCGCCGTCTCACGAGCCATTGGATTCAAAGCGAGATGGCCATCATAATGAGTTGTCGGCTTTACAACAAGGATGATGTTTCACCGAGACGTTTGAACTAGAGTTCAGGTTGCAAAACGTTTTCAACAAAAGTATTGTTGTTGATTTTTTTTTTGCAACAGAGCTAATGTTGTAGAAATTGTTTTTGCCTTCACCTTTATATAGGTGTTAGGGAAAAAAGTTTTGCTACATCAGTGATGCTGTAGAAATCTTTCTTGCAATAAGGATGATGTTGCAAGAAAAAAACCACCACTGGTCGTTCGCTGCAAGCTCTCTCGAACGATGGTGATGGAGGAGCAGTGCCGCTCGTCTCCATCATCGCATCGCCACCGACGAGTGCCGGCCTGCCGACCAAGTTGCCTCACCGCCATCCTCCTCTCTGGTGAGGTGGGCGCACTACGTGTGGCTGACGGGCGTGGTGGAGGCGGGTCGACAACGGTGTCCACCACGCGCGACCCCAGCTGCAACCTCGCCGCCATTATAACACCCCAAGAATCATGCTATAGTAATCTCACTTACATGGTGACCATGTCGTCCTGATTACTATGCAAATTGCCACTTGTCTGAGAAATGAATTCAAATTCAATTTAATTTGCAGGTCAAATTATTATTTCTCCAAATAGAGAGACAAAAATGTTCGGCATGTTGCGAATAATCCTCAATCAATTGTCATGTAGAAATCAACTCAAATTGGATTTCTATTTTGGCCCTAGCAATATTTTAGCGGGCTAGGAACATTTAATTTGGTCGTTTAAATTTCAAAAATAGTCTTACATTTCCCAAACCACATGAAACTTTGTGTGTGGCCCTATACTAATGCATCGGAATTATGTGCCAAGTTCCACCAGGAACAAAATTCATTTAGCAGCAATATAAATGGCAAAACTCTAGTAAAAGTAAAGTAATAGAAATAAATAAGGGAAAAGGCCGAGGTGCTTTTGTGCACTTGGCCCAATTTAGTAATAGAAGTGGCCCAACCCACTTCACCTCCTCTCCCTCCTTGCGCTACAAGTGACAGGGGAGGGCATGGCAGCCATCCCGTGGCCATGGCCGCTGCCTTGCCAACGTGCCGGCCATCCAAGCACCCCAGCGCCCTATAAGCCCCATCGACGCTCCCACAAACCCTAGCCCCCTTCTTTTTTTCCTCCTGGCGTCGCTTCTTCCGACCCAGTGCACAGACACGTCACCATCGCCATGGCCATGCTCGATCCCGTGGCCACCGCTGCCCCGCCATGTCCGGGAGAAGCGCCATCGACGACTCCGTCTTCCTCAAGCCTCAAATCGAGCCACGACAACCTGTGCGCTCGCCATCGAGGACTTCTCCAGCTCCGTGTTCGGCAGCTGCACTACCTCGTCATCGTCCCGCACTCTGGCACCTCCTCGAGCCCCTCCAACCTCACCCTCTCACTTGCTTTGAGCCTCTCTCTCGATCCCTCCGTTTTCCCCCTATTGATTCAGCGTCGTAGACCCGCGCCGCCCGCTGTTGCCTGCTGGCCTTGCTGCTGCGCCGCCGTCACTACTGCGCTGCCCTGCTTACGATGTTGCTGCTGCGTGTGGCCACTGCTCCTGCCTGGACCATGCCCTACACCCCCCAGCCACACCGCCCTGCCCGTGCCTCGCAGCGCCGGCCGCGTTGACCACTATCGCCGCTGTTTCTGCCTCCACCACTGCCTGCAGCCTCGCCAGTTGCTGCTCCCGCCCGCCTCGGCTCGCCTGGCCGCTCGTCCCGCCTACGTGTGCCCGGCCGAGGCCGCCTCCGCCCTGCTCCGTTCGGCCGCCCCCGCCTCCTTGGTCGCCGCCCCCATGAGCTCCCATGCCCGCCGCTGCGCGCGTCGAGCTACGCCACTGTGTGTCATCGTGTACCCATAAGCCTGCACCCCGTGGCCTCCCTCTTGCCACTTTGCTACTGCTCCGGCCAAGCTGCTGCTCCGGCCAAGTTGCTGCTCCGGCCAAGCTGCTGCTCCTGCTGCCGCCGGCAGCCGCCCCGTGCCTTTCGCCCCTGACCTCCCAGCAACCACTGTAGCACCCACATCCGCTCGCGGTCGCGGCCGCGGGCGGCCTCGCCCCGGCTGCCATCCTCCGCACTCGCTGCTTCCGGCGGATCCCCACGCCTGCATCCGGCTGTCGGCGCCCGCCGCCGCTGCGCCTGGTGTCTTCTCCTTCACCCGCCAGAGCCGCCGAAGTGGTTGGGCGTGGTGCGCCCCTTCGTGTCGCTGGTTAGTGGGTCTCGCTAACATAGTTGACTAGTCAACTGGTCAGCGTTGACCTGCTGACTCAGCTGCCCCGGGCCCACTGACAGCCCCCAGTGCATTGTTGGGTGCAGTGCACCAGGTGCACCCAACACTTCTTGTTATTGTTTGTTTTTAATTAATTTAAATCTTGTAAATCTAGAAAATGATTAAAACTTGGAAAATTAATAGAAAATAAACTGTAAGTCAGATTAAAATAATTTATATACGAAAGTTGCTCAAAAAAACAAGATGAATCTGAATAGGCAGTCCGTTTGTCTGCTACACGTCCCTAGCATAGCGAACCTGCAACCATCCCCCCTCCGGTCCGTTTGTCCGAAAACGAGAAACACCAGGAATAATTTCTCAGATGTTTCCTCCCTTCGCCGCTATCACCTACTACTGCGTTAGAGCACACCTAGCACCGCTATTTGCTTTGTCATGCATCTTTTTGTCATTGTTTCTTCCCCTCTTCTCTCCGGTAGACTACGAGATTGACGCCACTGCTGCCCCGATCGATTATGGTGTTGACGACCCCACCTTCTTACCAGAGCAACCAGGCAAGCCCCTCCCCCCTGATCAACTCAATATCGCCTATTCCTTCTCTCTACTGCTTGCATTAGAGTAGTGTAGCATGTTACTGCTTTCGGTTAATCCTATTCTACTTCATAGCCTGTCTTTGCTACTACTGTTGTTACCTTTACCTGCAATCCTAAATGCTTAGTATAGGATGCTAGTTTATCATCAGTGGCCCTACATTCTTGTTCGTCTGCCATGCTATACTACCGGGCCGTGATCACTCAGGAGGTGATCATGGGTTGGCAGCCAGAACATAAAGCTTGGCAACATCCGTAACCTTGTTCATCGCCAGCTCTTCACGCATCTTACGATTGTGCATGTTCTGATGGAACGCGCTGATGATAGCGGCAGGATGAACATCTGGGATGTTGTACTGCACACGACTGAACCTATGTATGTATTTGCGCAAGCATTCGCCGTCCCTCTAGCGGATCACATGCAAATCACTTGCTTGGCCAGGAGCTACGTGGCCGCCAGTAAAGGCGCCAACAAACTCGTGGCATAGATCCAACCAAGAGTAGATGGAATCTATCGGAGGGTGCATCAACCATAACCTAACATTGGGCTTGATCACCAACGGGAAGTAGTTGGCGAGTACCTTGCCGTCCCGAGCTCCGGCAGCTTGCATCGCAATGGTGTAAGCACTCAGGAACTCAGATGGATGAGTCTTGCCGTCATACTTCTCTGGGACCTCTAGTTTGAACGTGCGGGTAGTGGGCCACTGGAACTGCCGTAGCTCACGGGTAAATGTTGGACAGGTTATTGATAAGGCAAGGCATCAGAATATCCTAGTGCAGGATTATACGCAATGGCCCCGCACGCCTATCAGATTGGTGGCGTGCTTCCCGTCGTCGCTCAATGGTGGTTTGAGCGTCCTCCTTGAGCCGTTCCCGAAGAACTTGACGTTGGTCATGACGTGCTCGTGGATCAGACAATGCCTTGGATACATCGGCATGGGCATCGACCCGATGGGCTAGCGACCGCCGCTATCGCGGTGGAGGGGAGTGCACCGTGGTTGCGGCGCCTCCAACCCTTCCACTGTCGACATGCGCTGGCTCGGTAGTCCAGCACCGCGAAGGACTTGCCTCCTGGTGTCCCTGTTGGCATGGCCAATAAGGCTTTGGATAGTAGCTCTCCACTCTTCTTGCTTCTGCGTAGTAGGAGGAAAGTCGAGGAGTAGCTGCGCTCATGCCAATGCTTCTGCTCGCGTGGGTGGCAGCGACAAACGCGAGGAACGGGAGGTGCTCGGTCTTCTAAATATGTTAGAAGGAGCCCCATCACGGTTCCGCGGCTGCGCGCCTTTTTCACCAGCATCTTGGCGTGAATGTCGGTCCTGCGCATCTCGAGAATGATGCTGAGGGCTCTTGCCGCAGTGATGCCCGGGGTCACCAACGTCGTGGCGCTGCTTGTCGTGCACGACCTGGGAGGACCGCGGTGCATGCGCCAACGGGGTCGTCTTCCTACCCTTAGAGGTCCCCGTGCCGCCCGTAGGTAGCACGGCTCCGTCCTTGGATGCGGCAGCGCATGGATCATCGTCATGGCTGCGGATGATGCCGCTCGCCTGGTTGCTGGTAATAGAATGGTGTGGATGATCTTGATCTCCCCCGCCACCAGCGGCTACCCCATCGCCCGTCCGTGTTGGCACGGGCAGACCGGCTCTAGACGAACCGATCACCATGATTGTCTTCTTCTTCGGCGCCATGGTGATAAAGAAACTGACGCACTAACTACCAGATCAGATTTGCACAACCAGTCCCTCCTACCTGGCGCGCCAAAGATGTCGGGGAAATGGCACCTATGGGATCACAAGGATCCCTTCTATGGTTGGCGGGGAGCAGGGATGCACAAAGAGCAGGTCTGGTGATCAGCACGAGGGATTTTTACCCAGGTTCGAGCCGCTGAGGAACGTAAAACCTAGTCCTGCTTTGAGTGTATATTTGGTGTTCTTGAACCTTAGCTAGCTGCTATGCGTGCCTGGTCCAAAAGTTCGAATCCTCCTCCAGTACGCCTTGGGCCTCCTTTTATACGTCCAAAGGGGTTGCCACAGTGGCACACAGGAGGTATAAAGTAGCTACAATGTACATGCTTATCACTGACGTTGTAGGACAAATGCATTAAATGCGCTGCTTAGGTGCCCTCTAACTTTATCAGGACGGTAATAGAGTCCGTCCCATCCGTTGCCGCCTCACCCAATCTTGACACGCGTCCAGGCTGATTAGGCATGCAGTGCCAAGCTGGCTAGCTAGCCCTGAGTTGACGCGGTGGCAGGATCTTCGTGAAGATCTACATGCCACCACACGATGCTTGCCTAGTTTGCAGGCGGGTCACCGCGCTGGAACGGCCGTGGGGTGGCGAACCCTTGTCATGCGCGGGCCTTACTGTGGCCCCACAGTTGTCCCCGACAAGAGCCTTGCCGGGGTCTTGTAGTTGTCCCCGGCAAGAACCTTGTCCGGGCTTCCACTACAAAAAAATACACTTCCATGATGATACGTGTTTGTCACAGTAGGTCACGTTTTGTGTCATGCATGTACATCCATGACGATTTTATGACAGAATCAAGATAGTCATACATGTGATGTCGTAGAAGTGTTCCACGACATTACCAAAATTATCATCACGGAAGTGTCCACTTCCATGACGATAAATCGCGCGTCACAGAAGTGCTTCCGTCAAGGGTGACCGACACGTGGCACCCACCGTAACGGAACGCCGTTAAGCTATCGGGTCCGGTTTTGGATCCGGTAACCCATTAACAGCCCGGACCAATGGGGATTTTCCACGTGTAAAATCACCATTGGCCGGAGGAAACACGTGTTGCCTCACCGTTGGGACAGATGTCATCCACTCATTGGACAGGAGGCGCCTATGATAGGTCGACACATGGCACGGCCCAACAGTGGCCCATTCCGATGAAAAAGGTCGGCCCAGTAAAAATTAGCAGGCCAACCCATATAAGGCCTACTTGTGTCAGGTCCATTTAAGCCCACGGCCCATACGAGATGTGCCAATTCGGCCGTCAATGGCCCGTTCAAGATTTGACACCATTGCAGCCCATCGTCAGTTTGAGCCTCTTAATAGCCCGCTATATATTTGGGCTCAATACCGGCCCGATGAGATTTCGTCCTGTTAACAGCCCATTCAAGGGATGGGCCAATTTTTAGGATGTACATCTTTCAGCCTTTTAGCGACCCATTTAAGTGTTGGACTAATTTCCGGCCCGGTGTGTCTTTCAGCCTGTTGACAGCCCATAAATCAGTTGGGCCATTTGTAGTCCGACCTGAGTTTTGTCCTTTTAGCGACCCATTTAAGTGTTGGGCCAATTTCCGGCCCGGTGTGTCTTTTAGCCTATTGACGGCCCATAAATCCGTTGGGCCATTTGTAGTCGGACCTGAGTTTTGACCTTTTAGCGACCCATTTTAGTGTTGGGCCAATTCCCGGCCCTATGTGTCTTTTATCTTATTAATGGCCCATAAATGAATTGGGCCATTTGTAGTCGTACCTGAGTTTTGTCCTTTTAACGGCCCATGACCTTCATGGTCCAATACCAGCCCGGTTTCTCTTTCGGCCTGCTATAGGCCCACAACATAGTTGGGCAATTTACCATACGACCTAACTTTCGGCCTCTTAGCGGCCCATGCTCTTCATGGTCCAGTACAAGCTCGATGTCTCTTTCGGCATGCTAAAGGTCCACAGTATAGTTGGGTGATACGTCTCCAGCGTATCTACTTTTCCAAACACTTTTGCCCTTGTTTTGGACTCTAACTTGCATGATTTGAATGAAACTAACCCAGACTGACGCTGTTTTCAGCAGAACTGCCATGATGTTGTTTTATGTGTAGAAAACAAAAGTTCTCGGAATGACCTAAAAATCCACGGAGACAAGTTTTGGAAAATATAAAAAATACTGGCGAAAGAATCAAGACCAGGGGGCCCACACCCTGTCCACGAGGGTGGGGGCGCGCCCTCCCCCCTAGGCACGCCCCCTGTCTCGTGGGCCCCCTGAGGCTCCACCGACCTCAACTCCAACTCCATATATTCCGTTTCGTGGAGAAAAAAATCAAAGAGAAAGTTACATCGCGTTTTATGATACGGAGCCGCCGCCAAGCCCTAATCTCTCTCGGGAGGGCTGATCTGGAGTCCGTTCGGGGCTCCGGAGAGGGGGATCCATCACCGTTGTCATCATCAACCATCCTCCATCACCAATTTCATGATGCTCACCATCGTGCATGAGTAATTCCATCGTAGGCTTGCTGGACGGTGATGGGTTGGATGAGATTTACCATGTAATCAAGTTAGTTTTGTTAGGGTTTGATCCCTAGTATCCACTATGTTCTGAGATTGATGTTGCTATGACTTTGCTATGCTTAATGCTTGTCAATAGGGCCCGAGTGCCATGATTTCAGATCTGAACCTATTATGTTTTCATGAATATATGTGTGTTCTTGATCCTATCTTGCAAGTCTATAGTCACCTATTATGTGTTATGATCCGACAACCCCGAAGTGACAATAATCGGGATACTTCTCGGTGATGACCTTAGTTTGAGGAGTCCATGTATTCACTATGTGCTAATGCTTTGTTCCGGTTCTCTATTAAAAGGAGGCCTTCATATCCCTTAGTTTCCGCTAGGACCCCGCTGCCATGGGAGGGTAGGACAAAAGATGTCATGCAAGTTCTTTTCCATAAGCACGTATGACTATATACGGAATACGTGCCTACATTACATTGATGAACTGGAGCTAGTTCTGTGTCACCCTATGTTATAGCTATTACATGAGGAATCGCATCCGACATAATTATCCATCATTGATCCAATGCCTACGAGCTTTTCACATCTTGTGTTTTGCTTATTTACTTTTCCGTTGCTACTGTTACAATTACTACAAAACTATTATCTTTACTTTTGCCACTATTACCTTTATTATCATACTACTTTGCTACTAAATACTTTGCTGCAGATACTAAGTTATCCAGGTGTGGTTGAATTGACAACTCAACTACTAATACTCAATAATATTCTTTGGCTCCCCTTGTGTCGAATCAAAAAATTTGGGTTGAATAATTTACCCTCGAAAGCTGTTGCGATCCCCTACACTTGTGGGTTATCATTGGGCCATATGTAGCCCGAACTTAGTAACAGCCTATTAATGGCCCGTGAAATCAAATGGGCCCACCTGTTGCCCGCTTCAATGTCGGCATGTTAATGACCCGGGAGGTAAGAGAGCCAACCATTAACTCTCAGCCTCGTAACGGCCCATTAACTTAATGGGCCCACTAAAGTTCATACATGTCTTTAGGCCAAATTAGATAACTTGAGCCCATTACGACGAGCAATTATGCACAGGACCAAAACCGATCAAGCAATGGTACGGCATTGATGCGGAGCATCCCTCGCTCATTGATGACCCACAAGTATAGGGGATCTATCATACTCCTTTCGAATTAAGAGTATCGAATCCAACGAGGAGCAGAAGGAAATGACAAGCGGTTTTCAGTAAGGTATTCTCTGCAAGCACTGAAATTGTAGGTAAGAGATAGTCTTGTGATAAGATCATTTGTAACGGGTAACAAGCAATGAAAGTAAATAAAGTGCAGCAAGGTGGCCCAATTTTTGTAGCAAAGGACAAGCCTGGACAATTTCTTATAATGAGAAAAGCGCTCCCGAGGACACATGGGAATTATCGTCAAGCTAGTTTTCATCACGCTCATATGATTCGTGTTCGGTACTTTGATAATTTGATATGTGGGTGGACCGGTGCTTGGGTACTGCCGTTACTTGGACAAGCATCCCACTTATGATTAACCCCTATTGCAAGCATCTGCAACTACAAAAGAAGTATTAAGGTAAAACTAACCATAGCATGAAACTAATGGATCCAAATCAGCCCCTTACGAAGCAACGCATAAACTAGGGTTTAAGCTTCTGTCACTCTAGCAACCCATCATCTACTTATTACTTCCCAATGCCTTCCTCTAGGCCCAAATAATGGTGAAGTGTCATGTAGTCGACATTCACATAACACCACTAGAGGAGAAACAACATACATCTCATCAAAATATCGAACGAATACCAATTTCACATGACTACTAATAGCAAGACTTCACCCATGTCCTCAGGAACAAACGTAACTACTCACGAAGCATATTCATGTTCATAATCAGTGGAGTATTAATATGCATTAAGGATCTGAACATATGATCTTCCACCAAGTAAACCAGTTAGCATCAACTACAAGGAGTAATCGACACTACTAGCAACCCACAGGTACCAATTTGTAGTTTTGATACAAGATTGGATACAAGAGATGAACTAGGGTTTTGAGAGGAGATGGTGCTGGTGAAGATGTTGATGGAGATTGACCCCCTCCCAATGAGAGGATCGTTGGTGATGACGATGGTGATGATTTCCCCCTCCCGGAGGGAAGTTTCACCGGCAGAACGGCTCCGCCGGAGCCCTAGATTGGTTCCGCCAAGGTTCCGCCTCGTGGCGGCGGAGTTTCGTCCCGTAAGCTTGCTTATGATTTTTTTTTCAGGGTAAAAGCCTTCATATAGCAGAAGATGGGCACCGGAGGGCTACCAGGGGGCCCAGGAGACAGGAGGCGTGCCCAGTAGGGGTGGGCGCGCCCCCCACCCTCCTGGCCAGGGTGTGGGCCCCCTCTGGTGTTTTCTTGCTCAATAATTCTTATTAATTCCAAAAATGACTTCTATGGAGTTTCAGGATTTTTGGAGCTGTGAGGATTGGTTTCCAATATTTGCTCCTTTTCCAGCCAGAATTCCAGCTGCCGGCATTCCCCCTCTTCATAGCAAACCTTGTAAAATAAGAGAGAATAGCCATAAGTATTGTGACATAACATGTAATAACAGCCCATAATGCAATAAATATTGATATAAAAGCATGATGCAAAATGGACGTATCAACTCCCCCAAGCTTAGACCTCGCTTGTCCTCAAGCGGAAGACGAAATTGAAAAATATGTCCACATGTTTAGAGATAGAGGTGTCGATAAAAGTAAAATACGGGCATGAGGGAATCATGATCATTCTTATAACAGCAACATATAAGGATTTTATCATATGATTTCTTATGCTCAAGTAACAATCAATTCACAATGTCAAGTATGGTTCAGAAACCTCATTGAGAACTAACAAACTATAATCTCAGTCATTGAAGCAATTGCAATTTATCATAACATCAGAAAGAGTCAAGAATAGAGCTTTTCAACAAGTCCACATACTCAACTATCATATAATCTTCTACAATTGCTAACACTCATGCAATACTTATGGTTATGGAGTTTTAATCGGACACTAAGAAAGATAGGGGCTTATTGTGTTGCCTCCCAACGTATTCACCTTTGGGTGATGTCAACAATAATAATTCATGCTAACTTACATCCAATTGGATATATATATCACGATCTTTCCACCACGAGGTGCTTGCCAAAGGATAAAATGAAAAAGGGAAAGGTGAAGATCACCTTGACTCTTGCATAAAGTAAAGACATGAAGTAAAAGATAGGCCCTTCGCAGAGGGAAGCAGAGGTTGTCATGTGCTTTTAGAGTTGGATGCACAAAATCTTAATGAAAAAGAACGTCACTTTATATTGCCACTTGTGATATGAACCTTTATTATGCAGTCCGTCGCTTTTATTACTTCCATATCACATGATCGTATAAAGCTTATTTTCTCCGCACTAATAAGTCATACATATTTAGAGAGCAATTTTTATTGCTTGCAACATGGCAACTTACTTGAAGGATCTTACTCAATCCATAGGTAGGTATGGTGGACTCTCATGGCAAAAACTGGGTTTAAGGATATTTGGAAGCACAAGTAGTATCTCTACTTGGTGCAAGGAATTTGGCTAGCATGAGGGGGAAAGGCAAGCTCAACATGTTGGGAAGATCAATGACAATATACTTTAACTGAGATGTGAGAGAACATAAACCATTACATTGCCTTCCTTGTCCAACATCAACTCTTTTAGCATGTCATACTTAATGAGTGCTCACAATCATAAAAGATGTCCAAGATATAGTATATTTATATGTGAAAACCTCTCTTTCTTTGTTACTTCCTATTAATTGCAACGATGACCAAAACTATGTTTGTCAACTCTCAACAACTTTTATGCCTCATACTCTTTATATGTGAAGTCATTACTATCCATAAGATCAATATGAACTCTTTTATTCTTTTTATTCTTTCTACTTTCTCAAAATCATAGCAAGATAGCAAAGCCCTTGACTCAACACTAATCTTTATTATAGATAGCTCACGGACTCGATTACATAAAGAGATCACAAAGCAAAACTCAAAACTAATTGATACCAAAACTTCAATCTACTAGATCAAGATATTACTAAAAGGATCGAACTAAGTAAAACGGTAAAGATAGGAGTGTGATGGTGATACGATATCGGGGCACCTCCCCCAAGCTTGGCAGTTGCCAAGGGGAGTGCCCATACCCATCTTCCAAGGCATAGGCTCACCATCATAGAAGGATGATTGAGTCTCCGGGATCCTCAAATCTACAGCCAAACTCATCCTCTTGAATCTATATTCAAACTCACAGTTTTGGTTTTGCAGGTCATAGATCTGGGATTGGAGGTGCTCGATTTTCTCTTGAAGCTTGAAGATGGTCTCCCCAATGATCTTGGCATCCAGCTTGTGGTTGTTGGTGAACTCCGTGATCATCATCTGGTTGGAATTGAGTCCACGCTCCACCATCCCTTGGCACTTGAAAACTTGTTGCTCCATGGCTTCGAGCTTTGTCTCCATGCTTCATGTACGCCTTGGTCCCTCCACATCGCGGATGTGCAACACCCCCTCATGCATCTCAATGGTTTGAGGGTGTTGCAGCACCTCCGCGAGATAGGGGTTGATAACCCTCTCGAAAAACTTGTCCTTGGGAGCGCTTGGAGACATCATGATGCTCTAGATCTGTTTGAAAAACAGCTTGAAACGAAAACAGAGGATATTTGCATGCTACGGTGGTCAAAACCTTCGGGAGATTATATAATGAATTTTTACCGACCAAAATATGTAACATGCAAGAAAACGGAGTCCGGGAGGCACACGAGGTGCCCACGAGACAGGGGGGCGCGCCCAGTAAAGGTGGGCACGCCCTCCACCCTCGTGGAGGCCTTGTGTCCTTCCCGGATTACTTCTTGCTTTCCAAAATTCTTAAATATTCCAAAACGGAGGAAAATTGGCATTAGAATTGTTTTGGAGTCGGTTTACTTACCGTACCACATACATATTCCTTTTCGGAGTCTGAAACATTCTGGAAAGTGTCCCTTATGTATTCCTCTGGGGTTACGGTCTCAATAATATTAGTTTCAACATTGATAGGATTACCTGAGATATAATGTTTGATTCTTTGACTGTTCACCACCCTCGGACTTGTGCCTTCGAAGTTGTTGATTTTTATGGTACCGGAATGATAGACCTCCTCGATAACGTAAGGACCTTCCCATTTAGAGAGAAATTTTCCTGCAAAAAATCTTAAACGAGAGTTGAATAGCAACACATAATTACCTACGTTAAACTCACGCTTTTGTATCCTTTTGTCATGCCATCTTTTAACTTTTTCTTTGAATAGCTTGGCATTCTCGTAGGCCCGGGTTCTCCATTCATCAAGTGAGCTAATATTAAATAACCTCTTCTCATCAGAAAGTTTGAAGTCATAGTTGAGCTCTTTAATAGCCCAATATGCTTTATGTTCAAGTTCGGGAGGTAAGTGACATGCTTTTCCATAAATCATCTTATACGGAGACATACCCATAGGATTTTTATAAGCAGTTCTATAGGCCCATAATGCATCATCAAGTTTCTTGGACCAATTCTTTCTAGATCTATTCACAGTCTTTTGCAAAATTAATTTCAGCTCTCTATTGCTCAACTCTACTTGACCACTAGACTGCGGGTGATAAGGAGATGCAATTCTATGATTAACATCATACTTAGCAAGCATCTTAAGGAAAGCACCATGAATAAAATGTGAACCACCATCAGTCATAAGATATCTTGGGACTCCAAACCTCGGAAAAATAATTTCTTTAAGCATCTTAATAGATGTGTTATGATCAACACTACTAGTTGGAATAACTTCTACCCACTTAGTAACGTAATCAACAGCAACTAAAATATGTGTATATCCATTAGAGGCAGGGAAAGGTCCCATATAATCAAAGTCCCAAACATCAAATGGTTTAATAACATGAGAATAATTCATAGGCATTTCTTGATGTCTACTAATATTACCTATTCTTTGACATTCATCACAAGACAAGACAAACTTACGAGCATCTTTGAAGAGAGTAGGCCAATAAAAACCGGATTGCAATACCTTATGTGCAGTTCTATCTCCAGCCTGGTGTCCTCCATATGATTCAGAGTGACACTTGCGTAGGATCTGTTCATGTTCATGCTCAGGTACACAATGTCTAATAACACCATCTACTCCTTTATAAAGGTGTGGGTCATCCCAGAAGTAATGTCTTAAATCATAAAAGAACTTTTTCTTTTGCTGGTATGTGAAACTAGGTGGTATAAATTTAGCAACAATGTAATTAGCATAATCAGCATACCAAGGAGCAGTACGAGAAGCATTAATGACCGCTAATTGTTCATCAGGAAAGCTATCATCAATAGGTAGTGGGTCATCAAGAACATTCTCTAACCTAGACAAGTTGTCTGCAACGGGGTTCTCAGCTCCCTTCCTATCAATAATATGCAAATCAAATTCTTGGAGCAAGAGAACCCATCTAATAAGTCTAGGCTTAGCATCTTTCTTTTCCATAAGATATTTAATAGCAGCGTGATCAGTGTGAATAGTAACTTTGGAATCAACAATATAAGGTCTGAACTTATCACAAGCAAATACGACTGCTAAGAACTCTTTTTCAGTAGTAGCATAATTTCTCTGGACAGTATCAAGAGTTTTACTAGCATACTAGATAACATTCAATTTCTTATCAACTCTTTGCCCTAGAACAGCACCTACAGCATAATCACTAGCATCACATATAATTTCAAAGGGTAAATTCCAATCGGGTGGCTGAACAATAGGTGCAGTGATCAAAGCTTTCTTAAGTATTTCAAATGCTTCTACACAATCATCATCAAAGACAAAAGGAATATCTTTTTGCAATAAATTAGTCAGAGGCCTAGAGATTTTAGAAAAGTCCTTAATGAACCTCCTATAAAAACCGGCATGACCAAGGAAACTTCTTATACCTTTTATGTCCTTGGGACATGGCATCTTTTCAATAGCATCAAGTTTAGCTTTATCAACTTCAATACCTCTCTCGGAAATCTTATGCCCCAAGACAATGCCTTCATTAACCATAAAGTGGCACTTTTCCCAATTCAATACGAGACTAGTGTCTTCACATCTCTGCAAAACTCGATCAAGGTTGCTCAAGCAATCATCAAAAGAGGATCCATAAACGGAGAAATCATCCATGAATACCTCACAAATCTTTTCACAGAAGTCAGAGAATATAGCCATCATGCATCTTTGAAAGGTAGCAGGTGCATTACACAAACCAAAAGGCATACGTCTATAAGCAAAAGTATCAAAAGGGCAAGTAAAAGTAGTTTTTGATTGATCCTCCGCTGACACGGGTATTTGAGAGAAACCAGAATAACCATCTAGAAAGCAAAAATGTGTATGTTTGGATAGTCTTTCTAGCATTTGATCAATAAAAGGTAAAGGGTAATGATCTTTCTTAGTAGCCTTATTTAACTTACAGAAATCAATTACCATCCTATAACCTATAATAATTCTTTGCGGGATCAATTCATCTTTATCATTAGGAACGACAGTAATACCTCCCTTCTTAGGTACACAATGGACAGGGCTTACCCAATCACTATCAGCAACGGGATAAATTATACCTGCCTCAAGGAGCTTTAGTATCTCCTTTCTTACCACTTCTTTCATCTTAGGATAATGGTTTGGCATCTTTCTCCACATTTATTTTATGTTGACATAGAGTGGGAGTAATGCCCTTAAGATCATCCAGAGTATATCCAATAGCAGCTCGGTGCTTCTTCAGAGTTTTCAATAATCTTTCTTCTTCTTGCTCTGAAAGGTTAGCACTAATAATAACAGGATATATTTTCTTTTCATCAAGATAAGCATACTTAAGATTATCAGGTAATGGTTTGAGCTCAAACACGGGATCACCCTTGGGTGGAGGGGGATCCCCTAGGATTTCAACAGGTAGGTTGTGTTTCAGAATAGGACCCTGTTGAAGGAATATTTCATCTATTTCTCTTCTTTCATTCATAAACATATCATTTTCATGGTCTAGCAAATATTGTTCTAACGTATCAGTAGGAGGCACGGCAATAGAAGCAAGACTAATAATCTCATCCTTACTAGGTGATTCTTTATCATGGGGTTGTCTATGAAACTTAGCAAAATTAAACTCATGAGACATATCCCCTAAGCCAATTGTAACAATATCCTTTTCGCAATCAATCCCAGCATTAATAGTATTCAAGAAGGGTCTACCAAATATAATGGGACAAAATTCATCTTGTGGGGAACCAAGAACAAGAAAATCAGCAGGATATTTAACTTTCCCACACAAGACTTCAACATCTCTAACAATCCCAACTGGCTTAATGGTGTCCCTATTGGCAAGCTTAATAGTAAGATCAATATCTTCTATTTCAGCAGGTGCAATATCATGCATAATTTCTGTATATAAGTCAAAGGGTATTGCACTAGCACTAGCACCCATATCACATAAGCCATGATAACAATGATCTCCCATTTTAACAGAAATAACAGGCATGCCTACAACAGGTCTATGTATCTTAGCATCTGGTCTAGCAATATTAGCAGCATGTTCACAGAAGTAAATAACATGCCCATCTAAATTATCATCCAAGATATCTTTAACCATAGCAATACTAGGTTCAACTTTGATTTGCTCAGGAGGTGTATAAGTTCTAGTATTACTCTTACGAACAACAGTTGAAGTTTTAGCATGATCCTTCATCCTAACAGGAAAAGGTGGTTTCTCAACATAACTAGTAGGGACAATAGGATCATTATACGTGATAGTCTTTTCTTCAACTGTAATAGGTGCAACTATTTTTACTTCAATGGGAGGATTATATTTAAACCACTTCTCCTTAGGGAGATCAACGTGAGTAGCAAAAGATTCACAAAAAGCAGCTACTATCTCAGAGTCAAGTCCATACTTAGCACTAAATCCACGAAAAGCATCGGTATCCATAAAAGATTTAACACAATCAAACTTAGGTGTTATACCTGACTCCTTACCATCATCGGAACCCCAATCTTCAAGTTGCGTTTAATTCTTTCCAATAAGTCCCACTTGAATTCAGTAGTCTTCAGCATATAAGAACCAGCACAGGAAGTACCAAACATGGTGCGATCGTTGGGAGAAAGCCGAGCATAAAATTTTTGAATAATCATTTCTCTTGAGAGCTCATGATTGGGACATGAATATAACATTGACTTAAGCCTCCCCCAAGCTTGAGCGATGCTTTCTCCTTCGCGAGGCCAGAAATTATATATGTAATTACGATCACGATGAACAAGATGCATAGGATAGAACTTCTGGTGAAATTCCAACTTCAATCGTTCATAATTCCAAGATCTCATATCATCACATAGCCTATACCATGTCAATGCATCTCCCTTCAAAGATAAAGGGAAGACCTTCCTTTTGACAACATCATCGGGAATACCTGCAAGCTTAAATAATCCACAAACTTCATCCACAAAGATAAGGTGTAAATCGGGATGCAATGTTCCATCTCCTACGAAGGGATTAGCTAGCAGTTTCTCTATCATACCCGAAGGAATCTCAAAGTAAACATTTTCAGTAGGTTCAGTAGGTTGAGGATCAAATCTTAGCTCTATTTGTCGAGACAAAGATACCCCGAACAAGCCCCTCAAAGGATTAGTTTCCATAGCAACAAGTGATAGAAAATTTCAGCACACTATATAAATGTTACCTTACCAAGTTCCACTCACCAAAGGCGCTTCACTCCCCGGCAACGGCGCCAGAAAAGAGTCTTGATGACCCACAAGTATAGGGGATCTATCGTAGTCCTTTCGATAAGTAAGAGTGTCGAACCCAACAAGGAGCAGAAGGAAATGACAAGCGGTTTTCAGTAAGGTATTCTCTGCAAGCACTGAAATTGTAGGTAACAGATAGTCTTGTGATAAGATAATTTGTAACGAGTGTCCTCAGGAACAAACGTAACTACTCACAAAGCATATTCATGTTCATAATCAGAGGAGTATTAATATGCATTAAGGATCTGAACATATGATCTTCCACCAAGTAAACCAATTAGCATCAACTACAAGGAGTAATCAACACTACTAGCAACCCACAGGTACCAATTTGTGGTTTTGATACAAGATCGGATACAAGAGATGAACTAGGGTTTTGAGAGGAGATGGTGCTGGTGAAGATGTTGATGGAGATTGACCCCCTCCTGATGAGAGGATCGTTGGTGATGACGATGGTGATGATTTCCCCCTCCCGGAGGGAAGTTTCCCTGGCAGAACAGCTCTGTCGGAGCCCTAGATTGGTTCCGCCAAGGTTCCGCCTCGTGGCAGCGGAGTTTCATACCGTAAGCTTGATTATGATTTTTTTTCGAGGGTAAAAGCCTTCATATAGTAGAAGATGGGCACCGGAGGGCCACCTGGGGGGCCAGGAGATAGGGGCGCGCCCAGTAGGGGTGGGCGCGCCCCCCACCCTCCTGGGCAGGGTGTGGGCCCCCTCTGGTGTTTTCTTCGCTCAATAATTCTTATTAATTCCAAAAATGAATTCTGTGGAGTTTCAGGATTTTTGGAGCTGTGCGGGATAGGTTTCCAATATTTGCTCCTTTTCCAGCCAGAATTCCAGCTGCCGGCATTCCCCCTCTTCATGGTAAACCTTGTAAAATAAGAGAGAATAGCCATAAGTATTGTGACATAATGTGTAATAACAGCCCATAATGCAATAAATATTGATATAAAAGCATGATGCAAAATGGACGTATCACTCACCCCCATGGACGTACCTACATCTCCCTCGACACCACTTGGACCCATGATAAGAGCTCGAGCAAAGGCTATCAAAGATAAGGTGAACCCGCTCCTATCCGAACTCCCTCTCCCTACTCACGAGACATGGCTACTATCTCATTCAGAGACTCTATGTGTGATCAGGTGCTTGGACGGGAGTCATGGGACAGTACATTCAATGACCAAGATGGCGAGGACACCAAGTGTGAAGATCAAGAAGAAGAGTTGCTTTGGAAGCTACAGGCCCCGGACGACCGGCCTGGTCTGGACGTCCGACCCCTAGAGGACGCCATAACCAAGGAAAGAGAAGCCGGCCAGAGCTACAAGCCCCGGACGACCAGCCCAGCCCGGACGACCGGCCACTCCCAGGCTCCGAACGACCGTGCACCTGCCAACAGAACCAAAATCACAGAAATCTGAGGAAGTCTGGACGTCCGTGCCAGATACCACAGAACAAAATCTACGGACATCCGAGGAACCCCGGACGTCCGGGACCTCGCGAGCCTCCGGACGACCGGCGCCCCATGGACGTCCGGACCCTGGCTGCGTCCAGCTGCGGGCTGATGCCCTTGTACCCCTTCACTTTGTCCCTCATTTGCACTATGACTATAAATAGACTTCTCCCACCTCCTAGCTAGGGTAGCATTGGTTTAGCTCATTTGAGATAGAGCATTGCTCATCCGTACGGATCTACTCCACGTGAGAGACCGCACCTCTTCAGAGAAGATCCACCCGGATTCAAGACCTCCACCCGGAGAAGACAATCAAGACCTCCCCACGGAGAAGAACGGCTACCTTTGTATCGTCCCTTGTTGACTTTGGATCTCGTGTTACTTTGTGCCTCGATGATCTAGCACATGTGTGATCATATTCGTATTGGTTGAGTGTTTCTCTTGTATTCCACCATGATTTCCCTCGTTTTCGTCCGTGCGTTCTTCGTGTTCCTCATAGGGATCCCCTCCAAACGTGAAAGATTGGCCCATAGGGTTCCGCCCCACATCATCTTGGTATCATGAGCCACGTTGATCACGTTTTTGGAGCCCCTACCCCGTGTTTTCTAGCTTGATTTTGTTGTTTTCATCCTAAATCCACAAATAGCCCCAAAAAAATTTGTGATTTGTTGGTGAGTTGAAATTTTGTTGGATTTGATCCATGGATTTGTGTTGCCACGTGTGGATTTAGCTTTCCCCACCCTCCCCACCCTTTTCCATCCAGAAATCCGCTCGAATTCGACATCACCACTACCATCCACCCAAAAATCATGCAGTTCATCCCGTGCCCGATTTTCGCCCAGGACCCGGACGACCGGACCCAGCCGGACGTCCGACGACCGGATGACCATGACACCCCGGATGTCCGAGAAACTCTGAGAAACTGAATTTCATCAGTTCGGCCACCACCACTTCCACATTTTCCACCACATCTTCCAAACCCCCATACCACCACAGCTGCCCACATACACCACCATCATCCTCCAATAGATCATATGACGATTTTGACACATTTTGGTCTTTGAGATTTTGGGTTGTGGTTCCCGTGTCCTATTGTGTTTCGGCTATATAGGTACGGTTCAACATCATCATCACAACCACTCATCTTCGCAAGGGAATCATCATCGCCAAGGACGGTAACCTCGACGACATCTTTGTCATACCTTGCAATTGCATTGATAACCACATGGTCTTACATTTGCGTAGCTTACCCATCGAGACTAGGCATTGAGTATTGCAGGCAACATGACTTGTGCACATTAGTGATCATACTCCATAGCATACATACCATAACATAGTGGTGCATATCTTGGCATGATCTTTTGTGTCACAAGGTTATCAACGCATACACAATTTCTATCTTGGTTCATGAAGTTTTGCATGAGAAAAGAGCTCAAAAGTGAAAGAGCCAACAAAGCTTTTAAGAAAAGAGGAAAGATAAGCAAAGAGCTTATAAGCAAGAACCATAGCATCATATTACATTAAGATTGTCATATCCGATCATCTTGGATCATATCACCGAAATACCATACATATAGCATACTTGGGATAGAGGTCGTTGCATTTTTGCCTAGTAGGTTGTGCACAAGTTACGTATCCGCCTATTGTGCAATCGTGCTAGCGTCTCTCGTGTATTGTGCAACAAGAGCATTTTCGTGGATTCCACATTTTGGCTCATTTTTGGTTTGCACAATCCCACTTATCTATTTGCGTGTGTGTTTCCGTGTACCACTACTTGCTTGGTCTACTTGTTGCATTTGCAAATTTGTGAATCTTTTCCAACATTGTTGAAGCTCACATACAAATGCATCAAATTTTGTGCCACCATCCTAACCAAGCTCCACCATAAGCTTTTACTTGTGTAGGTGTGACAACCGACAAGAATTGGTACCAATTGTGCTATTTCATTGTCCGCATTTGAGTGATCTTAATTCATCGTCAACATCGGTCAAGGTACATTTGGTATAAGTTCTTCTCCTTCTACCACTCACATTTTTGCTTGGAATGATGGATAGGCCAAGTACTTCTACCAACCCACTCTTCATCGAGAAAGACGATGAAATGTTATCATTCGTCACTAAGAGCCACCTCTTTGGTGCACAACGAGCATTGCATCAAGAGCAACAAGCAATGACTGACCGCATCGACAATCTCGCCACCGACTTGCGACTCTCCGAGCAATGTACAAAGGACTACTTCGACAACAAGCTCGACGCTCACAAGCAAGAGAACGATGCAAGAATGGACGAGATCCGCGCCTTGTTGGTGAACCGTCCTCCTTCAACTTCTCCATACTCAAGACGAAGCCGCTCAATTCGACACTCCGATGACACCTTCTCCGGCTCAAGTACACCGACATCGAACACTCTACGAAGAGCCGCGCGTCAAGACCGTCATGCATCTCGCAATCCTCTACACGACAAGCATTCACAAGAGCAAGTCGACGAGCAAGTACTTCATCCTCAACCACACCAAGTTTCTTTTGCACAAGCTCAAGAACGACAACGTCAACATCGCCAAGAGGAAGAACGAGCGCGTCTACATCAAGAGGAACAAGACGCCGAGGGTCAACATCTTCAACAACAACAACAACAACAACAACAACATGAAGCCCAAGCTCTTGAGGCGCAACGTGCCCTTCAAGAATCAAGTCAAGCCATTGCCAAGCACAACCATGATAGGCGCAACCAAGAGGAAGCACTTCGAGAGGAAATCCAAGAGCGGAACTACCAACCGCGAGTGCAACGTCAAGTTCCTAAAGCTCCTCCACAAGCCCGACAAGTCCCTCCTCAACCTCACGTTCAACAAGAGCAAGATGATAATGGACTTCCTCCATGCCAAGATCAAGTTGATCATGGACTTCCTCCACGCCAAGAGCAACATGAGTTGATTATCCTCAATGTCAAGGGCGTCATCATCACCCTCAACAACAACACAATGAAGAGCAACGCTGCGGCAAGCTAAAATTCACCATGCCTAAGCTCAATGGGAGCAATGATCCCGAAGAGTACCTATCATGGGCATTGAAGGTCGACAAAATCTTTCGTTTGCACAAATATGAGGAAGAGAAGAAGATCGCTATGCCATCATTTGAGTCCAAGACTATGTGCTCATATGATGGGAACAAGTCCTTGAGCGCCGAGAAGCAAGAGGTGAACCACCAATCATCACTTGGGCTCAAATGAAGGATGTCATGCGAGCATGTTTTGTGCCCACCTACTACAATCGCGATCTCTTCAAGAAGCTCCAACTCCTCAAGCAAGGAACAAAGAGTGTTGAAGAATACTACAAGGAAATGGATAGCCATGATACGAGCCAATGTCACGGAAGATGATGAGCAAACTATGGCACGCTTCTTGAATGGCCTCAATCATCCCATCAAGAAGATCACTGACTTCCAACCCTACTCCAACCTCATTGAGGTCGTGCATCAAGCTACCAAAGCCGAATGTCAAGTGCAAGATGACTTCAAGTACGCCAAGTACTCATCCAAGACCTACGGCTTCTACAACAACCAAGCTTCAATGACTCCTCCAACTTCTACCTCAACCAAGCCATCTACAAGCAACGACAACAAGTCAAGTTACAAGAAAGCTTCGACAACCTTAAGTTGTCCTCCTCCTACTACAAGCAACTTCAAGCCGCGTGCTTCATCATCTACTCCGACCGATGAGATCGTCAAGACAAGCTCCTTCAAGTGTTTTACTTGCGGCGGCCGAGGCCACAAGTCCTTCCAATGCACAAACAAGCGCACCATGATCCTCAACGATGATGGAACCTATGACTACATGAGTGAAGAGGAAATGGAAGCCCTTGAGCAAGTGGCCATGCACCGGTGCGTGAACGAGGATGAAGATGATCAAGTCTTTTGTGATGAGGATTCGAGCCCCACTCTCGTTGTCTCCAAAGTCTTGACTCTTCAACATCAACAAGATGAAGACCAACGATGCCACATCTTCCACACAAAGGCCGGCATCAATGGAAGGTCTGTCAAGGTCATCATCGATGGAGGTAGTTGTCACAACTTGGCAAGTGAAGAACTATGCTCCAAGTTACAATTGGTTAAGATGAAGCACCCGCATCCCTACAAAGTCCAATGGCTAAGTGACTCCGGCACTATACGAGTTGAGCATACGGTCCAAGTCTCTTTCACAATTGGTGCATATGAGGACACTTTGGAGTGTGATGTCATCCCGATGTCCGTTTGCCACCTCCTTCTTGGTCGACCATGGCAATTCGACCGCGGCGTCATCCACAATGGGCGTACCAATCAATATAGCTTCAAGATGAAAGGGAAAGAGTATGTGCTACGACCTATGTCTCCTAGTCAAGTGATAGCCAACAAGCAAGCCACCCATCATGGAGAGAAGAGTGAGAAAGTGATCCACCCAAAAGAGAGTGAGTGCCACAAGCCAAAACCGAGTGCCTCCATGATGAGCGACAAGAAAAACTTAGTCTTATTTGCCACCAAAAGTGAGATGAGAGAAGTGTGTGAGAACCCATCAAGTGTTATGCACTTTGTCCTTGTGTGCAAAGATGGGGACCCTAAAACTAACACCTCTCACGATCTACCTTTAGTGTTATCTTCTCTTTTGAAGGAATTCCAAGATGTTTGCCCCGATGAGCTACCTCCGGGTCTACCTCCACTACAAGGCATTGAGCACCGAATCGACCTCATCCCCGGAGCCCCTCTTCCAAACAAAGCTCCATACTGTGTCAACCCCGAAGAAACTAAGGAGATCCAACGGCAAGTACAACAACTAATCGACAACGGTCATGTACATGACAGCTTAAGCCCTTGTGTCGTTCCCGTTATACTTGTACCCAAGCAAGATGGTAGTTTTCGCATGTGCTCGGATTGTAGACCTAGTAATGCTATTACCGTTTGTTATAGGCATCCCATTCCTCGCTTAGATGATATGCTTGATGAACTTAGCGGTGACACCATTTTCTCAAAAATAGATCTTAAAAGTGGCAATTATCAAATCCGCATACAAGAAGGTGATGAATGGAAAACCGCTTTCAAAACCAAATTTGGCTTGTACGAGTGGTTGGTTATGCCTATGGGTTTATCGGAAGCTCCCGGAACTTTCATGTGTCTTATGCATTTTGTGCTTTCGACCTTATATTGGAATGTTTGTTGTGGTTTACTTTGATGACATTCTTGTTTTTAGCAAATCCATGAAAGAGCATTTAAGCATGTTAGGGCTGTTTTACAAACTCTTCGCAAGGAACGTCTTTATGCCAACATGAAAAAGTGCATGTTTGGTGTTGACAAGCTCGTTTTCTTGGGTTTCGTTGTCTCTTCCAAGGGTGTTCATGTTGATGAATCTAAAACTGAAGCAATTAAAACTTGGCCCCAACCCACCAATTTGCAACAAGTGCATTGCTTTCTTGGCCTTGCGGGTTTTTATCGTCGCTTTGTGAAATATTTTAGCACTATTGCCGCTCCTTTGCATGCCTTGAGTAAGAAGAATGCTCCTTTTGTTTGGGGATCTTTGCAATCTACTGCTTTTGATTAGCTCAAGTCTCTGCTTACTCATGCTCCAATTCTTGCTTTGCCCAACTTTGACAAAACTGTTGAGGTTCATTGCAATGCAAGTGGTACCGAAATTGGCGGAGTTTTGATGCAAGAAAAACGAGCCATTGCATATTTTAGTGAAAAACTCTACGGTGCTCAACTTAACTATCCTATTTATGACAAAGAATTGTATGCTTTAGTGTGTGTTCTACATGTTTGGGAACATTATCTTAGACCTCATGAGTTTGTCATCCATACCGATCATGAAATGCTTAAGTACTTAAAAGGTCAAACTAAGTTGAACAAGCGTCATGCCAAATGGAGTGAATTTATTGAATCTTTCCCCTATGTGATCAAGTACATTAAGGGTAAGAAAACTGTAGTTGCGGAGGCACTCTCACGCATATGCATGCTTGTCACTAAACTTGAGTTGAATGTTATTGGCTTTGAGCACATAAAAGACTTGTATGCTAATGACCCATCTTTTGCTACTCCTTATGCTAAGTGTTTGACGCATACATCTTGGGAACGATACTACATCAAGGATGATTATCTTATGAGAGCTAACAAATTTTTCATTCCCGAGTCTTCTCTTCGTTTGCTCCTTTTGCAAGAGGCTCATGGAGGTGGACTCATGGGACACTTTGGTCGCGACAAGACATTCGCCATGCTCTCCAAGAACTACTTTTGGCCCAAGATGTTCCGAGACGTCTCATGCTTCACCAACCGATGCTCTACATGTCGCAAAGCTATGTCTAAAGCTCAATCCCATGGTCTTTACATGCCTCTTCCTATTCCTTATCAACCTTGGGAAGACACTCGCATGGATTTTGTACTTGGTTTGCCTAGAACTCAAAATGGCAAGGATTCCATGTTTGTTGTTGTGGACCGATTTTGTAAGATGGCACATTTCATTCCTTGCAACAAGATAGACAATGCTTCACATGTTGCCAATCTCTTTTGTAGGGAAATCTTGTGACTACATGGAGTACCAAAGACAATCGTCTCTGGCTGTGATGTCAAGTTCTTGAGTTACTTTTGGAAGACGCTATGCGCCAAGCTCGGAATCAAGCTCTTGTTCTCATCGGCATACCATCCCCAAACCGACGGCCAAACGGAGGTGACAAACCGAACACTCTCCACTCTACTCCATGTGTTGATCAAGAGGAACATCAAGGAGTGGGAGGCATTTTTACCCATCCCGAGTATGCCTACAACCATGCAAGACATTCGACTACCGGCAAGTCCCCCTTTGAGGCCGTCTACGGCTTCAACCCGTTGTCCCCATTGGACATTCTACCTCTTCCTCTACAAGAGCGCACCAACCTCGATGCGAGTGCACACGCAAGCTACATCAAGAAGATGCATGAGGATACAAGGCACACCATCGAGCGCCAAGTACAACGACTAGCGTCCAAGCTCAACGTCAACAAGCAACCCATGATCTTCAACATCGGTGATCTCATGTGGCTACACCTTCGCAAGAACCGTTTCCCCAACGAACACAAGTCCAAACTTCTACCTCGAGTCGATGGACCCTTCAAGGTTCTAGCACGCTACAACAACAGCGCCTACAAGATCAACCTCCCACGAGATAAGTACAACGTGAGCGACATCTTCAACGTCAAGGACCTCTCGCCATACCATGGTGATGACACTTTCGATCCGAGGTCAGATCTTTCCCCAAGGGAGGGGGGAGATGATGCAGATCATCCCTCGCTCATCCCCATGGACGTACCTACATCTCCCTCGACACCACTTGGACCCATGACAAGAGCTCGAGCAAAGTCTATCGAAGATAAGGTGAACTCGCTCCTATCCGAACTCCCTCTCCCTACTCAGGAGACATGGCTACTACCTCATTCGGAGACTCTATGTGTGATCAGGTGCTTAGACGGGAGTCACGGGACAACTACATTCAGTGACCAAGATGGCGAGGACACCAAGTGTGAAGATCAAGAAGAAGAGCTGCTTTAGAAGCTACACGCCCCGGACGACCGGCCTGGTCCGGACATCCGACCCCTGGAGGACGCCACAGCCAAGGAAAGAGAAGCCGGCCAGAGCTACAGGCCCCGGACGACTGGCCCAGCCTAGACGACCGGCCACTCCCAGGCTCCGGACGACTAAGCCCTTTCGGACGAGCGTGCACCTGCAAACAGAACCAAAAACACGGAAATCTGAGGAAGTCCGGACGTCCGTGCCAGCAACCACAGAACAAAATCTACGGACATCCGAGGAACCCCGGACGTCTGGGACCCCGCGAGCCTCCGGACGACCGGCGCCCCACGGACGTCCGGACCCTGGCTGCGTCCAGCTGCGGGCTGATGCCCTTGTACCCCTTCACTTCGTCCCTCATTTGCACTATGACTATTAATAGACTTCTCCCACCTCCTAGCTAGGGTAGCATTGGTTTAGCTCATTTGTGATAGAGCATTGCTCATCCGTACGGATCTACTCCTCGTGAGGGACCGCACCTCTTTGGAGAAGATCCACCCGGATTCAAGACCTCCACCCGGAGAAGACAATCAAGACCTCCTCACGGAGAAGAATGGCTACCTTTGTATCGTCCCTTGTTGACTTTGGATCTCGTGTTACTTTGTGCCTCGATGATCTAGCACATGTGTGATCATATTCGTGTTGGTTGAGTGTTTCTCTTGTGTTCCACCGTGATTTCCCTCGTTTCCTTCCGCGCGTTCTTCGTGTTCCTCGTAGGGATCCTGTCCAAACGTGAAGATCGGCCCCATAGGGTTCCGCCCCACATCAGGCATACAGGGAAGAACGTTGCACATCCAGCATATATTACAGGAAATTACATCCACTGGGCAATCAAAGATTGATGCCAGTGCAAATAAATGAACAGAACCTAATGATCTACAACGTCACAATCTGCAACCTCAGCAGGGATGACGCCCATTGATCAGTTTTTGTCGCGCACGAATCTGCACCTCCGATTCCTCCACCATTTCCATCATTGCTTCAGCCATTAATTGGTTCACAAACATACATTTTTCCATTGCATTCGAGATGGACGGAGGATATTGAACAGATTCAGATAGCGATTTTGACAGGCTTGTATTATTGATAGTGGAGAGTGTCTCGACCACTGCATCATAACATAAATTAGGAGGGGAACCAAACAGATTAATCATGAGTTATTGCCATATTACCTGGCCTTGATTTATTGGAAAGAAACAGTGAGGTTGCCTTGCTGTTTTCAGAGTTTGTCTTCTTATCTTCAGCAGCCTGCACCAAATTAACACACTAGCATTGCTATCATTGGCCAAGTCAGATAATAGGACAGCAACATTGACACAACGAACGCTTGGGCAACTAGCCTACACCAAATTAACACAATATGGCACAACTATCATCAGCCGGGTAAGGTAATACGAAAGCAACATTGACACAATGAATGAATGGGCAACCAGAGCAGCACTACAATTCAGTAATGTGCATGATATGGGATAGTACACTCATGCAGCTCAGTATGCAAAACTACCAGGCAGTTTTCTTCACAAAAATCAACATTGGCGTCTTTAACATTTTGCTACAACTAATTTTAGATCAGATAAAGGTTGGATTCACGCCGATTAACAAAATACATGCTGATGTAAAAATATAGTGATATACATAGGTACTTACATCAGCATTGGAGCACAGAGAATTCCCGCAAGATATTTTCCTCGAATACAATCCCAATGGAGGAAGTATTCTATCATTTAACCTTATTTTCTAAAAGAGAGATGGGTAAGAAACATGTAGAAGATACGATTAGAATGCTATAAAATTTCATGATGCGAGGATATGCACAGGCTTCTTAGAATGGAGTTGACATTATTTTGCAGGACTGGAGTGGACTAGTTCTTTGGCCACTAGAATCTGCTTATTATCAGTGGGAGTTGGGTTTCTCTGTGCTGGAGTAGTATCTATCAAAAATGGAGTTTGTTTATTATCTCCTGGTGTTTGAATCTTTTGCAAAGACCTAGTTTGTAACCCTTCAGATTCTAACATAGCCGTCTTCCCCTTGCATGCCTTATATAGAAGAATGGTGCTTCAATTATAAAACATGCTACAGCAGAGATGGAATAAGTACTGAAGAATAGAAAGACATGACATATTGACATGTATTCCCTCCATCCGAAAATAAATGGATCGGTCTAGGCGTATTTTAGTTCTAGATACATCCGGCTTTATCCATTTCTGTGACATGTAATCCAGACGGAGGGAGTATGATGTAAGAGCTAGGTCTACGACAGGACAGCACAGTAAAAAAACACTGAAAACCCACTGCAGAACCAAAGTATTCAAACCCACTGATATGAGATAGTACACTCATGCAGCTCAAGATGCAAAACTACCAAGCAGTTTCCCTTACAAAAATCAACATTGTGGCCTTTATCATACATTTTGCTACAACTAAATTTAGATCATATAAAGGTTGGATTCACACCGATTAACAAAATACATGCTGATGTAAAAATATAGTGATATACAACAAGTACTTACATCTGCACTGGAGCACAGAGAATTCCTGCAAGAATCTTTCCTCACAAACGATACCAATGCAGAAATTCTTCTATCTGTTAAGCTTATTTTCTAAAAGAGAGATGGGTAAGAAACATGTAGAAAATATGACCAGCATGCTATAAAATTTCATGATGCAAGGATACGCACACGCTTCTTAGAATGGAGTTGACATATTTTTGCTGGACTGGAGCGGACTAGTTCTTTGGCCAATGGAATCTACTTATTATCAGTAGGAGTTGGGTTTCTCTGTGCTGGAGCAGTATCTATAAAAACTGGAGTTGGTTTATCATCTCCTGGCGTTTGGATCTTTTGCAAAGACCTTGTTTGTAACCCTTCAGATTCTAACATAGTCGTGTTCCCCTTGCATGCCTTGTATAGAAGAATGGTGCTTCAACTATAAAACATACTACAGCAGAGAGATAGAATAGGTACTGAAGAATAGAAAGGCATGACATATTGACATCTATTCCCTCCATCCGGAAAAAAATGGATGGGTCTAGGCATATTTCAGTTCTATATACATCCTTTTTTATCCATTTTGGCAACATGTAATCCGGACGAAGGAAGTATGGTGTAAGAGCTAGGGATACGATAGGACAACACAGTAAAAAAACACTAGTTGAATGTAAAATTGTATGCTAGCGGAATACATACAGAAAACTAAGGCAGCATACACGTCTATGATTGGGAAACTAAGATGGCATTGCAACAGAGCACTAGAATAGCACTTCAATGTAAAAAAATATGGTATGGTAGACAGATGAAGTATATACTGATGAATAACAATGCATAAGATATTCAGAAGCATGATGTCCAAATTAAGCAGATGTCATTGTGATATAATAGAATGACCGTACTTGAATTTGAAAACATGTTATCATGAATGGAATACGTACTGAAAAGCAGGAAGGCATGACATATTTACATGCATGATCAGCATGCTAAGCACATGGCATTGCAATAGTGTAGATACACTCCAGGACATTATATGCAAGTTGTACCCATATCACGGGCCAAGTTAGAGCAAGGACCTTGTGGGGTGAAGAGGATTCATCATCTTTCCGCAAGTCATCTGAAGAACTTCCTTTACATGTACCATCATATTGGGTATCATTGACATCAAGTTTATTGGCCTTTAAATTGCTCTGTGAGGTTCTCGTGGATATATCAGTGTGTGCAATTATATCTAACATGCATGGAAGACAACTAGTAGTTCGATTTATGTAATGAGTGCCTATAGGAGACGACATAAATAGTAGGACTAGGGTTAACTAGCAGCAACAGGTCTCGAAAACTAAAGGGAGAACACAGATGAAAGCTACAGAATATGTATCGTTTGTACTCGAGATTAACTAGATGGCACACAAAAGTATTAAAGAACAACATAGGTAATACTAGAAGTGGTATAATACTACAATCACCTGCTTGTGGGATAGCATTGGCTGATGGATGATAACTATGGAATAGCGTTACCTAAAGAACAAGTATCTTAGCTGAACTACGAAACAACGTTAACTCCTGAACAAGACCCATAAGAGATTAGCATGAATATACAATGAAATGTGATAATCTATTTTCCATGCTTAAATGAATAACAAAGCCATAAATGTTGCACACAAGTAAGATGAGGGTACAACCTATCTGGCCGCCATCCATAGGAGTGAGCATCATGTGCTGACTTGTCGATGGCCCTACAGTTGTTGTGGCTATCCATGTCGGGCACGCGCATTCGATGCAGGGAACTGTTGAGTGGGGACTATAGCTCCCTTCTGGTGTATGCATCCCTTGTTGGAGCAGCTGCGGTGAGTCGGAAGACAGTGTGGCTGAAGATGCAGATAACGCATAATGTTAAGAATGACACATCTCTTTGATCTGAAGAAATACCCTAAGAGATCAACATCAATGTACAAGAGTGGCCACACGTCTGTTGACTGAAGACTAAATTGGGGTCACACAATTTTATTTTATTTTGGTATTGTCCGTACGTCGGATGGCTTGATGGCCGTCTTGTGCCTCCCGGCTGACACTATTCGGAATCTTCCCCGAAGAGCCAGCAACCAACGACAGAGCAGCCTGCCTCCGTCGTCCGTGGCCTCGACCAAAACCCCGCTCCCCGCCCCACCGCACTGCCGTGGTTGCGCCGCCCCGGGCCAATCCACAAAGACTCATCGTCATCCAGATCCGGCGGCGGTAGTACCTTCAACCCACACAACTCTAAGATAGCCATCTAAGTGCTACTTCCGCGGCGAACTTGCGGCCCCGCACCCTTATGTTAGACACCAGCCAACCGGCAGCCTAGGAGCTCTGCCTCCTCAAGGGGTGCTACTTCCCATTGGGAATCGATTGGTCCAGAATAAAAATTCAGACAACTGACGCCTAAATAAAGTGATTCCAGCTGCCGAGTCGGTGAGGCCGGCGCGGTTGCGGTGGCGACCGGCGGCAGGGAAGCAGAGATGTCGCGATGGTCGACGGCTACGGGGAAGCAGCGCCAGGACTCTGGACGGATCCGAAGTTGGAGCCGCTCCGGCGCCGTCAACAACGGCGGGGGTGAATCGGCTTCGCTACGGTTCACGCAGCCGTCGTCGAGGCAGCTCCAGCAACACGGAGTAAGAGGCACACAGCCCAGTGCACGACGGCAAATGGACAACGTCTCCAGCATTAGGGAGGAGGGCGGCTGTGAAATTGGTGTGGTGGGGGCGCCATGGAGGAGGGGCTGAGGTTTCGCGTCTCGGGAGAAGGGAGCTTCAGGGGAGAAGGTGATTTGGCGCCCACGAGGTATGAATGGGGGGGGATTGGGAGGGGAGTGGAACCATGTCTTACAGACGCATCTGTCTGAAATGTGGGGGGAGTTACAGTTCTACCCCTGCCTTTAGGCTTCTCGGCTTGGGTCTATGTACTGAGGGTCGAGGATAGTAGAGTAACTTTGCTTCTCCCCAAATAGTGGGCGGGAGCGATTTCGGGCGAGGAGGGCGTGTTTTGAAATATAGTGGGTGCGAGCAATTTCGGGCGAGGAGAGCATGTTTTGAAATAGTGGGCACGAGCTATTTCGGGCGAGGAGAGCGTGTTTTTCCGACCATGGTTTATGAATTATTCGGCACATGTTATTTCGGCCGAGGACAAGGCGCGCTTGGATGAAGTTACGAACCTACGCTCGATGTACAACGGGCCAATTGATGTGTGTCCCACATAGGCCGGTAATTCCGTGTCTCCCATTTATTTGCTCGGGCGAATTCCGCCGAGCAGAATTTTGGGAGAAGGAGCATCCGCGTCTACCTTACCAAGTCAATTCGAATCAAATCTTGAAATATTAGCTTGCCACTTCTTTTTTAGATGGAGAGATGATGCTTGGGGGTAATGTGTTTGTACATGCTAGTTGCTAGCGATTTACTATATGACAAATAGTTGACCCACTCAAAAACGGGTATCAAACCCAAAATGAAATATCTCGATTCAATGAAATAGCTCATTCACCAGGTCAAAATAGTGAACTAAATCCAAAATTGAACACCTCAATTGAGTAGCATGTTGTACAGTAGTATAGTACTCCATGAACATGTTGAAAGTCAAATTAATGAACTTGTTTGATATACGCATATATCCGTTCATGTGTGGATTGCAGACAACATGTTCTCCAATTTAAATATTTGAATGCAAGCTTATATCGAAACATGGTTTATATCAGTCTTTGATGCATAAAACGCGACCTCTCCCTCTCCCGGACTCTCTCTCTCTATCTCTCTCTCTCTCTCTCTCTCT